>NC_084460.1:107569931-107876977 GCF_027409185.1 Cynocephalus volans | reverse complement strand
AATTCATAGAGTCCGTTCAGATTTCACCAGTTTCTGAGGGTCCCAGTGAGAGGCAAGGAAATTATGAGAGCTGGGGAGATAGGTCGGTCCAGAGGCTGATGGCGGCCACAGTGAAGACTGACACCCTGAGAATGAGTTATCTAGTAGAGTGAAGTAGGATTTCTTTGGTGGGGATCATTTTGAATTTAGTCTAATGCTTGTTTTTTTTGTGTTTGAGAATGTTATTATTTCTGCACTCCTTCGCAATGGCTTGGATGTGTTAAAACATAGGATGAAGAGTTAGACAAATTTGAGTTCAAATCCTGGTTCTACCACATACTTGCTGTGTGATCTTTGGAAGGATGTTAACCTTTTTCTACCTCAGTGTTCTTATCTGTAAAATGAGAATAATATTAGTGTCTCCCTTATAGAATTGTTGTGAGAATCAGATGAGATAATAAATGTAATGGGCTTGGCATATAGAATGTACTCAGTAAATGTTGGCTATTATTACTAAAATAACTTTTCTATGTTCACACCAAGAGGAGGTCTAAACTAACAACCTTTCATTAAAACTGTAGAAGCCACCACGCCTCTGCTTCATTCCAGGCCCCTTAATTCTTACAGAGTATTAAGCGAGTAGAGTTCTTGCTCAGCAAGGACAAATGGAATAACATTCCATCAACTTGTCAACTTCAACAGTAGGTCAATGATGAAAACCACAAGTGCAAGTTAGTTGCTATGTATTCCTTGTTTTCTTTGCAACTTTTATATTTCTTTTCATGTCACTTTGTTTTTTAATAAAGGAAATTCATTAAGTCTATGAATGTAATTTTATTTACAGATTTTTTTATAAGGCTGTTTATGTAAACGATTTTACAAATCAGAAAAAGAATCTGACAATGTGTCCAAAATTTAGTCAGGAAAATGTGGATAATGCAGGTATATGATGCACAGTGTGCTCTTTTGCATAACCCCTAAGGTCACTAATTACCTCAGAGGGGTCTGAGTAGCATTCCCATTAGGTGGCAGTGAGGGCCTCTCAAAGGCCTGACAAATCCATGTCCTTTCTTCAGGTCTTCTTTTGGCTTTACGTGTCACAAAGGACCATTTCTGATAACCTGCAAATTCAGGGTTGCTAAAATAAGGCATTATATAATAAAATTTGAAAAAATAAAAATAAACAATAAATAAATAAAATAAAATAAAATTTGCACATTACTTGAGTGTCTTCAAGATTCAAATCTGGCATTCTACTAAGATCCTGTAGCCTATGTGAAAGTCACAATGCTTTTGCCTGCAAGCAGACATTAGTATCTTATGGAGCATTTTCAAACATACCAGAGCTGGGGCCCATGTCGAAGGTTCTGCTTTCATTGGTCTGGGGTGAGGCCTGGGCATTAGGATTATTTTAAAAGCTCCTCAAATGATTCTCATGTGCAGCCAGGATTGAGAACCATTGCTCCAGCTAAAAGCATTCTTTCTCCCCTGATCTTTACAGTAGTTTCTCTTTAGTGGCACTCAACAAAACTTTAAAATCATGTTCTACAGTTAATTGAGATTATTATTTCTCCTGCTGGGCTACAAGCTCTTTAAGGACAGTTTGTGTTTGAGTCATCCTGAAGTCTCCAGCAGGCCTTAGCCAAGGACATTTGTTCTTACTATCTATCACCTGTGCTCAATAAACTTTTGTTAAATGCATTCCTGAAGCCTAGCCCTAAAAAACAACTAAAAATAGTAAGAGCTGCATGACCTTAGGCACGTTGCATAACCTCTGGGCCTCTTGTAAAAGTCTCACCTCCCCTGGCTGTTGTGAAGTAATTTATTGGAGCAGCTAGGCAAAAGTTATCAGGAGACCTGTCCTGGCCACCCAACCTAAACTTGCACCTTCCAATCCCCCTCCCTTCCCATTCTTCAGTCCCTGTTTACTTTTCCTCCCTGGCACTTAGCACATACTACAGGCTTCACTTACCTCTCTTCTTCAGTGTTGTCTCCCCCTCCCCACAATCTGAATTTCATGAGGGTAGAGATTTTTGTCAGTTTGGTTCACTGCTATATCCCCAGCATCCAGAACAGTGCCTAGCACATAGTAGGTGCTCAATAAATATTTGTTGAAAGAAAATGATTATGTTAGCCTATTTTTTAAAAAAGTGGTTCCATCTCTTTCCTCTACACAAGTGACATGAGTTATTTTTCTGGTAAGTATTTGTAGTCATTTATTACAAAGCCTTCCTTTTCTAGTAAAAAATAATCTATTTCTAACATAAACACATATATTCTGAATGCATTATATTTTGGCAATGTTGTCTCGGTTCTGGGAGTGTTGGCAGTGGTTCTACTTAAGCACAAGGAAGGCTAGAGCAAGGATCATGGACATATTTGGGACCATGGATGCAGATCAGAGCAGGGAAACAGTGTCTGGCAGGGCCAATTGAGGCCAAGGGAAACTGAACACCAGGTGCTCTTGCACAATTAGAACTCGGCTCCTAGGTGTTCCAGAGGACGGTGACCATGATGATGGAGGAGGCCAAAGAGAGCAGGTAGAGGTGGAAGAGCAGGGTGTCCATCATGTGGCCAAACTGTACCCACAGTCGACTAGCTGGGTCTTTGTCAATCTCAAGCCCCCATTTAGCTCAGTGTCTCTGAGTCCCAGCTCTTTCCCTACTAGTTCTTCTGGTTTCTTTTGGCCTATGGAGAGGATAGAAACTCAGTCATGAAGTGGGAAGGGAACAGGATTAGAGAAGTGGGGTGTGGTGGGGAAATTGGGCCCAGTGTGAAGGGAAAGTCCGGGCAGGTGGGTGGGAGCAAGACCCAGGCCCTTATTTTCCCTCTGGGTGCAGTGGGGCAGCACCTCCTTGGGCTGGTGCAGTGCAGCAGCAGGGTGTGGTGTCCAGGTGCAGCAGGTGGGTGATGAAGTTGGAATCCAGCAGGCTGATCACCAGCACAGGGCAGAGTAGAGGGCAAAACAAATGATAAGTAAACCAGGGCATGATTCATCTCTAAACTTTTCTTAAGCCTCTTTCCAAATCCAGTCGTTCCCTCCTTAAGTGGAGCAGCAGCCAGTTCTCCTGGTCCCCCTCCCTGTCCCCTGCTGCCTTTGCTTCTCCAGAAAGTGGGAGAGGCCATACTGATAAGGGAGGTGCCATTGGTGGTGAGCAAGTCATTCATCATGAGCAGGAAGACGTTGTGGCCCAGTGGAAGGGTTATCTTTAATGGGGCATGGTTCTCGTTTTCTGCTGGCAGGTAGAAGCAGAGGGCGTCGATGGCAACCAGAAAGCTTCTGGGCACCAGAGGTTTGGCCTGTGCCTGATGTCCACGTGGTGGGAGGAGAGAGCGGAGAACTGGGTGATGCTAGGACTGAAGGGAAATGGAGGGATGGTTCCAGGCCTTTCCTTCTTCTGTGTCTTCACCCCAGCAAGGGCTATTTCTGGGTCTGGATGAGGAGCAGCTTTCACACGACTAAAGAGACTCCCTGTTAGGAAAATATAGGAAAATGGTCAGGGCCCCTCAGATGTTCAGAATCTTGCCAAGCATTTGATGTAAATATGCACATGCGCTCAGGTGTTCCTTGGTTATTGTCTAATATGATTGTGTATGTGCATCCAGGTGTCCTGGGTTATGGACTAAAGTATAAAGGACTAATGGCTCTGATACATTGTGTTTCTCAGGATACTCCGGGAGGTCACTAGGGTGGCTGCTCCTAGCTCTGAATAAATCCTAATAATTTTTTTATCCATGGCTCCCAGGACCTTTCCTATTACTTAGCTCGCAGACCTGCATGTGAAGGGTTTGTGACCCAGTGTGTACAATGGGCTCGAGGGGTCTGTGAGCCCTAGCCATAGCTCCCCTATACCCATCAAAGAAAAGCCAGAGCTGGGAGGTTTGTTTTGAGGGGATGTTTTGGGGGACTTGGGAGAGAGGAAGGCTCTGAGAGTTATGGTGTCCAAGGGCTTTCTGGTCTTGGGGTAAGAAGTGAGAGACTCTGGCTCGTAGACTCAGAAGGGTCAGGTGAGGGAGGTGGTGGTGGCGGGGAGGACAGCCATGCCAGAATCTCTGTGCTCACATAGAACATGATCTGGTTAAAAAGACCGGAGCCCACAACCATCACTGGGCTGGACTTAATGCCCAGGAGCTCCCACTCCCTTGTGGAGTGGAGTATCTACTGTCTCCCACACTTCCTTGTCCATGCCCAGCAACATGTTGTCCACTACAGGGGAGACATACATTCACTCAACAAACATCTGCTCAGCACCTACTCTGTGCCAGGGAAGTAGAGTGATGAATTAGAAACCCACCTTAGCTACTTTTTCCAGATTGCCCAGTAAAATGAATTCCTTGCTGCTCAGTTGCCTCCTTTCTATTCTGGGCTTTCTCAGGAAGTCTCAGCCCCTTCTAAGTTCAACTCTCCCCACCCCACACCCACGTACCCCCAATCAGCAAATACCCCACTGTCCCTTTTTATGTATTTGAAAATAATAAGTTTGCTTTTATGTGCTTTTTTGCTGCCCCATTGGTTGCTCTCATTTACCGCACCCCAAAACACCCTCTGCAACCTACCTGTGTAGAGGAAAGAGCTAAAAGTGAGTGTGCAGTTGTGCTGGTCAAAGGGGAAGTAGAAGATGTCCAGGCTACAGAAGCTGGCCACTCGCATTGGCTTGTTATATACAACATGACTGTCATTAGTCACATATGCAGAGAAGCCTTGTGGGGTGTGATCCACATTCATGCTAAAGTGGCAGATGGGGAGGAAGGCACGTGCTCTGGGTTTCACATCAATTTACTTTCTTCTTGGAAGGCAAAGCTCATTATGGCTACTCCTCCATCTTTTCTGCCCACATTTTCCCGTATGTAGGGAGAAGTTGATCAAGCTGTGATCTTGCTTCTTCCTGAAATGTCCGCTGGCCCCACTGAATGTGCTTGCCTTGCACTGCCCTGGTCTGTTCCATGTGGACGAGGCTGCCCTCCAGCTTCCTCAGCCCTGGTACCCACAATTTTCCGTGATGCAGATGTCTGGGAGACACAGGTTCTCAGCTGTCACGGTGAATTTATTGGTATCACCACATTCTTCTGGGTCCCAGCTGACGAATGGGTTATCCCAGATCTAGAGCACAGGGCACAGAGGGATGAGTGATGGCTGAAAACTGGAGCTAGCTTAGGTCAGCATCTCCTGCCCTTCCATTCCCTTAAAAATATACACAGATGTATCTGTTTTTTCCCCTAAATATTTGTGCTATGGGAGTATGATAATACTTCAAAATACATTCCACAAAGTTATAATATAAAAAGCAATGTTCTTCCTTTTTGAGTCACCCCAACTCAGTCACTATGCCACCTCAGTGTCATTATTAATAGTTTCTTGTGTATCATTTCAGAAAAAGAAATTACAACATGTTTGAGCATTCTTTTTTTTTTAAAAGATGACCGGTAAGGGAATCTTAACCCTTGACTTGGTGTTGTCAGCACCACGCTCAGCCAGTGAGCAAACTGGCCATCCCTATATAGGATCTGAACCTGTGGTCTTGGTGTTATCAGCACCCGCACTCTCCCGAGTGAGCCACTGGCTGGCCCTTGAGCATTCATTTTTATTGACACAGATAGAGTTACACTATGCACATTGTTATGCATATTGCTTTTTTGACCTCGTTTACTTTTAAATTCTGATTTCTGTTTTCTCCCTGATGGTAACTCTCTCCCCTTCTCTAGCTAACAACAATCTTATTGGACTTTCTCTTCCCATTCAAGGGAAGTAGTAAGCTGAACACTGGATGTATCTGGGTCCTGAAGCTTACTTAGGGACTTCCAACACTATGTCTTCCTTCTCACTGTATTTTTTTTCATCTATATCTTTCAAAGTTGATTGGCACCCCAGAAAGCCATTTGTTACCAGCACTAGCTTCATTCCAGTTGAATTTGTCTATTCCCTCAGGCACTGTCAATTTCAATACATGGGATTTTTTTAAGCAAAGCCAGAAAAAAAGGGAAAGAGAAAGAGAGAAGGAAGAAGCTGAATCTTACATACCATATTTAACCACAGAAATGATGTCAGCAGCCAAAATTTTGCATTCTGTCCAAATTTTAAAAACAATTTCCATTCAAGATCAAATGCCATGAAATCAGGTCCTAGTCTACCTCCTGCCTAAGTGGTCCCAAGTGACAGTTCAACTTTTGATCACAAATCACAAGATAGATCAGAAAAATGCAGGTTGCATGTAAAATGTAGGTAAAAAAATGGTATGAGGACTCATTGAGAATGCATTTTTTTTTTTTTTGTAGAATATTTCCATACGGGCAGGACTCTAGTCAAATGTTCCTTGCAGAAATGTTACTGCAGCATTCCTGTTCATGTTTTCCTCTCCTCTTAGGATGAACATCTAACTTGTACAGAATCTATTCAGGGGACTCACTGCTCATCAATAGATCAGGGCAATGTTGGTTTGATAGTATAAAGAGTCCCTTTCCCTCTTAGAAGCCTATGGCATGAAAGAAGGAATCAGAATTCAACACTCCCAGGATGGCAGACAGGGTGAAGGAGGTGTTGACATGAGTGGGGATGCTGTGGTTGGTGACTGGACGGAAGGTCTTTCTGTCAAACACTGCTTGGAAGGCAGCAGGGTCCAACCCATGCTGGTCAAATCCTGAGCAGTTGATGGTGAGAGTGTCACCTCTTCCTGTAGAGAGCAGGGCCCCTGTGAGATGGGAGCAGGACTTCTGTGTTTATGAAGACATATTCTTATGTGGCAGGGGTGCCAGGGCTGGGGTCTGAAGCATCTCTGCAGAGAAAGAAAATGTGGACCTTGGAAGAAGCACATGAGCCCCTCCTTCCTGTGCAAAGATTTCCTTCCTGCCAAGGCTGGGGAGGATGAGCTGGACTGATAGGCAAATGGTGGAAGTTGGTGTGGTGAGCTGAGTCAGGGCTCAGACCATCCTTCCTGTGTTTTTGCTCCCCTATAATCCTACCCAAATTTGTATGCAAACTGTCAATCTGGGGAGTTCTATTCCTTTCACAGAACCCTAAAGTTCTGGCCTTTATCCAACTATACTTTTTCCTCTCCAGCTCTACTATGATTCCTCCATAAAGTCACTGAACAAAATTTCCCTAAATTTTTTTTTCTCTATTTTCCCTTTTCACTTTCAGGTTTTCCTGTTTCTTGACAGGAAAATGTGGAGAGAAGTAAACATGAGTACTCTATAAAATATGTGGGGACTTAAGGAATGTTTTAGTCAATATGAATTTATTGGCTCCTCACTATGTGCTGCACTCTGTGCCCTTCTCGAACTTAGTGACTCCCTCTACGATCTGTGGGAACCATTTTCATCATCATCTTGAGAAGACCTTGTTGATCACCTACCACATGGTTAGTGGAGCCAACTGCCCACCAGAAATATATGAGATCCAGTTTTTCTGCATTTTTAGAAATTTTTAACATTGGCTAAGCAAGAATTTCTTAAAACAAAACTCTAAAACGAAGATTTAAAATTTTAAATTTTGTTAAAGGACCCTAACTGTGAAAAGTCAACTCACAAACTGATAAAATATCTTTGCAACCTATATAAATGTGAAAAGAATAATAGAAAATATACAAAACATTTCTATAAATCAATAACAACAAAAAACCAACTAAACAAGTCTGTTAGAATAATAAACAGAAGACACGAATTGGCATTTTATAGAAGAAGAAATACAAACAGCCAATAAACATGTAAAAAGATACTCGGCTTCATTTGTAATTATGGGAAAGCAAATTAAGTAACTTAAAACCATAATAAAAACTATTTCACACTCAACAAATGGCAAATATTAAAAAGTGTGATAATAGAAATGTCAGTGAGGTTGTAGAGCCATAGGAGCTCTTATGCACTGTGGATGAGACACTTTGGAAAACAGTTTGTGATGATCTCCTAAAATGAAAGCTGTACAGCAATAACACTTCTAGTTATACATTCTAGCACCACACTATTCAGTACAGTAGCTACTAGTCATATGTGGAGATTAAAATGTAAGTTAATTAAAATTAACGAAAATGAACGATTCAGTTCTTCAGTCACAATAGCCATATTGCAAGTGTTCTATAGGCGTATGTGTCTAGTGGCTACAGTATTACTGCAGATAATGATGTAATGAAATAATGTGCAGCAGTGAAACTAAATTAACTTCATTTTACCTATCAACATGGTTGTCTCAAAAGCATAATGCTGAATTATAAAAACAAGTTGCAAAATAGAGTATGATACTATGGAATATATGTGTGTGTGTTCTAAAAGTACACATATTTTAACAATATATTGTTTAAAATGCATACATATGCAGTAAAACTAAAGCAAAATGTGAGGGAATGATAAATACAAAATTTAGAACAGTTATCACCTACTTGGAGGAAAGAGACATGGATATGCTTGTGAAGGCCCTCAGAAGACTTCAAAGGCATTAGTAGTTGCAGGTGGGGAACACAGAAGGACTTTTACTTTTCACTTTACACTCATATAGGTTTTTTTTAACCATGGGCACATTTAAAAAACAGCTTTATTGGGCCAGCCCCGTGGTTCATTCGGGAGAGTGTGGCACTTGTAGCGGTGGGGCTGCGGGTTCGGATCCTATATAGCGATGGCCAGTGCGCTCACTGGCTGAGCGTGGTGCAGACCACACCGTGCCGAGCGTCACGATCCCATTACCGGTAAACAAAATAAAACAAAAAAACAGCTTTATTGAGGTATAATTGCCATAAAATAAATTGTTTAAAGAGTACAATTTGATAAGTCTTGACATATGTATACACCTGTGGAACCATCACCATGGTGAAAATAATGAACATATCCATCATCCTACAGAATGTTCTCTGTGTCCCTTTGTAACCCCTCCTTCCTGCCCTTCCCCACCTCACTCTGACCTCCAGATAACCCTGATCTGCTTTCTATTACTATACATTACTTTTGCATTTCTTCGTACTTTATGCATCCCTTCGTCTTTCTTTATATATTTACTTAAACCTATACACTTCCTTTGAGATATTTATCTCCCATACATTTTGATTTGTACTAGTTTCAGTTCCAGGAATTTTTTAAATTAGATATTTCTTTTTTCTTTGACCTATGAGTTATTTAGAAATATACTTTCTAGTCTACAAATGTGGAAGAGGGTAGTTTTTTTTGTTTGTTTGTTATTAGTGTCTAGTTTAATCATATCATGATTAGAGAGGCAGCTTTGCAAAGTGGTTAATAGTATGAACTTTAAAGCTACTCCCTCAGTTTGAACCCTAAGTCCACCATTTATAAGCTGTATAACCTTGGGCTTCAGTTACTTAATCTCTTTGCCTCAGTTTCTTCATCTCTAAAGTGGGATGATAGTAATAGTTCCTATCTCATAGTGTTATTTTGAGGTAGTGTTAAATGAGGTAATAGTGTAAAATGCTTGGAACAGTGCTGGTACACAATCAGCACTATAAAAGTGTTTGTTAATAATAATAAAATGTTCAGAGAACACAGTCTGATTGCTACTAAATTTTGAGGCTTGCTTTATGGCTTATACATAGCTAATTTTGTAAATATTTCATGTGTACTTTCAAAGAATGTGTATCTTTCAATTATGGGTATAGAGTTCTGTATATTCTCCTTAAATCTGATATAACTGTGTGGTTATTAAAGTCTACTATACTTTTATTAATGTGTTATCCTGCACTGAAATGTTGAAATCTCCCATTATAATGGTAGAACTGTCACTTTCTCTTTGTAATTCTTTCAACTTTTGCTTTATACATTTTGAGGCTGTTTTATTAGATGCATTCAAATTTAGAATGTTAATATCCTCCAAGTGACTGAACATTTTATCATTATGTAGAGATCCTCTTTCTCCTGAATAATTGTTTCTGTCTTAATGATAATTTTGTCTGACATTAATAGAGCCATTTTAGCTTGCTTTTGATTAGTATTTGCCTTACATATCTTTTCTTATTGTTTACCTTTAGCTTCGTATGTCCTTATGTTTTAGGTGTGCCTTTTTAAAATCCAATTTTACAAATACTGACAAAATTGTTGAGTTTAATCCACTTACATTTATTTTGAATACTAATATATTTAAATTTATTTTAATATTTTATTTTACATTTAGTTATTATATTATTTCATATTTTGTTTCTTTTTTCTCTCCTTTCTTACCTTCTTTTGGATTTATTTAGGGTTTTCTTTGCTTATTTCATTTTCCTTCTTTGCTGATTTGGAAATCATATACTATATTTCTGTTTATTTTAGTGGGTACCTTTAAATCTCACCATGCATTCAGATATGGTTTGAATCTTTGTCTCCTCACAAGCTCATGATGAAGCTTAATACCCAATACGGTATTTGAAAGAGGAGACCTTTAAGAGGTAATTGGATCATGAGGGCTATGCTCTCATAAATGGATTAATCTACTTATGGATTAATGGATTAATAAATTAATGGGTTATGATGGGAGTAGACTGGTGGCTTTATCAGGAGAGGAAAAGAGCAAGTGAACATACTCTTGCCCTCTCATCATGTGATATCCTGTGCCACCTCAGGACTCTGCAGGGAATCCTTACCAGGAAGAAGGCTCTTAGCAGATGCACCCCTTTGATCCTGTAATTACCAGCCTCCATAAGTGTAAGAAATAAATTTTGTTTCTTTATCAATTACCCAGTTTTAGGTATTCTATTATAAGAGTACCAACTAAGACACATGCTGTGGAAGATTGTAACCCAGATGAGCAGCTGAGATATCCAGAGCATCTGCACCTCCTACATTGCCTCTTCCTTATCAACATGCCCCAGTGGCCTCATGAGAAGTTCTCTTTGATGAGACCATATCATATGGTGACTGAGGAAGTATAGTTTACAAATTATCTGCACAATATGCTGACACTACCCAAAAGTGTACAGCTGAGCTCTACAGACTCATTCTAGGATGGCTCTGATGGATAGTGATGAAGGAAAAACCACCCAGGGGTAGAACTTTGAGCAGTGCACCTGGCTGTTCATTTTGCCTGGAAGCAGAGATAGCCAGAGGTACAAATTTATACTAATTCATGAGCAGTGGCTAATAGTTTAGTTGGATGGTCAGGGAAGTTGGAAGAAACACAATTGGAAAATTGGTGACAAGAGGTCTAGGAGAGAGATACACAGGTAGACCTCTTCAAAAGAGCAGAGAATGCGATGATCTTTTTGTCCCATGTGTTTGTTTGTTTGTTTTTTGTCTTTTTGTGACTGGTAAGGGGATCACAACCCTTGGCGTGGTGCCGCCCGCACCGCGCTCAGCCAGTGAGCCCACTGGCCATTCCTATATAGGATCCGATCCCGCGGCGGGAGCGCCGCTGCGCTCCCAAGCGCTGCGCTGTCCCTAGTGCGCCACGGGGCCGGCCCTTTTTGTCCCATGTGAATGTTCCCTGAAGAGCAACCTCAGCACGTTGGGATTTAATAAGTAAATGGACAAGAAGACTGATCCTATGGATAAATATCAGCCTCTTCCCCCAGCCATCCCTGCCTTTGCTTAATAAGCTTATAAACAAAGTGGCCATGGTGAAAGAGATTGATGTTTTGCATGAGCTCTGCAATGTAGACTTTCACACACTAAGGCCTATCTTGGTATAATCACTCCTTGGTGCCCAACCTTCTAAGAGGAGAGACGAACACTGAGCCTCCAATATGGCATCATGTCCCAGGAAATGGTGAGTCAGCTGTCCAGTGGTAGCTGGTTACACAGGACCAATTTCATTATGAAAGGGGCAGAGTTTTGTTCTCACTGGAATAGACCCTCATTCTGAATATGATTTACCTTCCCTGCACTCAGTGCTTCTGCCAAAACTACTATCTGTGAACTTACAGAATGCCTAATTCCATCATGAATCCACACAACATTACTTTTGACCAAAGAACTCATTTTATAGCAAATGAAGTATGGCATTAGGCATTAGGCTAAGATTCACTGTCCTTATCACACACCTCATTAACCTGAACTAGCTTGGTGTGTCAAACAATAGAATGTCCTTTTGATGACTCATCTGTGATGGCAGCTGAGTGGCAACATCTTGGGGGCCTAGAGTAACATCTTCCAAAATACAGTGTATGTGTTAAGATAGTGATCAATATATGGTACCATTTACCGTATAGGTAGGATCTAAGGGTCTGAAAATCACGGGAGGGAAATGGAAAGGTTCCTCTCACTGTTACTCCTGGTAAGCCATAAGTGAAGTATTTGCATCTCATTCCACAACTTTGGGCTCTGCTGTTCCAGAAGTCTTAGTTCCCATTAGAGGAATTCTTCCACCAGGTGATACAGCAACGGTTCCACTAAACTGGAAGTTGAAACTGCCACTTGACCAATTCAGACACCATGTGCCATTGAGTGAACAGGTAAAAAGAGGATGATTGATCCTGATCATCAAGGGGAAATTGGGATTCTACTCTATGATGGTGGTAAAAAGGAGTATGATTGGAATATAGAAGATCCCCTCAGATCCTGTGATTAAAATCAGAAAAACTACGACAACCTAAAACAGGCAGGACCACTAAATTGCCCAGTCCCTTCAGGGATGAAGATTTGGGTCACCCCATTAGGTGAGGCACCATGGCCAGTCACAAAGCTTGTCAAAAGCAAAGGAAATATGGAATAGATAGAGGAAGAAGGTGGTTATAAATACCAGCAACAACCACATAACCAGTTACCACAAAGAGAACTGTGATAGTTATAAGTATTTATTCCTCATTTTGATATGAATATGTTTGTGTATATATTAGCCAATTTTTTCTCTTCCCTTGTCCCATGTCCTTCTATATAATATGTAGGTATTATTTGTAATTAACCTTGTACCTCAGTATTTAAGAGAAAATGTCAAAAGGGAAAAATCGAAAGGGAAAGTGACTCAGCCAGAAAGAAAGTGACTGTAACACAAAAATGGATAAAGGAAATTTGTGTCTGCCTTTAGGGACCATTAGTCTGTTTCTGGTCATTTCTAGTCTGTTTCTGGGATAGTTGAATTGTGTCAGGCAGAAGTACCATTTTTACTATTGCTTTTATTTAGAAGTTAAGTATGGACATTCCCCAACTTACAGTACCTGACTTATGATTTTTCATCTTTCCAGTGGTTTGAAAGTGATATACATTCAGTACAAATCATACTTCAATACAGTATTCAATAAATTACTTGAGATATTCAATACTTGATTATAAAATAGGCTTTGTTTTAGATGATTTTGCCCGACTGTAAGCTAATTTAAGTGTTCTGAGCATGTTTAAGCTACGATGTTCAGTAGGTCAAGTGTATTAAACGCATTTTTGACTTACAACATTTTCATCTTGTGATGGGTTTATCAGGATGTAACCACATAGTAAATTGAGAAGCATCTGTGTGGTTAAAGAGGTGTATGTGGATGACAGGGGTGGGCTATAGCTGATTTGTATTGTGTCAATTTAGCTAAGCTGAAATTCAATTCCCAGAATGCCTGTCCCTGTACAGTTCTGGGTCTGCATGGGCTACAAGAGACAATTTTGTGTGAAATTAGGAAGGCAGAGTGAACTAGCAGCCATATATGTTTTTCTGCTTAGAAGCTTGGTGCAAGGCACAAGAAGCTGTGGAGTTCATACCCTTGCTGGTGTGGGGGCAGCAGCCAGGTCCGCAGCTCCTTGCTCCTACGGTATCTCCTCCTTCAGCTTCTCTGAATCTTGGGCCAGTGTGTGCTGCTCCTGCAGCATCAGCCCAGCCTGCAGCTCCTCCCTCCTGCCAGATGTTCTTCTTTTTTTTTAATGAACACTGGGCTAGGATGTGCAACTCCTGGGGCAGTAAGTGGGCCTGCAGCTCCTCTAGCTCCCACAACCTGTTCTCCTTCAGCTTCACTGACTCTTCAGCCAGACAATGTGCCTTGCAGAACTCAGGCCTAGCAACAGTTGCAGTAGCAACAGCTGTGTATAAACTGACCAGTGCTGATTAACCAGCTTCCACAATTGTGTAAGGTGAAAGCCCTGTGGTAAATCCCATATTCCATATCATTCCTAATGGATCTGTTTCTCTCATTAACCCGATTAATATACCTTCATAATAATGTCTAATGTCTGCCCTCTTTCTGAAAATACAAGGACCTTAGAACGCTTTAGTTCTAATTACCTCCCTTTTCCACTAACTTTCTATTGTCTGGCATTTTAGATATAGTATGTATTTTTTAAGTATCATATAATGATTGTTTCATATAGTCAATGTTGTTTTATATTTTCTTACATATCATTTTCTTTGCTCTCATTCCTTTCCTCACCTGTAACCTTGCTTATGGGGATCATTTTTATTTTTCCTGAAATATAAGGTGGTCTTCAAAAAATTCATGGAAAGATTCATAGTATCTTTTAATTCCATTTTACATGAACTTTTTGAGAAGTATTTTTGTATATACATAAAAGCTCTATTGGTAAGGGATGTCATGCTGGGAAAATCTCTCACTTAAAACTCTCTTGTGATGTGTAAAACCTTTATTTGGTCTTCATTCTTAAAAGATCATTTTGCTGGGTATAAAATTCCAGATGAATTTGTTTTTCCTCAGCATTCAGAAAATATTATCCTACTGTCTTCTGGATTCCATTGTTATTTTTAAGAACGTGGCTTTCAGTCCATACTGTACTTTTTCTTTTTTTTTTTTTGTTTTTAATTATTTCTTCTTCTTTTATTAGCTTGCATACTTCTTTTTTAATCAGCATATTAATTGTTACAAATGATACTTATTCTTTATGCCCCTTATGCTATATCTCTCCTACCCCTTCTCCTTCCCCTGCTTATTGTTATTTTTCTAGGTAAGTTGGCTTTTTTCTCTAGTTGCTTTTTTAAACAATTTTTTCTTTTTCTTTTTTTTTTTTTTTAACTTTTATTTTGTCAATATACATTGTGGTTGATTATTGTTGCCCCTTACCAAAACCTCCCTCCCTCCTCCCTCTCCTCCCACCCCCCCAACAATGTCCTTTCTGTTTGCTTGTCGTATCAACTTCAAGTAATTGTGGTTGTTATATCTTCTTCCCCCCCCCCCGGTTTTTTTTGTGTGTGTGTGTGTGAATTTATATATTAATTTTTAGCTCCCACCAATAAGTGAGAACATGTGGTATTTCTCTTTCTGTGCCTGACTTGTTTCACTTAATATAATTCTCTCAAGGTCCATCCATGTTGTTGCAAATGGCAGTATTTCATTCGTTTTTATAGCTGAGTAGTATTCCATTGTGTAGATGTACCACATTTTCCGTATCCACTCATCCGATGACGGACATTGGGGCTGGTTCCAACTCTTGGCTATTGTAAAGAGTGCTGCGATGAACATTGGGGAACAGGTATACCTTCGACTTGATGATTTCCATTCCTCTGGGTATATTCCTAGCAGTGGGATAGCTGGGTCATATGGTAGACCTATCTGCAATTGTTTGAGGAACCTCCATACCATTTTCCATAGAGGCGGCACCATTTTGCAGTCCCACCAACAATGTATGAGAGTTCCTTTTTTTCCGCAACCTCGCCAGCATTTATTGTTCAGAGTCTTTTGGATTTTAGCCATCCTAACTGGGGTGAGATGGTATCTCAATGTGGTTTTGATTTGCATTTCCCGGATGCTGAGTGATGTTGAGCATTTTTTCATATGTCTGTTAGCCATTTGTATATCATCCTTAGAGAAATGCCTGCTTAGCTCTTTTGCCCATTTTTTAATTGGGTTGCTTGTTTTTTTCTTGTAAAGTTGTTTGAGTTCCTTGTATATTCTGGATATTAATCCTTTGTCAGATGCATATTTTGCAAATATTTTCTCCCACTCTGTTGGTTGTCTTTTAACTCTGTTAATTGTTTCTTTTGCTGTGCAGAAGCTCTTTAGTTTGATATAATCCCATTTGTTTATTTTTCCTTTGGTTGCCTGTGCTTTTGGTGTCGTATTCATGAAGTCTGTATCCAGTCCAATTTCCTGAAGTGTCTCTCCTATGTTTACTTTAAGAAGTTTTATTGTTTCAGGGTGTATGTTTAATTCTTTAATCCATTTTGAGTTGACTGTAGTGTATGGTGAAAGGTATGGGTCTAGTTTCATTCTCCTGCATATTGATATCCAGTTCTCCCAGCACCATTTGCTAAAAAGGCAGTCTCTTCCCCAGTGTATAGGCTTGGTGCCTTTGTCAAAGATCAGATGGCTGTAGGTGTGCGGGTTGATTTCTGGATTCTCTATTCTATTCCATTGATCGGTGTGTCTGTTTTTATGCCAGTACCATACTGTTTTGGTTATTATAGTTTTGTAGTATAGTTTAAAGTCAGGTAGTGTTATGCCTCCAGCTTTATTTTTTTTGCTCAGTGTTGTTTTGGCTATGCATGGTCTTTTGTTATTCCATATAAATGTCTGGATAGTTTTTTCCATTTCTGAGAAAAATGTCATTGAAATTTTGATGGGGATTGCATTAACTTTGTATATCACTTTGGGTAGTATGGACATTTTCACTATGTTGATTCTTCCAATCCAAGAACATGGGATATCTTTCCATCTTCTTGTATCCTCTCTAATTTCTCTCAGCAGTGGTTTGTAGTTCTCATTATAGAGATTTTTCACCTCCTTGGTTAACTCAATTCCTAAGTATTTTATTTTTTTGGTGGCTATTGTAATGGGCAGGCTTTCTTGATTTCTCTTTCTGCATGTTCACTATTGGAGAAAAGAAATGCTACTGATTTTTGTGTGTTGATTTTGTATCCTGCTACTGTGCTGAAATCATTTATCACCTTCAAGAGTGTTTTTGTAGAGGTTTTAGGCTGTTCGATATATAGGATCATGTCATCTGCAAACAGGGACAGTTTGACTTCATCTTTTCCAATCTGGATGCCCTTTATTTCCTTCTCTTCTCTGATTGCTCTGGCTAGTACTTCCAACACTATGTTGAATAGGAGTGGTGAGAGTGGGCATCCTTGTCTAGTTCCTGTTCTTAAAGGAAAAGCTTTCAGCTTTTCCCCATTCAGGATGATATTGGCAGTGGGTTTGTCATATATGGCTTTAATTATGTTGAGATACTTTCCCTCTATACCTAACTTATAGAGGGTCTTTGTCATGAATGAGTGCTGAACTTTATCAAATGCTTTTTCAGCATCTATAGAGATGATCATATGATCCTTGTGTTTGAGTTTATTGAGATGGTGTATCACATTTACTGATTTGCATATGTTGAACCAACCTTGCATCCCTGGGATGAATCCCACTTGATCGTGGTGAATAATTTTACGGATGTGTTGCTGTATTCTGTTTGCTAGTATTTTAGTGAGGATTTTTGCATCTATATTCATCAAGGATATCGGCCTGTAGTTTTCTTTTTTGGTTATATCTTTACCTGGTTTTGGTATCAGGATGATGTTTGCTTCATAGAATGAGTTTGGGAGATTTGCGTCCGTTTCAATCTTTTGGAATAGTTTGTAAAGAATTGGTGTCAATTCCTGTTTGAATGTTTGGTAAAATTCTGCTGTGAATCCATCTGGTCCTGGGCTTTTCTTTGTTGGGAGCCTTCTGATAACAGCTTCAATCTCCTTTATTGTTATTGGTCTGTTCAAATTTTCTACGTCTTCACGGTTCAGTTTTGGGAGCTTGTGTGTGTCCAGAAATTTATCCATTTCCTCCAGATTTTCAAATTTGTTGGCGTATAGTTGTATATGGTGTTAGGTAATGGTCCAGCTTCTTTCTTTTGCATGTGGATATCTGGTTTTTCCAACACCATTTATTGAAGAGACTGGCCTTTCTCCATTGAACGGTCTTGGCACCCTTGTCAAAAATCATTTGACCACCTACATGAGGGGTTCATTCTGGATTCTCTATTCTATTTGATTGTCAATATGTCTATCTTTAAGCCAATACCACATTGTTATGATTACTGGAGTTTTGTTGTAGGTTTTGAAAGCAGGAACTGTGAGTCCTCTAGCTTTATTTTTCTTTCCAAAGATTGTTTTGCTCTTTGGAGTCCTGAGATTCCATATGAATTTTAGGATGGGCTTTTTTATTTCTGAAAAAATTGTCAGTAGAATTTTAGTAGGGATTGCATTGAATCTGTTTTCTGCTTTGCATAGTGTTGCTTTGCCTCCCATGGATTTGTCATCCCTTTTCCCCAGGGTGATGGAGCTACCGAAGATTACTCAAAGCCCATCTCTTCTGAGCAGTGAGAAGCCCTGAAAAGGGGTTAATCTCCTGGAACCCTCAAGATAGAGGCATTCCTTCCATTTGGGAAATTAACCCCGAATTGGGGTTATCTTCCCGCATTTATTCTCCAGACCAAGAAGGTTCAGGAAGAGAACATAGGTGGGGTTTTTGCTAAGTATAGTTTAACAAGTTTAACAATAGAAGCTGGTAACATTCAGAAAGACAAGCAAGGTGACATTCCATAATGCAATTTGCAACAAAAGCTTGATTTTAGCAAACATTCTCTTCTTACAGCAATTTCCCAGTATCTTTACATATCAATCAGTAACCTGTCTGTCTTTGAGCCAGCAACCTTGCTGCATTACAATTCTTTATCTTACAACAGAGACTATAGCCTGGTGAGAATTTCCTGTCCTTTGCAAGGTCAATATTTGAAACTTCAAGGCTTTGGAAAACTAGGCCCTGTGAAGTACATTTGCTTTATTCACACTCCACAGCATAGTATTGAGATGTCCCAGGGAATGGTCAGTCTGCTGTCCAGTGGTAGCTGATTACACATACACAGGACCAATTTCATTGTGAAAGGGGCAGAGTTTTGTTCTCACTGGAATAGACCCTCATTCTGAATATGATTTACCTTCCCTGCACTCAGTGCTTCTGCCAAAACTACTATCTGTGAATTTACAGAATGCCTTATTCCATCATGAATCCACACAACATTACTTTTGACCAAAGAAGTCATTTTATAGCAAATGAAGTATGGCATTAGGCACTAAGCTAAGATTCACTGGTCTTATCACACACCTCATTAACATGAAGCAGCTGGGTGGGTCAAACAATAGAATGTCCTTTTGAAGACTCACCTGTGCTGGCAGCTGAGTGGCAACATATTGGGGGGCCTAGAGTAAAATCTTCCAAAATACAGTGTATGTGCTAAGTTAGTATATAGGTAGGATGTAGGGGTCTGGAAATCACGGGAGGGAAATGGAAAGATTTCTCTCACTGTTACTCCTGGTGAAGTTACATCAGTGAAGTATTTGCATCTCATTCCCACAACTTTGGGCTCTGCTGTTCCAGAAGTCTTAGTTCCCATTAGAAGAATTCTTCCACCAGGTGATACAGCAATGGTTCCACTAAACTGGAAGTTGAAACTGCCACTTGACCAATTTGGACTCCAAGTGTCATTGAATGAACAGGTAAAAAGAAGATGATTGATCCTGATTATCAAGGGGAAACTGGAATTCTACTACTCTATGATGGTGGTAAGGAGGAGTATGATTGGAGTATAGAAGATCCCCTGAGGTGCCTCTTACACTCTCAGGTCCTGTGATTAAAGTCAGGGAAAACTAAAACAACCTAAAACAGGCAGGACTGCTACATGCCCAGTCCCTTCAGGGATGAAGATTTGGGTCACCCCATCAGGCGAGGAACCATGACCAACCATGGAGCTTGTCAAAAGAAAAGGAAATATGGAATAGACAGTGGAAGAAGGTAGTTATAAATATCAGTTACAACCACATAACCAGTTACTACAAAGAGAACCGCGATAGTTATAAGTATTTATTCCACAAGAAGGACCTCACCAGATGTGGACCCCTCAACCTTGGACTTCCCAGTGTCCAGAACTGTAGGAAATAACATTTTCTTCATACATTATCCAACCTGTAGTATTATAGCAGCTGAAAACAGACTAAGACATCCCCCTTCCACCTTCCTCCCAGCCCCTGGCTACCATCATTCTACTTTCTGTTTCTATGAATTTGACTACTTTAGGTACCACATATGAATGGAATCATACAGTATTCATCTTTTGTTATTGGCTTATTTCAGTCAGCATAAAATATCCTCAAGTTTCATTCATGGTACAGCCTATGTCAGAATTTCCTTTCTATTTAAGGCTGAATAGTATTCCACTCTATGTGTATACCATATTTTGTTGATCTGTTCCTCTATTGGTGTCAAGAATGCTTTTAAAAGCACACTTGTTATAATTTATCCAACAACTTAGTACTTTGAACTGACGAAAGACTTGTGCATTTCTAATTCTCCACATTGCTTGAAGCAGAAATCCTTTCTTTTTTAACTTTTGCACAGCATCTTATTGTATGGATGTGCCATGATTTATCAGCCAGTGTGTTATTGATGAAAATTTTCCATTTTTTCCATATCAAAAGCAGTACTGCAATGAACAATCAACTGTTTGTGTGTGTGTATATATTCAAATATAAACAGAAGATAACTTCCTAGGAAGTGAATTGATAACTCAAATTTAATTTTGGCATATAGGGCCAAATTTCCAATCAAAAGTATTATATTCTTTCTAACTACATCTGAAAATCCAGAACTCATAAAAGAAAGCATTAATAAGTCCAATTGTATTAAAAAACTAAATGGTTGCATGGCAAAAACTCTGTTAGCGAAGTCAAGAGTGAATGACAAAGTGGGAAAGAGCATTTGCAATTCATATTCTAGCAATAGGGTAATCTTCCTGATATAGTAAGCTCCTCCTACAAATAGAGAAAGAAAAGAACTTCTAGAAAAATGGGCAGAGTCCAGCTACAGTTAGCTTAGGAAAAAATATATATATAGATGGCTCTTAAATATAAGATGTTAACTTCAACTGTGTCTTAGTCTGTTTTGTCCTGCTATAACAGAATACCTGAGACTGGGTAATTTATAATAAACAGCAATTTGTCACCGCACAATTCTGGGGGCTGAGAAGTCCAAGATCAAGGGGCCGGGATCTTGCAAGGGTCTTCTTGCTGTGTTATGCCATGGAAGAAAGAAAAGAGAGGGTGAGAGAGCGACAAAGGGGGCCCAAACTCGTCCTTTTATAGTGAACCCATTCCCATGACAATGGCATTAATCCATTCATGAGGGCAGAGCGCTCATGGCCTGATCACCTCTTAAACGTACCACCTCTTAACACTGTTACCATGGCAGATAAATTTCAACACGGGTATAGGAAGAGGCAAACATTCAAACCATAGAAAGCCATAATCAGAGAAATGCAAAATTAAAACTGCACAAATATCACTATTTCACCTTCCTAATTAGCAAAAATCCTAAAGTTTGACCACACACCCTGTTGAAGAGGCTGTGGGGGAAAAAGACACTTTCACACAGAGTGTGCATTTTGCTGGACAACTTGGCAGTATCTATCAATGCCACAAATGCATAACCTTTGACCCAGCATCACACTTCTGGGAATTTTCCTATCTACATAATGAGGAAATATGGTTTTTACAAGATTATTCATTACATTATTGCTTGTAATAACAGGACAAAACCCACCATCATTTGGGCACTAGTGAAATAGACTGTGGCAGAGGGACACCTCCCACTGGTGACCAGGAGGACCTGGTGAGGCCAGTGTTTGAGGCCTCAGGCCATAACCAAGCCTCAGTCCACCTGGGCCCAGGCTGTGAGCCCCAGTGGGGCTGTTTCTCAGTTAACATGGCAGAGTCTGAGCAACTCAGGCACCAACTTCTGCCACCTGCTCCTTGCCACTTCTGGCACAGTTCACCATTGCAGGGGATCCTCAGGAAGCTGTCCTGGGAGCACAGAGCTCCAGGAAAATGAAAAAGACATTCCCTGACAGTCTTTCCCGATAAAAAAGTTTTAACTCATCCACTCATGCATTGGATGATTAATAAATCAAGCTGAAAGACAGGTAGTGTTGTCTTCTCTACTGATCCTGCCAGGCTCACAGACATGTTGAAAGGAACCTAAGAGTCTTCTTCCCTCATACTCATGGTGGATTGAGGGAAAATAAAGCTTTTCCACTACAAGGTGGTGTCTTCACTGAAGCTCCAGTTCAAGCCTGTGCTCAGCTGCATGGTGTTGAGTGCAGAGAGGTGGTGTTTTCTCTGTGTTTGGGCCTTAGGGTGTTTATTTCCAGCTTCTGGGCTGAGGTGATGCTGCAGATTGTTGGGGAAGGATGCATGAGCTGATGACCTGTGCACAGTTCAAACCCCTGCTAACACAGTGCTAAACTTTGGAATAGACTGATGCACAGTGGTATCAGATGACCTGAAAAAGGCAGGCCAAGTACCTCTACTTCCAAGTCGTATGTCTAAAGAGTTACAGCCTTCCATTTGTGGACAGCCAGGTGATAGAAAGGGCAGGAGGGAGTAGCCATGAGGGAATTTGAAGCAGCTCCTTAATCTTGAAACTTGTGTTTCAGCTGGAGACCCTGTGGATGAAGAGGAGAAGGCAAGTGCTGATAATTTGCAACAAGGTTGTTCTCTTCCGAACCTTCCTTTCCTTTGTGTTTGGAACTGGGAAAAGAGGAATGAACAGTAGGTGTTTTGTTCTGTTTTGTTTTGTTGGCTTTTTGGGGGAGCTGGCTGGTATGTGGCTTAGATAATATATTAAAGATGGAATCTGTTGTATGGGAGAGAAGAGCTAGAAGAAAATAGTTTGTGAACTTAAGATCTCTGAGAAGGGGACCCCAAGAAGGTCTTTCCTCAGTAAATGTGAGGAAATAGGCTTGTGGTGCACTTTTAACTTTTGTCAGAGCGGGAACTAGGAAAGCAGATGGAACCATTGTGCCTTGGTGTCTAAGAAGATCATGATAGAAAAGGTTGAAGCAGGTATCTAGGGAGTACAAAGAGACCAGGGCCTGGAACATACGGGCTTAGGTAACTTGGCAGTATTACCAAATTACCCTGAAGGGAAGAACCTTGAAGAATGACATGTTTTCCTAATTGCACTTATTTTCTGTCTACTAAATTATGCCTTTCTAAATCCTCATGCTGGGTTAGTAAGAACCTGTAAACTGCTCTGATGTTCCTTGAGATGAATAGCCACACATGTGACAGAACATCCTCATCATGTGTGTGTGTGTGTGTATATATATATATATTTTTGTGTGTGTGTGTGTGTGTGTGTGTGTGTGTGTGTGTGTGTGTGTGTGTGTGTGTGTGTGTGTGTGTGTGTGTGTGACCGGTAAGGGGATCGTAACCTTTGGCTTGGTGTCGCTCGCACCGCGCTCAGCCAGTGAGCGCACCAGCCATCCCTATATAGGATCCGAACCCGCGGCGGGAGCGCTGCTCTCTCCCGAGTGAGCCACGGGGTCAGGCCCCTCATCGTATATTTTAAGTGCTACTTACTCAGTATAGTTTTCTGCATCTACACTATATATGTGGTATAATCAATAATCAATGCCACAGGTATCAACTCTGAATTATTAGGTATGATGATATAGACTAGTTGCCCTACTTGCCAGAAATGGGTGAGAGATTTTAAAAAGAAGTAAAAAGATTAAGGAGAAATAATAGTGGAAACGGTTGATATAAGGAAAAGGAAAGGAAGAGTAATAGAGGAAGAAGCAAGAGAATGGTGATGAAGAGCAGACTGATGAGCTTGGGTTTTCAGAGAAGGAAGCAGAGTGATGAAAGAAGAGGGGACCGTGTGAAGTACAGTACTGTCTACAGATATTTTGGATTTCCAGAAGGTAGAAGGAATCAAAGAGAGTAATGAGATAAAAACATACAATCAGAATGGTCACCTATAGGAGTATCAAAATGATAGGGAGAAATTCTTCTTGGACAAAGTCCTCTCCACATTGCATAAATAACAAGAAAATAAACAATACCATGTGAAAAGGTTGTGAGCTACCCCTGGATACTGCTCATGAGTGGAGAGAGGGAAGTTAGTAAAAATGACAACCTGAAGAGTTAGAAAGTTCTTTTGCAGTGGGCATTCTCAAATGATAGTCTTGGCACAGAAAACCTTGGAACAATTTCCTGACTTATATACCAGGGTCCTCATTCCTGCACACTGTCCATGTCCCTGAGCCACACCTAACTCCTGACTCCCATATCAATGGAAGTCCCAGCCAGTGGAGTCTCTCTTTGATTGGTCACCCCAATAAACAACTTTTTACGAAGCACTGGCTCCTTGGTATACTGATATATGTAAAGTAGATAAAATTGCAAGATGACATCTAGTAAAATATAAATGTGGAGATGAGGAAGGAAAAGAAATGATACAAAAATGATTTTAAGAAATTTGAAATTCCTCAAAAACTTGGTGGACACTCTTCATTTTAAGTTATTGGCAAAAGCCAGGGACAAGTTTCTGGTGAGAAATACGTTACAAGTAATGGAAAGGAGAAGAAAGCATAAGAGAACCTGATCACAGAAATGCCCTTGCCAGCGTATAAGTAACATGTCTAAGAACTCGGTGATAGTTGATGCGTGGAAATGGGTTGCTAATTTTCCACATTAGATACGGAAAATAAAATAAAATATACCAGAAAGGCATAAAGGAATTACAGCTAGATCTAGTAAAATGTGGATTCTTGGTTGGCTGACATTCATTAATTAACTCGTTCAGCAAGTCTGTATTTAGCATCTGTGATGTGTCAGGCAAGCTAAGGTATGAAAATGGATGAGACATTGTCCCTGACATTTAGGAAAGCTCACTGTCTTAGGGGAGGCAGAAATTTAAATAAACCCGTGAAGTGTATTCCCCTAATTGAAATATCACTCAGAAATTTGTCTTTGGTATCCGTGAACTTTCCCTTTTAATTTCTGCCTCTGCTCAGGACCTTGCTCCCAGCTAGCTGTTAGAATCCTCCTCCTGACGATATCTGCTGCCGAAGGTGAGAAGTACTATTAACAGGGAACTCTTGTTAAACAAATACTTTTATCATTTTTTGTGTTTCCTCTTTTTATTAATTAATTAATTAATTCACTTATTTATTTTTAAATTTATTTAACCCAAACTGCAACAAGCACAATTGTTTTCTTTTGATAATAAAAGTAGTACATTCTCATTGAAAACAATTCAGAAAACAGACAAGGATATAAAAGGAAATAGCAATTACTCATAATCCCGTTATCCAGGACAAAGTGTACTAATGTTTTGGTGTCTAGTCATCTATGCATATTTCTCTGCATCTCTCTCACTTTTCTATCACTTACATATCATCTATATATGTATTTTATAGAAATTATGTATACATATTGTTTTGTAACTTGTTTTCTCCACGTACTATATCATGAACCTGTTTCCATGGCATTAACATAGATCTACATCCTCACATTAAATGGCTGCATAGGATTCCATTGTGTGGCTGAATGGCAATTATTTAACCTGAACCATTTAATTATGGTCCTTCCTGGCCCTCCTCAAGCATGCATTTTCAGAAGACACACTCTGTTTGATATTGTGAAATCAGAGGAAACTGTCACAATAAAAAAAAAAAAGACTCAATGTATTGTTTATTTCAAAGAGCAATTTCAAGAATGAGAAAGGGAAAGGAAAGTGAAAAAAAAAATGGTTGATGAAAGGAATATTTTGCATTTGTAAATACTTTACTGCAAATGAAACAATTTCTTGCATATGTGACCTGAGCTTTTCATTCTTACGGAATTTTGAATGTGTCTGAAAGACCTAAAAACAATATCAGATTACACCTGTTTAGGGTTAAGTATCAAAGCTTCTGCAAAAGGACTTTCCACCCCAGTGTTTGTGAACCTATAATAAATATACCACGGAGTCAGTGCTTCCTGGAAAGTTGTTTATTAGGTGACTAATCATGGAGAGAATCCGCTGACCTGGACTTCTATTGATAAGGGAGTCAGGAGTTAGGTGTGGTTGAGGGTCACTGACATAGGGGTACCTTGACATGATAAGTCAGGAAATTATTCAGAGCTGTTCTGAATCTCTTTGGTAGTACTGTGTTGGAGTTTTTGGAATATAAAAGAAGACGGTAGTCACTGGGGATAAGTGACTAAGATTAGGAAAGTGGCCTGGGTTTGGCTGGCCCTAGACCAGGAGAATTGCCAAGCTGTGTTTGTCAGAGAGAGTGGATGTCCATTTAGGTGTTCCAGAGGACGATGACCGTGATGATGGAGGAGGCCAACAAGAGCAGGTAGAGGCAGAAGAGCAGGGTGTCCATCATGAGGCTGAACTGCACCCACAGTTCTATCAAGTGCTGTTTCTGGGCCTCCTGTTCATGCTGAGCCCTCACTGATTCAGGGCACCCATTTGACCCTGCTTCTCTGGGGCCTGGCACTGTCCCCACCAACTCTGCTGGCTCCTTCAGGTCTGTGGAGAGGACAGAGACTCAGCCAGGGGCTATGAAGGTCATCGGGAAGCGAGGATGCCCAGGAAGGAGGCAGGAGCTGAGAAGCAAGACTAAGGAGAAGCATGGGCGGTGCTGGCTTCCCTTACCGGGCAGGTGGGTGGGGGCAAGACCCAGGCCCTTATTTCCCTTCCGGGGTGCAGTGGGGCAGCATCTCCTTGGTCTGGTGCAGTGCAGCAGCAGGGCTTGGAGCCACCGAGGCATGGGAGGTGGCTGGGTGGTGGCCAGGTAGAGCATGTAGGTAATGAAGACGGTCTCCAGCAGGCTGACCACCATCAGGGACAGGCACACGGCAAAGTAGACACCTGAGGGCAAAGCAAATGAGAAATAAACCAGGGCAGATTCATCTCTAAACTTTTCTTATGCCTCTTTCAAATCCAGTCTTTCCTCAGAACCCAATCCTTCTTTAAGTGGAGCAGTAGCCAGTTCTCCTGGTCCTCCTCCCTGTCCCCTGCTACCTTTGCTTCCCAGAAAGTGGGAGAGGCCATACTGATGAGCGAGGTGCCATTGGTGGGGAGCAAGTCATTCATCATGAGCAGGAAGACGTTGTAGCCCAGCAGAAGGGTTATCTTGAATGGGGCACGGTTCTCGCTTTCTGCTGGCAGGTAGAAGCTGATGGCGTCGATGGCAACCAGAAAGCTACTTGGCATCAGAAGGTTTATGATGTAGAGGCTGGGCCTGCGCCTGACAGACACCTGGTGGGGAGGAGAGAGAGGGAGGGAAGTGTATACGGGATTTGGAGGAAACCCAGAATCCTGGAATAGCAGTTCACTTCCAGGAATAGCAGTGGTTTTCTTTCTGCCTTTTTCATTGGTCTGATATCACCCTAGGATATGAAGCTTGTGAAAGGCAGCTTCATAATTGGCATAGAAACTGCCGAGAAGGAGTTAGGCCAGAGCCATGAGCTTTAGGAAGAAGAGTGAGGCTGGGCAGCCAGGAGAGAGGGTTCCTGCCTCAGGCAGAATTGGTGAGATTGAGAGACCCTGAAACTTGGGAGACAGCCATTTGGTGGAGATTCTAGGCAAGTGCATATGCGAGGAAGGAAGAAGTGAGGGCCTCTGAGCTCACATAGAACGCGATCTGATCATACAAGTTGGGGCCCACAGACATCTTTGGGGTTGCCTTCTTTATGCTCAGGAGCTCCCACTCTCCATAGGCCTGAACGATCTCCCGGGACACGTCTGTTAATTCCCACACTTCTTTCTCCATGCCCAGCACCAAGTGTTCCGCTGAAAGGGAGAAGCACCCAAATCATTTCCCAAATAGGTAGTTTCCTGGTGGCTAAACTGCACTATCATTTCTATCCTTTCATTCAACCAATATTTCTGAGCGCCTACCACATGCCAGGAACTTTGCTGGGAGCCGGGGATAGCAATGAACAGGAAAGACTCGGGTTCTGTCTTTATGGAAAATATTTAAGCATCCACAGACCCTTATTCTTTGGTCCACCCATAGTCCTCTGCCAGCATTTACTCATGGTTTCTTTACATTTTCTTCTGTTGCTTTGTTGGTTGCTCTTATTCACCCCATCCCTGATATCCCACTGCAACTTACCTGTGTAGACGAATGACCTGAAGGTAAGTGTGCAGTTCTGCTGGTCAAAGGGGAAGTAGAAGATGTCCAGGTTACACACACTGGACACCTTCATGGGTTCATTATATTCGATGCGACCTTCATTACTCACATACGCTTTGAGGTCTTTTGGGGTCTTATCCACATCAATGCTGTAAGAGAGGTGAGGTGGGAGGCAGGTGCTGTGATTTTCTCATCTCTCTGGTCATTTCTCAGTCATCTAAGACCACTTACAGTGGCCCCAATGGCAGATTATGAACTCTCCTGACACCAGGAGATGGGGCTTCCCTCTGGCTTTCCCCAACCTTTGATACGCACGACTCAACGATGAAAATGTCCGGGAGCCACAGGTTCTTGGCTGCTATACTGAACTTCGCGATGCCCTTACACTCCTCTGGGTTCCAGCTGATAAATGGATTATCCCAGACCTACAGCCCAGGTGGAGGAGAGGTGAGAGACTGATATGTATCAGGGTTATTATCTCTTGCCTTTTGATTTCTTTTAAAAAAAAGAAGTTATGAAATATTTCAAGCACATAGAAAAGTATATAAAATAATACAATAAATATCTGTATACGAACCACCCAACTTGGTGCAGTCTTAAAATTTTTATATGTTTACTTTTTTTTTCAATAAATCAGAAGTACAGATATAATTGATCCTCTCTGTGTCCATTTCTTTATAAATTTTGATCTCTCTGTTCTCCCACTTCAGTGGAAAATTACTTGTGATCAGGGAAATCTCTTTTTTACAGGAGGAATGAGATCCAGAGTTAAAAGATCATAAACTCAGCGTTTCTGGGCTAGAATTTCCTCAGTGTGAAATAAGGGTAGTGGTGAGTATCAAATGAAATAGGGTATGTGATGGGATTTTGTAAACTAAAGTTGTTGAAAGGCTATCATGTATTAGTATATCTAGCAAGGACTTAACTGTCTTGCATGCTCCGTTCACTGGTCTTTATTGCAAGGAGACCTTGAACAAGCCCTTGGGTTTTTTGAGACCCAGAGTGGTAGCTGTCTTCCTCTCCTTGGTGGGTGCCATCTCCTCTTGTCTTTGTGGTGACCAGCTCTCCTTTCTGGCAACCCTCTCTGGAAAATGTTTTCAAGGATTTTCCAGTGCTGGGTGGGCTTGTCTATTCTTGGGGCACTTTCTTTGTCAGCAGCTGTAGTTTATTTGTTTTATATGCATAGAGCCATAGCCAGAACAGGGGCTCTAGGCATGTTAAGTAAAGGTTTGTGTGAGATGGTGCTACAAAACTTCACTGTGCATACCAAACACGTGGGGATCGCCTTGAAATGCAGATTCTTATCAGTAGGTACTGTAACTAACTTATCCTGGTTTGCAAGATCTTTCTTGGTTGTAGCAGTGAAGGTTCCATGTCCTGAGAACTCTTCAGTCTCAGGTGGACTGGGATGGGTGGTCCTCTAGGTGGGGATCAAAATCAAATGCATTTCTAATAAGCTTCCAGGTGGTGCAATCAGCCAGTGCTTCTGGTCTGGGAACCACACTCTGAGAGCGAGGTTAGGTGATTGTGAGTATGTTTTCCCTGCTCCTTCCTTCCCTCCAACTAGGCTTTTGAAGTTGGAACATTAGTTCATTTACTTCCTCCCCCCATTGTGTTTTCTAATCGATGCACTTAAGATATAAAACTTCACTGAGTTATGCTTTGGTTACATTTCATAGATTTTCAGATGTAGTGCTCTTCATTTTGAATTACTTCACAATTTCTAATTGTTTTATTTTCCCATTAGCCCAAATATTTCCAAGTCCGATTTTAATTTCTGAAGAAACAAGGTTTTCTCGGGGCTACTCTTTAGTAGTTAATTTCTATTTTCTTGTACTGTGTTGTTGTCAGAGAATGTGGTCTAGATAATTTCTGGTTCTCAGTTTTGTTGACACTTCCTTTGTGGCCAAAAATATGGTCTGTTTGGGGAAATATTCCACGTGTGTCAGGAAAGGTTCTGCATGGTTACTGGTGCAACATTTGATATGCTTATTGGATTAAGCTTCTTAATTGTGCTGTTAAAAATCATCATATATTCTTTTTCTACTTGATTTTTGAGAGCAGTGTATTGAATCCTATTACTCTTACGGTGGATTTTTCAATTTCTCCTTCATGTGTTTCGAAACTTTGCTAGGAATATAATGGGCCATAATTATTATATCTTTTGTTTAAAATTCTTTTTGAGGGCTTCTGGTCAAGATGGTGGAATGATGGTCCCCAGCGTCACTCTCTCCCACAAATCAACCAATTTACAACTATTAAAAAGCAATGACAGCCAAGCTGGGGCTGCTAGAGCTCAGGGGAAGAGAAGAGACCTATGGAATTAACGAGGGTAGGAGAAACCATGATGAGAGAAAAAAAGAATCACTCCCATTTCGAGCCCTGGCTGCTTCAAGGCTAGCCCTGGTGAGCACACAGAACAAGAGCCAGCAAGAGCCACAGCTGTGCCCTTTGTATGAAGTTGCTTTGAGGCAGCACGGGAGAAGAGGGCCTTAGTGGCTCCAAGGCTAGCAAGACTACTAATAGGGTTCCTGTGGACCAACATATGGGCAAGGGACCACAGACAACGAAAAGTGAGCCACTCAGAGGCCAGTGAGTCATCACAAGTGACCAGTGTATGGCCCACTCCATGGGTAGTGTTTGGAGTGTTGGGGCTGGGGGAGATAGGCTCACTGGGGGAACATTGGGGCACAGCATGGACAGATGATCTGCCCTCCAATCAGCACAGGACCACTCAGTGGAAACTGGTCAGGAATATAGAACTGTAGGGGGTTTAGTTTGCTGAAAAGTCTCAGGCCCAGACAAGAGTTTCCACACAACCCAGGTGTTCTAGACCTCACAAGACCCGGAAATAAATACAAGGTCAACAATTAAAACCTGAGCTGCACAAAAAGCCTTCCCAAGGGAATCAGCAGCAGTGAAGCAATTTAGCTTAGCTCTACCACAGGGCTCAAGTGCTGGTCCCCACAGCAATTTCCTCCATTTTAGAAGTAAGCAAAGGACAATAAATTAGTTCCAGTGCAGAGTTTAAGTGGTGGGAACAGCGAATAATCCAACACAGAACTGAAAGAAAAAACAAAAAACTCACAGATCAGAGACAAAGTTTGAAATTAACTAGTAAACGTCTAACACCACCTAAGAACACCTATAAAACCTAGAAGGACCAGAAGCTCTCTGGACCCCAAAGCCAGGGAGGGGGGAGGGCTGAGAGCCTCAGCCATGCCCCCTGCCTGACATCTGCAATGAGCCCAGCGATGACCACCAAGCTGCTGCAGGAAGGAACCAGGGGTCCTGAGCCAGGGAGTTGGGAGGTTGAGGGCCTCAGCCATGCCCCCCCAACACCCATAATCAGCCCAGTGACAACCACTGAGCCACTGCAGGAAGTGCCCTGGGCTCCCAAGCTGTGGTGGTGGGGGGCTGAGGGCCTCAGCCACAGGCCCCTGACATCCACATCCAGCCCAGCAAACACCATTGAGCTGCCACTGGTAGGGCCCTGGACTCCTGAGCCAGGGCAGTGGGAGGCCGAGAGCCTCAGCCATGCCCTCCAACATCCACGACCAGCCCAGTGACAACCACCAAGCTGTCACAGGAAGTACTCTGGGCTCCCGAGCCGGGGAGGTAGGAAGCCAAGGGCCTCAGCCACAAACCCTCAACATCTGCAACCAGCCCAGAGACAACACTGATCCGTCACTGGAAACACCCTGGGCTCCCACGATGGGGTGGTGGGGAGACGAGGGCTTCAGCCACACACCCCTGACATCTGCATCCAGCCCAACAATGACAGAGCCACCGCTGGAAGCCCCCTGGTCTCCTCTGCTGGAAAGAGGGGGTGCCATGTGCCTCAATCATACCCCCCTCCTTTCTCCCCTTCTCACCCTATTTCCATCCCCCTTCTGCTCTCCCTGTCCCCCCAGCTGCTCAGCAACAACATCTTCAAATGAGGTATGAAGCCAGGGGATGCCGAACCCAGCCACAACCAGGTAAAGAGCACACCAAAAACACCATTTCCTTGTGGGTAGCCCACCATAGCCACTGCAATTGCCATGGCTGTTGCAAAAGTGGCTAGTCTCTATAGCAGCAGTTACAGCCTCCATGCAGATGGCACGCCACACTCTCAACTGCATTGTCAGAAGGAGAAGCTCCAGCAGAGACCAAAATAAAAAGAAGAGGTCCTCTCTCTCCAAAAAGCACACCCAGAGTAATAGAAGAAGCATCTGATTTACTATAACAGGGGAGGACTTGATCACACCTGTCTCAGGACTGGACAGATCATCTAGGCAACAAATCAGCAGAGGAACACTTAATCTGTCAGATGGACAGAACAAATCTGTGGTTATCAGAGGGAGAAGGAAGAGAGGAAAGGGAGGGGGAAATGGGGAGAGGCGTGGTAAATGGGAAGGGGAGAGATTAGATAAGGCGCAGAAAGAATAAGTATGATTTGTAACAATGAATATACTAACAAAAACTAAATCTAAAAAATAAATAAATAAATAAAATCCTTATTTACTATGAATGAAGGGAGAGGATAAAGTGTTGGCCATACCATTTCCAGCCACAGGAATGATGACAAGAGCTGTAGCTGTTCATCCTGCCAAAAGAATTTCTTGTGTCCAGAGTGTTGTCAGTAAGAAGTCTGTCCATCCCCCTTTACCCCCTCACCGTTATTGTATACCAGCTCCCAAGGTATGTAAGGGCAATGCTGTGATTAAAGCTAGTATTACAGGTTGAAGACAAAAGCTCGATTAAAACTGGAGCATTAGGCTGTGGGCAGGACAGTTCACAGCAGGACTGGAGTAAGGAGAGCTTCTCAGCCATGGCTGTACATGAGAATAACCTGAGAAGCTTAAAAACACCATGCCCGGGTCCATCCAGTCAGAACCTCTGGGAGTGGATCCTGGGCACTGGCATGCAGCCAGGGTAGAGAATCACAGGGTGAGAAGAAAGAAAATTCTCCTTCACATGCTGTCATACCTCACCTACTGCACTGGACAGAGCTTCTCTGAGAATCACCAGGCAAATGCCACATAGCAATGGTGGAGGAAGCTGCAATGTGGTTAAGGGCTTGGGGGTCGCCTTGCCTGGGGCTGGGAGAAAGTTAAGGACACCAAGGAGCCCTAGAGGAGTCAACACTCACCACATCTAGGATGACAGACATCGTGAAGGAGATGTTGACTCTTGTAGGGAGGCTGATGTTGGTGACTGGACGGAAGGCCTTTCTCTCAAACACCGGGTTCAGAATAGAGGGATCCACCCCATAGTGGCCAAACCCTGAGCAATTGATGGTGAAAGTACTGCCCCTTCCTGTAGTGGACATCAACGCATGAGATAAGGAGAGAACTCCCCTGTTCCCTTATGAGAGGGGCCCTAGGGCGGGGACTGGGATAGTCTGTGATGACAGCTAGCATTTGTAGAGCGTTGAGTATGTGTCAGGTATATTCTAAGCCCTTTAAATAGATGACCACATTTAATCCTCCCAGTCCCCCATCAGGTTGATACTGTTTTTATCTTCATGTCATAAAGGGGTTAGCTAAAGTGTGATAGGGGAAGTAGCTTCCCAAAGTCAGACAGACAGTGAGAGGCAGAAGGTGGACTTAGTCTGAACCTGGGTTTGTCTACTGTTGCTGTTCTGTATGCCTCCCGGGATGCGATGGAGACAGGGGGACGGGACACTGAGAGGGTGCAGATGCTGGGCGCTTCCTGCCAGGGCCAAGGAGGAAGGGCTGGGCTGGAAGGCAAATGATGGGAGCTGATGTGGTAAGCTGAGTGAGGGCTCCGGCTTCCTTTCTAATATTTCTGTCTTCATGCAAAGGATGCCCAAATGTGTATGCAAACTGGGCCCCAGGACAGTGCTGTCCATCTGATAGGATTGCAGTCCCAGAGCCCCAAAGAGAACACACCTATTTTCACCTTGACTGCCCCAACCTTCCTTCTCCTTACTTTGCTGCTCAACCCTATTATCAGCTCTCTAGTTCCAGGCTTTTGAGGTGTTCCCTCCCCTCTCTTCTGACTAATAAAGATTCCAATTTTCTACTGGTGGAAATTTGTTGGAGGAGCAACAACCTAGAATGAGAAAGATGGCTGATGACCTCTGTGCCAAGGACATCAAGCCTTATCTATTCCCAAGTCACAGTGTTTTCCAGGCAAATCCTTGAATCATTCTATGAGCAGTGAATAGTTACTTGTCAATCCCGGTCTGCAGGTGCCCAGAGGAGCTTGTAGAATGTTTTCTACCACCTAGACCAGGTGTGCAGTTTGTATCTCTTCCCTGTACTGGCCTCTACAGCCACCTCTGCTTCAGTCCTCTCCTGTGCCCCCTTATCCAGAAATCATGTGACAACGTAAGGCGGAGGCATGACATTTATTGGCACCTACCAAATTCCAGGCAATGTGCTACACGCTTTCTCTCACTGAATCCTCACCATCATGCAAGATAGGTCCTATTTTGCAGATAAAGAAACTGAAACTCAGAGAAGTTAAGCAACTCATTCAAAGTTACACGAATAGCAAAGTGAAGGACCAAGATCCAAACCCAGGTCTATCTGTCTCCAAATCCCATGTTCTTTCCAGTAAACCATGCTCCCTTCCTGGAAGAGAAGCGCACTCTGTTTTCACCCCGCACCTACTGCCCTCTGACACCTTACTTAACCTAGAGCACTTGGATCCAAAAGGTGAATGGGGAAGTTATGGCTAAAGCAGGTGGGCACTTTGCTACAGGGGGATGGGTTTCATACCTGCAGAGAGAAGGAACTATGCCTGTGGGGAGGAAGGTGAGAGAACATAGAGGCTAAATGAAGGAGAAGACAGTTGTGGGTGATTTGAGGGAAGAAAAATAGAAATACATGGCATGTAACTGGAAGGGGATTTCCTCTATTTCAGAGAACGAGAGTCTATTTGGACATCATGGAAGTATAGTTATGAAATAACTATGTCCATTTTAGAGAATCTCTAGGCACTGGAAGTGTGAGAGAAGTTGCTAGGTGTTCTACCGGAGAGGGCTCCTCTTTCTTCCCCCGTTGTGCCCTTTCTTACCTTGAAGCAGAAGAGCGAGAACCAGGTAGAAGGGAGATCTCTCCCTGTGGAGCTTGCTTCCTTCCATCTTCGTTGTCTAAATTCTTCTGTGAGTGTGTACCAGGTCCCAGGAATTCTGAGATTAAAGGAGCAAAGGCCACACCTGGTGTCTAACTTTGAATACTGATAGCATTGGTTGACCACTGACATTTGTAACCTTCCTGGACAGAACGTCTGTTGTCTTGTTCTTGCCTATGCCTTGAGGTTTAGTTTGCTTTTAGGACTCTCTTAGTTTAGATATTTCACTACGACGTATATAGTTGTAGACTATATTGATGGTGTTCAGACCTTGGTGTCTGAAGATTCATCTCTTCACTTCTGGAAACTTCTCAGATGTTTAAAAATACTGTATTTCCTCTATTTTTCTCTGATTAGACATATGTTGGATGCTTTCCTTCTATCTTACATAGCTTTTAATCTCTTTTATTAGTTACCTATTGCTGTTGTAAGAAATCACAAACTTAGTGGCTGAAAGAAACATAATTTATTATTTTAGAGCTCTGTAGGCCACAACTCTGGAATAGGTCTCACTGGGCTAGAATCAGTGTGTTGGCAGGGCTGTGTTTCTTCTGGAGTTTCTAGGGAAGTGTAGGGAAAGTGAATATAAATGGTCAGGGACCCTCGAGGGATTCGGGATCTTGTCAAGTGTTTGATGTAAATATGCACATGTGCCCAGTTGTTCCTTGGTTATTGTCTAATGTAGTTGCCAATGTGCACCTAGGTGTCCTGGGTTATTGGACTTAAGTATAAAGGACAAGCAGCTCTGATCCACTGTGCCCCCCTCCACAACCCCCCGGGAAGTACCAGGGGGTCTGGGGAGGCTGCTACTGCTGCTGCAAGCTGTTGCTGCCAGGGCCCCTGGGACCCTCCAAGAGGCCGCCGCCACTGCTGCTGCACCTGCTGCTGCTGCTAGGGAAGCTGAGGACTGAGCTCCTTCATCTGCCAACGGCTCCCAGGACCTTTCCCAATTACCTAGCTAGTGGAACTGCATGTGAGGTGTCTGGTGACCCAGCCTGGCATGTGAGGGGTCTGTGATCCAGTCTGTACAATGGGTTTGAAGGGTATATGGGCTGTAGTCCTGACAATGTTAGTGTAACTAAAATAATGAAACATTCTTTAGTTATGAATTGCCCTAGCAATACAATTGGCGTAGTCGCCTAGCCAGACAACTAGCGTAGCAGTACAATTGTCTGTAGCAATACAGGGAGAATCCATTTCCTTGCTTTTTTCAGCTTTTGAGGACTACCTGAATTTCTGGGTTCATTATCCTGTTCCTCCACCTTCAAAACAGCAACATCGGGCCAATCTTCTCACACTGCCATTTCATCTCTCTGGTTCCTATTCTCTTCTCTCTCTCCTTCACTCATAAGGACCTTGTGATTATACTGGGTCCTGTGGGGAAAATAGGATAATTTAGTGAGGCTCCCTCCACATTTCTTGTAAACAAGTTGTGTGTGGGTGGAGTTAGTGTGCATGTGCACCCATATATCTTTCTAGTTAATTGCTTTTGTGTGTTCTTGAGTTTGTGAGGCAGTGCTGGCCTGCAGAGCTGGCCTCTAAGCATCTAAAAATAGAGCATGTTTACTCTGCTGGCAGCTGCTCAGTTTCAGCTTTTCTTTGGACCTTTCCCTAGCAGTTGAGTTTCTGAGTTTCTCCTTTGTAGTGCCTAGCTCCTAGATGTGTGTGTGTGCTGAATAAAGACTATTCCTACTTCAGCCAAGGCTCCGAGGACCTTTTTGCTGGTTACCTAGCTCATAGACCTGCGTGTGAAGGGTTTGTGAATGGGCTCGAGGAGTCAGTGAGCTCCAGACCCTAGTCCGAACTCTACAGACAGGTCCAGCTGGATAATCCAGGCTAGTCTCCCACCTCGAGGTCAGCTAATTAGCAACATTAATTCCATCTGCAACCTTCATTCCCTCTTCCCCATAAAACTGAACATATGCACAGGTTCCAGAGACTAGGATGTGGGCGCCTTTGAGGGGCCACTGTTCTTCCCAGCACGCTTCTCTTTCCTATTTTTCACCTCTTTATCACCTAGTGATATTCTCAGGTCTGGTTTCCAGGCAACAAATTCTTCTTTCAGCTGTGTTTCAACTGCCATCTAATTTGTCCAATGAGTTTTTAATTTCAATGACTATATTTTCATATCTAGAAGTTTTATGTGGTTCTTTTAAAAAATCCATTTGTTCTCTTTTTTCTCTCTTGGTGGCTGACTGGTGTAGGGATCAATTCCTGGACGTTTTTTGATATTAACTTTTTTTGTTGCAGTAAGCTCTACATAATGTAAAACTCTGAGCCTCACCCATTCTCAACTGTTCACTTCAGTGACACATTTACAGTGTTGTGCAACCATCACCACTATCTGTTTCCAGAGCTTTTTCATTATCCCAAGCAGAAACTTGGCACCCATTATATTTAATATTCCCCATTCCTTCCACCACCTAGGTCCTTTACCTCTATTCTACTTTCTGTCCCTATGAATTTAACTACTGTAGGTACCTCTTATAAGTGGAATCATACAATATTTGTCCTATCGTGCCTGGTTTTGTTTGTTTTTGTTTTTTGTTTTTCAACTTAGCATTATGTTTTCAAAGTTCATGCAGAATTTCATTCCTTTTTAAGACTGAGTATATTCTCTTGTATATACTACATTTTGTTTATCCATTCATCTCTTGATAGACATTTGGTTTTTTTTTTAACTTTTGACTTTTATTAATAGTGCTATGACGAGCATTGGTACACAAGTAGCTCTTTGAATCCTGCTTATTTAATGCTTTGAGTATATCCTTAGAAGTGGAATTGCTGGGTAATGTGGTAATTCTTTTAAACTTTTAAAGGAACGGCCTCAAACTGTTTTCTCATAACCCTTTTCCATAGCAGCTATCCAATTTTACATTCCCACCAGCAGTGCACAAGGTTTCCAATTTCTCCAAATTCTTACTAACGCTTGTTATTTTTCATTTTTTTCAATAGCCATCCTAAAGGGTGAAAAGTGTAAACATTAAGTTTCCCCCCATTTTTCTTAATTGTGGTAAAATATGCATAAATGTACCATCTTAACCATTTTAAGTGTACAGTCAGTGGCATTAAATACAGTCATAATGTTCTGCAACCATCACCACCATCCATCTCCATAACTCTTTTCATTTTGTTAAACTGAAACTCTACACCCATTAAACGATAACTCCCCATCCCCCCTCTCCCCAGCCCTTGGCAACCACCATTTTACTTTCTATTTCTATGATTTTTAGTACTCCAAGCACCTCACACCTCATGAAGTATTTGTCTTTTTGTGACTAGCTTATTTCACTTAGCACAATGTCCTCAAGGTTTATTCATGTTGTGGCATGTTGCAGAATTTCCTTCCTTTCTAAGTCTAAAAGATAATCCATTGTATGTATGTACCACATTTTGTTTATCTGTTGATGGACACTTGGGTTGCTTCCACATTTTGGCTACTGTAAATAATGCTGCTATGAACACAGGTATGCAAATATCTCTTCCAGACACTGCTTTCAATTCTTTTGGGTATATACAAGAAGTCGAATTGGTGAATCATAAGGTAATCATATTTTTAACTTTTTGAGAAACCACCATACTGTTTTCCACAGAAGCTCTACCATTTTACATTCTCACCAACAGTACACAAAGGTTCCAGCTTCTCCACATCGTCCTGAACACTGTTTATTTTCTGGGATTTTTGTTGTTGTTTGATAGTAGCCATTCTAATGGGGATGAGTTTGTGTTTCACTGTTGTTTTGATTTGCATTTTCCTAATGCATACTGGTGTTGATTGTCTTTTCATGTGCTTTTTGGCCATTTGTATATCTTCTCTGGAGAAATGTTGATTCAAGTCCTTTGCCCATTTTTATTATTTTTTTTAGGTGGCTGGCAAGTAAGGGTATCCAAACCCTTGACACTGGTGTTACCAGCCCCATGCTGTCCCAAGTGAGCTAACTGGCCAGCCCCCACTTTGCCCATTTTTGAGTTAAATTGTATGATTTTTTTTTGTTACTGTTGTTCAGTTTTAGAAATCCTCTGTATATTCTGGATATTACTCTTTAATCAGACATATGACTTGCAAATATTTTCTCCTATCCTGTTGGTTGCCTTTTTATTCTCTTGATCATGTCTTTTGATGCAAAACTTTTAGACATTTTCATGAAGTCAAGTCAAACGTGTGTATATTTCTTTTGTTGCCAGGTCTTTGGTGTCATATCCAAGAAATCATTGCCAAATCCAATGTTGTGAAGCTTTTGCCCTATGTTTTCTTCCAAGAGTTTTATTGTTCTAGGTTTATGTTTGGATCTTTGATCCATTTGAGTTAATTTTTGTATATGGTATTAGGTAATGGTCCAGCTTCTTTCTTTTGCATGTGGATATCTGGTTTTTCCAACACCATTTATTGAAGAGACTGGCCTTTCTCCATTGAACGGTCTTGGCACCCTTGTCAAAAATCATTTGACCACCTACATGAGGGGTTCATTCTGGATTCTCTATTCTATTTGATTGTCAATATGTCTATCTTTAAGCCAATACCACATTGTTATGATTACTGGAGTTTTGTTGTAGGTTTTGAAAGCAGGAACTGTGAGTCCTCTAGCTTTATTTTTCTTTCCAAAGATTGTTTTGCTCTTTGGAGTCCTGAGATTCCATATGAATTTTAGGATGGGCTTTTTTATTTCTGAAAAAATTGTCAGTAGAATTTTAGTAGGGATTGCATTGAATCTGTTTTCTGCTTTGCATAGTGTTGCTTTGCCTCCCATGGATTTGTCATCCCTTTTCCCCAGGGTGATGGAGCTACCGAAGATTACTCAAAGCCCATCTCTTCTGAGCAGTGAGAAGCCCTGAAAAGGGGTTAATCTCCTGGAACCCTCAAGATAGAGGCATTCCTTCCATTTGGGAAATTAACCCCGAATTGGGGTTATCTTCCCGCATTTATTCTCCAGACCAAGAAGGTTCAGGAAGAGAACATAGGTGGGGTTTTTGCTAAGTATAGTTTAACAAGTTTAACAATAGAAGCTGGTAACATTCAGAAAGACAAGCAAGGTGACATTCCATAATGCAATTTGCAACAAAAGCTTGATTTTAGCAAACATTCTCTTCTTACAGCAATTTCCCAGTATCTTTACATATCAATCAGTAACCTGTCTGTCTTTGAGCCAGCAACCTTGCTGCATTACAATTCTTTATCTTACAACGGAGACTATAGCCTGGTGAGAATTTCCTGTCCTTTGCAAGGTCAATATTTGAAACTTCAAGGCTTTGGAAAACTAGGCCCTGTGAAGTACATTTGCTTTATTCACACTCCACAGCATAGTATTGAGATGTCCCAGGGAATGGTCAGTCTGCTGTCCAGTGGTAGCTGATTACACATACACAGGACCAATTTCATTGTGAAAGGGGCAGAGTTTTGTTCTCACTGGAATAGACCCTCATTCTGAATATGATTTACCTTCCCTGCACTCAGTGCTTCTGCCAAAACTACTATCTGTGAATTTACAGAATGCCTTATTCCATCATGAATCCACACAACATTACTTTTGACCAAAGAAGTCATTTTATAGCAAATGAAGTATGGCATTAGGCACTAAGCTAAGATTCACTGGTCTTATCACACACCTCATTAACATGAAGCAGCTGGGTGGGTCAAACAATAGAATGTCCTTTTGAAGACTCACCTGTGCTGGCAGCTGAGTGGCAACATATTGGGGGGCCTAGAGTAAAATCTTCCAAAATACAGTGTATGTGCTAAGTTAGTATATAGGTAGGATGTAGGGGTCTGGAAATCACGGGAGGGAAATGGAAAGATTTCTCTCACTGTTACTCCTGGTGAAGTTACATCAGTGAAGTATTTGCATCTCATTCCCACAACTTTGGGCTCTGCTGTTCCAGAAGTCTTAGTTCCCATTAGAAGAATTCTTCCACCAGGTGATACAGCAATGGTTCCACTAAACTGGAAGTTGAAACTGCCACTTGACCAATTTGGACTCCAAGTGTCATTGAATGAACAGGTAAAAAGAAGATGATTGATCCTGATTATCAAGGGGAAACTGGAATTCTACTACTCTATGATGGTGGTAAGGAGGAGTATGATTGGAGTATAGAAGATCCCCTGAGGTGCCTCTTACACTCTCAGGTCCTGTGATTAAAGTCAGGGAAAACTAAAACAACCTAAAACAGGCAGGACTGCTACATGCCCAGTCCCTTCAGGGATGAAGATTTGGGTCACCCCATCAGGCGAGGAACCATGACCAACCATGGAGCTTGTCAAAAGAAAAGGAAATATGGAATAGACAGTGGAAGAAGGTAGTTATAAATATCAGTTACAACCACATAACCAGTTACTACAAAGAGAACCGCGATAGTTATAAGTATTTATTCCACAAGAAGGACCTCACCAGATGTGGACCCCTCAACCTTGGACTTCCCAGTGTCCAGAACTGTAGGAAATAACATTTTCTTCATACATTATCCAACCTGTAGTATTATAGCAGCTGAAAACAGACTAAGACATCCCCCTTCCACCTTCCTCCCAGCCCCTGGCTACCATCATTCTACTTTCTGTTTCTGTGAATTTGACTACTCTAGGTACCACTTATGAATGGAATCAGTATTTGTTTTTCATTATTGGCTTATTTCACTCAGCATAATATCCACAAGTTTCATTCATGGTGTAGCATGTGTCAGAATTTCCTTCCTTTTTAAGACTGAATACTATTCCATTGTATGTATATACCACACTCTATTGGCCCATTCCTCTATTGGTGTCAAGAATGCTTTTAAAAGCATATTTGTTTATAATTTATCCAATAACTTAGTACTTTGCACTGACAAAAGACTTGTGAATTCCTAATTCACCACATTGCTCGAAGCACAGATCCTTCCATTATTTTATAACTGTTGCAGAGCATTTATTGTACAGATGTACCATGATTTATTAGCCAGTGTATTATTCATGGAGATTTCCCATTTTTTTCCATATTGAAAGCAGTACTGCAATGAACATTCAACTGTGTGTGTGTGTATTCAAGTATAAACATAAGATAAATTACTACCAATGGAATTGCTAACTCAACTTTAATTTTGGCATGTAGGGCCAAATTTCCAATCAAAAATATTATATTCTTTCTAAGTAAATCCAAAAATCCAGAATTCACAAAAGAAAGCATTAATAAATCCAATTAAATTTTAAAAGCTAATGGTTGCATGGCAAAAAAATCTGTTAATTAAGTCAAAAGTGAATGACAAGACGCACCCCGCAGCACTAGTGCGCTACCAAGCAGATAGGCCTTACTGCTGCCAGACCCCATCCCAAGCCCATCCGAGTGTGCGCCAACCAGAGAGGTTCCCCACCAGAGAGGCCCGAGATTCGTGAAGACCACATGCCCAGTGGCACCAGCACATGACTGAGCAGGTAAGCCTCGCTGCTGCCATATTCCATCCCCAGCCCAGCTGAGTGCGCGCTGACCAGAGAGGCGCCTTCCCAGAGAGGCCCAAGACCCGAGGCAACCATGTACCCAAGGTGCCAGCAGGTGACCAACCAGACACTGAGGCAGTGGCCCCAGCAGCATCCTAGCCAGACAATAGTGTCGAACCAGTGGACCATGAAATCCCTTGCCACAATGACTAAACATCAAAGAAAAGATACCAGAAATATGAAAAATCAAGACAGTACACCACCACAGGATAATAACTCTCAAGCTCTAGGTCCTATAGAATAAGAAGCCCTTGAAATGTCTGACAAGGAATTTCAAGTGATAATTCTAAGGAAACTAAACGAAATAGAAGAAACCTCAGCTAGACAACATGATGAAATGAGGAAAATTATACAGGACTTGAAAGAAGAAATGTACAAGGAAATCAATGCCCTGAAAAAGAATGTAGCAGAGCTTGCTGAGCTGAAGAATTCATTCAATGAAATAAAAAACACAACAGAGAGCTTAATCAGCAGGCTTGCAGGAGCAGAAGAGAGAACTTCTGACCTTGAAAATGGGCTGTTTGAAATAACACAGGCAGACAAAAAAAAGAAAAAGAAAAAGAAAAAAGAATTAAAAACGTTGAAGAAAATCTAAGAGAGATATCAGACAACCTTAAGCACTCAAATATCTAAGTCATGGGTATTCCAGAAGGGGAGGGAAAAGGAGATTGCATTGAAAACATATTCAACAAAATAGTGGCAGAAAACTTCCCAGGCATAGGAAAAGGCACAGATCTTCAGATTCAGGAAGCTCAAAGATCCCCAACTATATTCAACCCAAAAAGGTCTTCTCCAAGACATGTTATAGTCAAATTGGCAAAACTCAAAGACAAAGAGAGAATCTTGAAAGCTGCAAGAGAGAAGCATCAAATCACCTGTAAGGGAGCCCCAATCAGACTAACATCAGACTTTTCATTACGAACCCTAAAAGCCAGAAAGGAATGGGATGATATATTCAAAATACTAAAAGACGGACATTGCCAGCCAAGAATACTCTACCCACCAAAGCTATCCTTCTGAAATGAAGGGCAAATAGTATATTTCTCAGACAAACAAAAACTGCTGGAGTTCACCACCACACAACCACCCTTACAAGAAATTCTCAAAGGAGTACTGGGTTTGGTACCTGAAAAATAACTACCACTGCCATAAAAACCCCCCAAAAATCAAAACCCACTAGTAAAATAAAAATGGCACTCATGAAGAGAAAACAAACAAACAAAAAGGCTATCTACAACCCAAGGAACCAACAAATACAGAAAACAAAAGTAAATCAGAGAGAAAGGAACAAAAGACACTGAAGACAACCAAACAAAAATCAATAAAATGCTAGGAGTAAATCAACACTTTTCAATAACAACTCTTAATGTAAAAGGATTAAATTCCCAAATCAAAAGACACAGACTGGCTGACTGGATTAGAAAGGAGGACCAAACTATATGCTACCTTCAAGAGACCCACCTCACCTATAAAGAGTCACATAGACTAAGAGTGAAAGGATGGAAAAAGATTTACCATGCAAACAGAAAAGAAAAACGAGCTGGAGTAGCTATTCTTATATCTAACAAAATAGACTTTAAACTAAAAACCATAAATAGAGATAATGAGGGCCACTACATAATGATAAAAGGATTCATCCATCAAGAAGACATAACAATCATAAATATATATGCACCCAATGTTGGAGCAGCCAGATTTATAAAGCAAACTCTATTAGACCTAAAGAAGGAAATAGACATTAATACCATAATAGCAGGGGACCTGAAAACCCCACTATCAATATTGGACAGATCATCTAGGCAAAGAATCAGCAGAGAAACACAAGATCTAAACAACACTCTACACCAATTGGACTTGGCAGATATCTACAGAACATTCCATCCAACAACCTCAGAATATTCATTCTTCTCATCAACACATGGATCATTCTCCAGGATAGATCACATGTTAGGTCACAAATCAAGCCTCGACAAATTCAAAAAAATTGGAATTATCCCATGTATTTTTTCAGACCACAATAGATTAAAATTAGAAATCAATAACAAATGAAATTCTGGAAACTATACAAACACATGGAAATTAAACAGCATTCTATTTAATGACATATGGGTCCAAGAAGAAATCAAACAGGAAATCAAAAAATTTATTGAAACTAATGAAAACAACGATACATCATACCAAAACTGGGATACTGCAAAAGCAGTTCTAAGGGGGAAATTTATCACATTAAATGCTTACTTCAGAAGAATGGAAAGATGGCAAGTGAACAACCTAATATTTCACCAGAAAGAACTAGAAAAACAAGAACAATCCAACCCCAAAGTTAGCAGACGGAAAGAAATCAGTAAGATCAGAGCAGAACTTAATGAAATTGAAACCCAAAAAACAATACAAAAGATCAATGAATCAAAAAGTTGTTTTTTTGAGAAGATAGATAAAATTGACAGACCATTAGCATGGCTAACTAAAAAAAGAAGAGAGAAGACTCAAATAACAAAAATTAGAAATGAAAAAGGTGATATTAGAACTGATACCCCTGAAATACAAAGAATCATTCGAGACTATTATAAACAACTATATGCCAACAAATTTGAAAATCTGGAGGAAATGGATAAATTTCTGGACACACACAAGCTCCCAAAACTGGGCCAAGATGATGTAGAAAGTCTGAACAGCCCAATAACAATAAAAGAGATTGAAGCTGTTATCAGAAGGCTCCCAACAAAGAAAAGTCCAGGACCACATGGATTTACAGCAGAATTCTACCAAACATTCAAAGAGGGATTGACACCAATTCTCTACAAACTGTTCCAAAAGATTGACACAGAGGCAATTCTCCCAAACTTATTCTATGAAGTAAACATCACCTTGATACGAAAACCAGGTAAATTTACAACTAAAAAAGAAAAGTACAGGCCAATATCCTTGATGAATATAGATGCAAAAATCCTCAATAAAATACTGGCTAACAGAATACAGCAACAAATACGCAAAGTTATACACCCTGATCATGTGGGTTTCATCCCAGGGATGCAAGGTTGGTTCAACATATGCAAATCAATAAATGTGATACTCCATCTCAATAAAATCAAACACAAGGACCATATGATCATCTCTATAGATGCTGAAAAAGCATTTGATAAAGTTCAGCACTCATTCATGACAAAGACCCTCTATAAGTTAGGTATAGAGGGAAATTATCTCAACATAATTAAAGCCATATATGACAGACCCACTGCCAATATCATCCTGAATGGGGAAAAGCTGAAAGCTTTTCCTTTAAGAACAGGAACTAGACAAGGATGCCCACTCTCACCACTCCTATTCAACATAGTGTTGGAAGTACTAGCCAGAGCAATCAGAGAAGAGAAGGAAATAAAGGGCATCCAGATTGGAAAAGATGAAGTCAAACTGTCCCTGTTTGCAGATGACATGATCCTATATATTGAACAGGCTAAAGCTGCTACAAAAAAACTCTTAGAGTTGATAAATGATTTCAGCACAGTAGCAGGATACAAAATCAACACACAAAAATTGGTAGCATTTCTATTCTCCGATAGTGAACATGCAGAAAGAAAAATCAAGAAAGCGTGCCCATTTACAATAGCCACCAAAAAAATAAAATACTTAGGAATAGAGTTAACCAAGGATGTGAAAAATCTCTATAATGAGAAACACAAATTACTGCTGAGAGAAATTAGAGAGGACACAAGAAGATGGAAAGATATCCCATACTATTGGATTGGAAGAATCAACATTGTGATAATGTCTATACTACCCAAAGTGATATACAAATTCAATGCAATCCCCATCAAAATTCCAATGACATTTTTCTCTAAAATGGAAAAAACTATCCAGACATTTATATGGAATAACAAAAGACCATGCATAGCCAAAGCAATTCTGATAAAAAAAAAAATAAAGCTGGAGGCATAACACCAGCTGACTTAAAACTATACTACAAAGCTATAATAACCAAAACAGCATGGTACTGCATAAAAACAGACACACTGATTGATGGAATAGAATAGAGAATCCAGAAATCAACCTATACACCTACAGCCATCTGATCTTTGACAATGGCACCAAGCCTATACACTAGGGAAGAGATTGCCTCTTCAGCAAATAGTGCTGGGATAGCTTGATATCCATATGCAGGAGAATGAAACTAGACCCATACCGCTCACCATATACTAAAATCAACTCAAAATGGATTAAAGAATTAAATATACACCCTGAAACAACAAAACTTCTTAAAGAAAACAGGAGAATGACCCCAAAAGCACAGGCAACCAAAGGAAAAATAAACATGGGATTATATCAAACTAAAAAGCTTCTGCACAGCGAAAGAAACAATTAACAGAGCTGAAAGACAACCAACAGAGTGGGAGAAAATATTTGCAAAGTATACATCTGACAAAGGATTAATATCCAGAATATACAAGGAACTGAAACAACTTTACAACAAAAAAAAAGTAAACCAATTAAAAAATGGGCAAAAGAGCTAAATAAGCATTTCTCAAAGGAAGATATATGAATGGCCAACAGACACATGAAAAATGCTCGACATCACTCAGCATTTAGGAAATACAAATCAAAACCACACTGAGATACCATCTCGCCCCAGTTAGGATGTCTAATGTCCAAAAGATTCTGAATGATAAATGCTGGCGAGGTTGCGGAGAAAAAGGAACTTTCATACACTGTCGGTGGGACTGCAAAATGGTGCAGCCTCTATGGAAAATGGTATGGAGGTTCCTCAGACAATTGCAGGTAGATCTACCATATGACCCAGCTATCCTACTGCTGGGAATATACCCAGAGGAATGAAGATCATCAAGGTGAAGGTATATTTGCTCTGCAACGTTCACTGCAGCACTCTTTACAATAGCTAAGAGTTGGAACCATCCCACATGTCCCTCATCAGATGAGTGGACACAGAAAATGTGGTATATCTACACAATGTAATACTACTCAGCTATAAAAAAGAATGAAATACTGCCATTTGCAACAACATGGATGGACCTAGAGAGAATTATATTAAGTGAAACAAGTCAGGCACAGAAAGAGAAATATTACATGTTCTCACTTATTGGTGGGAGCTAAAAATAAATAAATATACAAATAAACTGGGGGGAGGGAAGAAGACACAACCATTACAATTCCTTGAAGTTGATACGACAAGAAAACATATATGAGGTTGTTGGGAGGGAGGGGGGAAAAGGAGGAGGGAGGGAGTTTTCGATAATGGGCCACAATAATCAACCACATTGTATATTGACAAAATAAAATTAAATTAAAAAATAAAAAAAAAATTTTTTAAACATGAATGACAAACCGGGAAAGAGCATTTGCAATTCACATTCTAGCAACAGGGTAATCTTCCTGATATAATGAGCTCCTACAAATTGAGAAAGAAGAGACTTTACAGAAAAATGGGCAGAGTCCAAATACAATTAGCTTAGGAGAAAAAAGAATAGATGGCTCTTCAATATACCAATTTAACTTCAACTATGTCTTAGTCCATTTTGTGCTGCTATAACAGAATACCTGAGACTGCATAATGTATGATAAATAGCAATTTATCATGTTTATTTATAATAAACAGCAATTTATCATGCTAGAGGATGAGAAGTCCAAGATCAAGGGGCCGGGATCTTGCAAGTGTCTTCTTGCTGTGTCATGCCATGGAAGAAGGGACAGAGAGGGTGAGAGAGAGACAAAAGGGGGCCAAACTCATCCTTTTATAGTGAACCTACTCCCATGACAATGGCATTAATCCATTCATGAGAGCAGAGCCCTCATGGCCTGATCACCTCTGTAAGGTACCACCTCTTAACACCATTACCATGGCAGATAAATTTTAATATGGGTATACGGAAGGGCAACCATTCAAACCATAGAAAACCATAATCAGAGAAATACAAATTAAAACTGTGCTAATATCGTTATTTTACCATCCTAATTAGCAAAAATCCAAAAGTGTGACCACACATCCTGCTGGAGAGGCTATGGGAAAAATAGGCACTTTCCCACCGAGCCTGCCCTTTGCTGGACAATTTGGCAGTATCATTCAATGCTACTGTCAGGCTAGGGCTCACAGACCCTTCGAACCTGTTGTACAGACTGGGTCACCAGACCCCTCATGTTCCAGGCTGGGCCACAGACCCCTCATGTGCCTGCTGGGTCATAGACCTCACATGCACGTCACAAGCTAGGTAATTGGGAAAGATCCCAGGAGCTGTTGGCACAGTTGACAGGTTCATTCCAACGTGAGCTCAGTCCTCAGCTACCTCAGCAGCCACAGCAGTGGCAGTGGCCTCCTGGGGCATCCTATGGGCACTGGCAGCAACAGTCTCCCACAGCAGTAGTAGCCTCCCTGTGGCCTCCCTGGGGGCATCCCAGGGGTGGGAGGTTCTGTGGATCAGAGCCACTTGTCCTTTATACTTAAGTTCAATAACTCAGGATACCTGGGTGTGAGTCAGACAACCCAGGAACACTTGGGTGCCTACACACATCCACATCAAACAATAGCCAAGGAACACCTGGGTGCACATGCACAGTTATCATATTTATATCAAATGCTTGGCAAGATTTCGAACCCCTGAGGGATCCTGACCATTTTCCTATATTTTCCCTACAATCCACCCCTTTGGGGTCTCTCGCCATACAATCCATGCATTTGGAATCTTCCACCATGTTCCCTTAAGAAGGATAGCTGATCCTTGCATCCATATAATCTCTGTACCTATTATTCATTCCATGGACCTTGAGGCCTTTCCCCATAGCTCTACCTTTTCAGCTACATTTAGTGACATTCCATCCCAACAGTCCTAAAAATCTTTAGCTTGTTGCAACACCAACTCAAAAGTCCAAAGTCTTATCTGAGACTAAAAGCAAAACTCCTTCCAGCTATGAACCTGTAAAAATCAAAAATTTTACCTACTTCCAAGATACAGTGGTGGGACAGACATTGGGGACACATTCCAATTCCAAAAGGGAGGAATAAACCAGAAGAAAGGAAAAACACATCCCAGACAAATCCGAAACCCAATAGGGCAAACATTAAGCACAACAGGGTATCTGGGCCCCCACAGCACTGGGCAACCCCACTTCTACAGCTCTGCCAGGTGCAGCCCATTGAGCTGCCCTGGTGCCTGTGGTTTTTCCACACACATTGCACATTGCCAGCAGCCCCACAGTTCTGGGCTCCTGGTGGCAGCTCTGCTGTCCTGGATCCACTAGACATTTCCCCAGTAGATGACCTCTGCAGCGGCTCTGCCCCTGCAGCAGGTCTCTGGGTCCCCAGGCTTTTCCATATGTCTTCTGAAATCTGGGTGGCAGCTGCTATGCCTTCACAACTCTCATACTCTGCTGGCCTGCAGACTCAACATGACGCTGACGCCACCAGGGTTCTTGGCTTTATACTCTCCAGAGCTGCTGCACAAACCACACTCAGGGCTGCCCGAGGCAGGGCTGCTCCAGCCAGAGCAGCTGAAATGCAGGGAGCAGTTTCCTGAGGGCAGCAGTGCCCCAGGTCTGCCCTCCGGAAAAACTCAGTTCTCCTAGGCCTCCAGGTCTGTGATGGGAGGGGCACTCTTCCAAACTTCTGAAATGCCTTCAGAGCCTCTCTCCCATTGTCTTGGCTGTTAGCATCTAGCTGCCCCAATCCCTAGCTCCCAAATCATTTGAATCAGCTCGGCATACATTTGCTATTTACTCACAGTCTCAAGCAGTTCTCCAGCATTCGCCCACCCACTTCAAACAGCTGTATTCACTCATTCCATCAAGGAGTGACCACCCTGCCCCTGTGTATATCTGTAGCCATTCTGCAACCACTGCCACAGAGACAGGTGTGTGGTAATGGGAGCTAACTTCTCTACGTTTTCAACAGATGAAAACATACTTTAAATTCTGCGGGGGCACCTGTCCTTGGGTCATCTGCCCATCTGCATGCAGGACTCTTTTCTTGGGTTTAAGTGACAGCTGGCGGGCCATCGGATTTATGCAGCACCTGCATGTTGGACAAATGCAACGTGTGTTTACAACATCTTCTCCAAAGCACATTACACCATCCACACCTAGGTCCCATAGCTGCAGCAGCTAGGTACCTAGGGGCTCTCCCTGTTTCTGCTGAAACTGTTCCTCCAAGCCAACCAATTCAACGTGGGTTTATGGGTCACAGGTAGTGAATTGGGTCACCAGTGGGTTGCCTACCAGTCCTCCCGGTCCATAGGCTGCTTGTGCTTCACTTTCTGATGAATGACAGGAGACTCAGAGTCTCCCCCAACTCACCATCAGGATCATCATTGTCCCCAGCGTCAGAAGCAGGGATGACCTGTTGCTTCACTTCAGTCTCCAGGGCATGTACTCGTGTTTCCAACCTGTCTGCTTTCTGTTCCAAATCTCGAAGCTGTGCTGCTTCATGCAGCACCCGGTCCATGCTGGCTCACAGTATAGTGAGCAACAGCCAGACCCTGGCCAACAGGAAAGTGGCCACCAGGTACCACATACCCGAGGGTAGCCACATTTCCTTCCCCTCTCGAAGGGCAACTGCCTCCCTTACCTGCTCAGAATCCTTTCAACGACACCAGTTGTCAGGCTAGGGCCCAGACTCTTCAAACCCATTGTACAGACTGGGTCACAGACTCCTCACATGAAGATAGTGAACTAGGTAATTGGGAAAGATCCCAGGAACTGTTGGTACAGTAGACAGGTTCATTCCAATGTGAGCTCAGTCCTCAGCTTCTTCAGTAGCAGCAGCTCACAGCAGCCTCCAGCAGGAACGGTGGTGGCCTCCCAGGGCATCCCAGGGATAGTGGCAGTAACAGCTTGCAACAACAACTTCCCATAGCAATAGTGGCCTCCCCATGGCCCACCAGGGGCATCCCAGGGACAAGGGGCACTGGGGATCAGAGCCACTTGTCTTTTATACTTAAGTCTGATAACCCAGGACACCAGGGTGTGAGTCAGACAGCCCAGGAACACCTGGGTGCCCATGCACATTCACACCAAACAATAGTCAAGAAACACCTGGGCACGTGTGCACAGTTATCATATTTACATCAAATGCTCGGCAAGATTCTGAACCCCTAAGGGATCCTGACTATTTTCCTGTATTTTCCCTACAGCTACAAATGTATAATCTTTGACCCAGCATCACACTTCTCAGAATTTTCTTATCTACATAATGAAGAAATATGGTTTTTACAAGATTATTTGTTACAGTATGGCTTGTAATAACTGGACAAAACCCACCATCATTTGGGCACTAATGAAATAGACTGTGGCAGAGGGACACCTCCCACTGGTGGCCAGGAGGTCCTGGTGAAGCCAGTGTATGAGGCCTCAGGCCATAGCCAAGCCTCAGTCCACCTGGGCCCAAGCCATGTGCTGGAAGCCAGGAGGCTGGGCCCAGTGAAGAGAGTCCTGTCCCTGACGAGGAAGTGCCGGGGGACCCCAGTGGGGCCGTTTCTCAGTGAACATGGCAGAGTCTGAGCAACCCAGGCACCAACTTCTGCTGCTGGGTGGCCATGCCCACCTGCTTCTCGCCACTTCTGGCACAACTCACCATCGCAGGGGATCCTCAGGAAGCTGTCCTGGGAGCATAGAGCTCCAGGAAAACAAAATATCCATTCCCTGACAGTCTTTCCTGATAAAAAAGTATTAACTCATCCACTCATGCTTTGGATGATTAATAACAAATCAAGCTGAAAGATGGGTAGTGTCATCTCTACTGATCCTGCCAGGCTCACAGACATGTTGAAAGGAACCTGAGAGTTTTCTTCCCTCATACTCGTGGTGGGTTGAAGGAAAATAAGGCTTTTCTACTACAAGGTGGTGTCTTCACTGAAGCTCCAGTTCAAGCCTGTGCTCAGCTGCATGGTGTTGAGTGCAGAGGTATGGAGTTCTCTCTGTGTTTGGGCCTTGGGGTGTTTATTTCCAGCTTCTGGGCTGAGGTGATGCTGCAGATTGTTGTGGAAGGATGCATAAGCTGGTGACCTGTGCACATTTTCAACCCCCTGCTAACACAGTGCTAACCTTTGGAATTGACTGATGCACGGTGGCATCAAATGACCTGGGAAAGGTAGGCCAAGTACCTCTACTTCCAAGTCGTATGTCTAAAGAGTTACAGCCTTCCATTTGTGGACAGCCAGGTGATAGAAAGGGCAGGAGGGAGTAGCCATGAGAGAATTTGAAGCAGCTCCTTAATCCTGAAACTTGTGTTTCAGCTGGAGACCCTGCAGATGAAGGGGACAAGATATCAGGAAAGTGAAGGTAAATGGTCAGGCTCCCTCAGGGGGTTTGGAATCTTGCTGAGCATTTGATGTAAGTGATAACTGTGCACGTGCACCCAGGTGTTTCTTAGCTATTGTTTGAAGACGCACATGGGCATCCAGGTGTTCCTGGCTTGTCAGACTGACATCCACGTGTCCTGGGTTATTGGACTTGAGTATAAAGGACTAATGGCTGTGATCCACAGTGCTTTCCACTCCTGGAATGCCCCGGTGGGGCCAGGGGGAGGCTGCTACTGCTGCTGGAGGCTGTTGCTGCAAGCTGTTTCTGCCAAGGCCATCGGGATGCTCCAGGAGGTCACTGCTACTGCTGCTGGAGACTCCTGCCATAAGCTGCTGCTGCTGCTGTTGAGGAAGAAGAGGACTGAGGTTGTGTCATCTGCAAACAGCTCCTGGAATCTTTTCCAATTACCTAGCTCGCGACTTACCTGTGAGGGTTCGGTGACCCAGCCCGGCACATAAGGGGTTGGTGACCCAGTCTGTAGAATGGGTTTGAAGAGTCTGGGCCCTAGCCTGACAGAAGGCAAGGGCTGATAATTTGGAACAAGGTTGTTCTCTTCCAAACTTTCCTTTCCTTTGTGTTTGGAACTTGGAAAAGAGGAATGAACACCAGGTGAGTTGCAGGAAAGGGTCATTGTGATTTTATTTTTAGTGCAGAGAGAGGATTCTTACTTTTTTTTGTTTTTTCTTTTTGGCAATCTGGCTAATACAAGGATCCAAACCTGGGACCTTGGTGTTATAAGGCTGTGCTCTAACCAACTGAGCTAACCTGCCAGCACATGTTGCCTGACTTATATACCAGTGTCCTCATTCCTGCACACTGTCCATGTCCCTGAGCCACACCTAACTCCTGACTCCTGTATCAATGGAAGTCCCAGTCAGTGGAGTCTCTTCTTGATTGGTCGCCCCAATAAACAACTTTCCAGGACGCATTGACTCCTTGGTATACTGATATATGTAAAGTAGAAAAAAATTGCAAGATGACATCCAGAAAAGTATAAATGTGGAGAAGGGGGGAAAAAAGAAATGATAGAAAGGTGATCTTAAGAAATTTGAAATTCCTCAGATATTTGGTAGACACTTCAGTTTAAGTTATTGGCAAAAGCCAAGGATAAGTTTCTGAGTAAGAAATGTGTTACAAATAATGGAAAGGAGAAGAAAACATAAGAGAACCTGATCACAGAAATGCCCTTGCCAGCGTCTAAGTAATGTGTCTAAGAACTCAGTGATAGCTGACACGTGAAGATGGGTTGCTAATTTTCCACATTAGCTATGGAAAATAAAATATACTAGGAAGGCATAAAGGGATTAAGATCTAGTAAAATGTGGATTCTTGCTTTGCTGGCATTCATTTATTACTTTGTTTGGCAAGTCTGTATTTAGCATCTGTGATGTGTCAGGCAAGGCTAAGGTATGTAAATGGGCAGGACATTGTCCCTGACATTTAGGAAAGCTCACTCTCTTAGGGGAGGCAGAAATTTAAATAAATCCGTGAAGTGTAGTCCCCTAATTGAAATATCACTCAGAAATTTGTCTTTGGTATCCGTGAACTTTCCCTTTTAATTTCTGCCTCTGCTCAGGGCCTTGCTCCCAGTACCTGTTAGAATCCTCCTCCTGACGATATCTGCTGCTGAAGGTGAGAAGTACTATTAACAGGGAACTCTTGTTAAACAAATACTTTTATTGTTTTTTTGTGTTTTTTTATTTATTCATTTATTTAGCTTTAAATTTAATTAACCCAAACTATGACAAGCACAGTTGTTTTCTTTTGATAATAAATGTAATACATTCTCATTGAAAACAATTCAGAAAACAGACAAGGATATAAAAGGAAATAGCAATTACTCATAATCCCGTTATCCAGGACAAAGTGTACTAATGTTTTGGTGTCTAGTCATCTATGCATATTTCTCTGCCTCTCTCTCTCTCTCTCTCTCTCTCTCTCTCTCGTAGCTATCACCCATGTATCATCTATGTATGTATTTTACAGATTATGTATACGTATTGTTTTGTAACTTGTTTTCTCCACATAATGTATCATGAACCTGTTTCCATGACATTAACATAGATCTACATCCTCACTTTAAATGGCTGCGTAGGATTCCATTGTGTGGCTGAATGACTATTTAACCTGAACCATTTAATTAGGGTCCTTCCTGGCCCTCCTCCAAGCATGCATATTCAGAAGAAACACTGTTTGTTGAGAAATCAGAGGAAACTCAAAAAAAAAAAAAAAAAAAAAACCCTTGGGCCGAGCCCGTGGCGCACTCCGAGTGCGGCGCTGGGAGCACAGCGACGCTCCCGCCTCGGGTTCGGATCCTATGATAGGAATGGCTGGTGCACTCAATGGCTGAGTGCTGGTCATGAAAAAGACAAAAAAAAAAAAAAAAAAAAAACCCAAAAACCGCAATATATTATTTCAGAGCAATTTCAGTAATGAGAAAGGTAAAGGAAAGTGAAAAAAAAATTGAAAGGAACATTTTGCATTTTAAAATATTTTATTGCAAATGAAATGGTTTCTTGCATATGAGACTCGAGCTTTTTATTCTTATGGAATTTTGAATGTGTCTGAAACACTTAAAAACGAAATCAGATTACACCTGTTTAGTATTAAGTATTAAAGCTTCTGCAAGAGGACTTTCCACCCCAGTGTTTGTGGTCCTATAATAAACATACCAAGGAGTCAGTGCTTCCTGGAAAGATGTTTATTGGGTGACCAATCACAGAGAGACTCTGCTGACCTGGAGCTACATTGATAATGGAGTCAGGAGTTAGATGTGGCTCAGGGACACTGATATATGAGGACCTTGGCATATAAAAAGTGAGGAAATTGTTCAAAACTGTTCTGAGCCTTCTTGGTATTGTTGTGTTGAAGTTTTTAGAATATAGTAGAAGACATGGTAGTCACTGGTGATAAGTGACTAAGATTAGGAAAGTGGCCAGGGTCTGGCTGGTCCTAAGACCAGGAGAACTGCCAAGCTGTGGTTTTCAGAGAGAGGTGGATGTCCATCTAGGTGTTCCAGAGGATGATGACTGTGATGACAGAGGAGGCCAGCAAGAGCAGGTAGAGGCGGAAGAAAAGGGTGTCTATCATGAGGCTGAACTGCACCCACAACTCTACCAAGTGCTGCTTCTGGGCCTCCCTTTTCATCTGAGCCACTGCCGATTCAGGGCACCCATATGACCCTGTCTCTTTGGGGCTTGGTGCTGTCCCTACCAACCCTGCTGGCTCCTTCAGGCCTGTGGAGAAGACAGAGACTCAGCCATGGGCTGCAAAAGTCACTAGGTAGGGAGGGTGCCCAGGATGGAGGCAGGAGCTGAGAACTAAAGGTTGGGAAGAAGAAGTGTAAGTGGTGCTGGCTTCCCTTACCAGGCAGGTGGGTGGGGGCAGGACCCATGTCTTTATTTTCCCTCTGAGGCGCAGTGGGGCAGCATCTCTTTGGTGTGATGTAGTGGAGGAGCAGGGGGTGTAGCCCCTGAGGCAGGGGTGGGGTCTGGGTGGCGTCCAGGTGCAGCAGGTGGGTAATGAAGATGTTTTCCAGCAGGCTGACCACCATCAAGGACAGGCACACAGCAAAATAGACACCTGAGGGCAAAGCAAATGAGAAATAACCAGGGCAGATTAATCTCCAAATTTTTTTAAACATCTTTCCAAATCCAGTTTTTCCTCAGAACCCATTCCCTCATTAAGTGGAGCCGTAGCCAGTTCTCATGGTCCCCCTCCCTGTCTTCTGCTGCCTTTGCTTCCCAGAAAGTAGGAGAGGCCATACTGATGAGCAAGGTGCCATTGGTGGGGAGCAAGTCATTCACCCTGAGGAGGAAGACGCTGTAGCCCAGCAGAAGGGTTATCTTGAATGGCACACGGTTCTTGCTCTCTGCTGGCAGGTAGAAGCTGAGGGCGTTGATGGCAACCAGAAAGCTACTGGGCATCAGAAGGTTTATGATGTAGAGGCTGGGCCTGTGCCTGATGGACATCTGGAGAGAGATTGGAGAAGATGGCAAATAAATTGATGCCAGAGGGCTCAACTTGTATATTTGACAATATAATTCATGCCAATGTGTTGTTAGACTGGCTATGTGACAATCTGTTTAGGCAACGCATGTAGTTTTTTTGCGTATTTGTTTTTAAGAGGGGGAGTTGAATATGGGATTTGAAGTGGCGGGGGTCCTCAATTGGGTAAGTCACTTTGTTTATGAGGGCCTCAGTTTCCCCACCCATGAACTTAGGAAAGCAAGATATATAATGCTTCATAAATTTGCATGTCATCCTTGTATAGGGGCCTTGCTAATCTCTGTATCGTTCCAACTTTAGTGTATGTGCTGCTAAAGTGAGCACAATGCATGCATATGTAATCGTGCCCTTCTATGATTTTTGTTTATTTTCAACCTGCCAGGAACACAATGATTGTAGGAGTAAGTAGGGCAGAGCAAGTATATGTGGCAGGGGGAGGCCCTGGTGATCCTGCTTTTGGTCAGTCAGGTAGAGGGTGGAGTGGGGAGCAGGTGCTTAACCCTCTGGAACTTTTTACCTCCCAAGGAGCCTTAGTTCAAGAGGAAAATCACAGAGCAGCTGGGATCAGAAGTCAAACACAGAATCCAGACTTACATAGAACATGATCTTGTCATATATGTTGCTGCCCATGGACATCTTTGGGGTGACCTTATTGATGCACAGGAGCTCCCACTCTCCCTGGGTTTGAATGATGTTACGAGGTGTGTCTTATCTCCCGCACTTCCTTGTCTGTGCCCAGGACCATGCTATCCACTGTAAGTGAGGTCTAGTCAGCTTCACCCAGAAGTGTCTCCAGGCCTCCTGCCCACACAATTTGATTCCTCCCCCACTGAGCTTCTTCAATGAAATCCCCCTCCTCACCCCCCCAGTGCTTTTAAAGTGGGCCATCCTGGTTTTCTGAGAAGTGGGTGCAAAGCTACAGCCATTGTCGGAATCCTGCCGACATAGCCAACCATATTGCTACATGACTACACCAGTTGTTGGGTTGAGGCAATAGCTACGCTAATTCTATGGCAATTTCATAACTAAAGCCAAACATTTCATTATTTTAGTTATACTAAGTTTCCATTTGTATTGTCAGGGTTAGAGCTTAGGGCCCACAGACCCTACAACCCCATTGTACAGACTGGGTCACCAGACCCCTCACGTGCGAGGCTGGGTCACCAGATCCCTCACACGCAGGTCCACGCTAGGTAATTGGGAAAGATCCTGGGAGCCATTGGCAGGTGACACGAACTCAGTCTTTATCAGTAGCAGCAGAAGCAGAAGTGGCAGTGGCCTCTTGGGGCATTCAGGGGGCACTGACAGCAACAGTTTGTGGCAACAACCTCCAGCAGCAGTAGCGGCTTCCCTGCACCCCCCCGGGAGGGGGCATCCTGGGGGTGGGGGGCACTGTGGATCAGAACCACTCGTCCTTTATACTTAAGTCCATAACCTAGGACACTCAGGTACACATGCACAATTACATTAGACAATAACCAAGGAACACCTGGGCACATGTGCATATTTACATCAAATGCTCAGCAAGATTCTGAACATCTGAGGGACCCTAACCATTTTCCTATATTTTCCATACAGTGGGTTACAGGAATAGCAATTCATTATGGCCAGGTGTGGGGAAGTGGGAGGTGGGTAGGGGGGTGGATGCTGCATTGCTTCTCTTGTTGAAAACAAGAATGAGTCAAGGTTGTTGTGGGAATATTGGATATGATTCAAACGTGAGTCAATAACTTTTGGAGTCATTCCTATTTTCCTTCATCATACAATTCCCCAGTTGTATGATGTTGTTTCAGTGGACTCAAACTTGAACAGCTTAACATTTTTATAATAACATGCATGCCCATTATGATCATTTATTTATCCAAATCTGCCACATGACACCTGGTGGCATTCAGTTACATTAATTTACTAATTCAAGTGTGTTAGCTATTAAGGTTAAAAGATTCGAGCTAAAAATTACAAGTGTGCAGCAGCTCAGGGTCAGGTAGGCCTCTTTGGGCACAAGGGCTATCCAACATGGAAAGCTGTAGTTCTTGACCCTGCCTGCACATTAGCATCACCTGGGGAGATATAAAAACTAATGATGCCTGGGCCCCACCTGGAACAATTAAATTGGAATCTAGAGTCACACACAGTTATGGTATTTTTAAAAAGCTTTAGTGGGCAGGCTGAGTTCAGAAGCACTGATCTAAAACCTTCCCTAACAATACCTACACCACTTAAATATCCTCCCCAGAATTTAAAATAGCTACTGAAATGTGTCATACTTACCTGTGTAGAGGAAAGAACGGAAGGTGAAGGTATAGTTGTGTTAAAAAGAAAGTAGAAGATGTCCAGGTTGTAGATGCCGGTCACCCACATTGGCTTATCATACTTTATTTGACCTTAGCTGCTGACATAGGCACAAGACCTGGAGATGTCTGATCCACGCTCTTGCTGTGTGGGAAAGGGAGGAAGGGGTGGGAGCTGTGGGTGCCTTAATCAGCTTTTGTCTCTGTCCATACTGTGCTCTCATTCTGGGCTCTTTCTCTAACGTCACTCTGTCTTGTCTCTTCTACTCCTCGTAGCATTTATGGAAGTCAGTTAATTGAGACTGTGTCCCTGTCTGAATCTTTTGGTGGCCTCGTGCTCTGCACTGACCCCAGGCTGTTCTTTACAGATGGGGCATTATGCTGGCTGTCCCCAGCCCACGATGAAGATGTCTGGGAGCCACAGGTTTTCAGCTGATATAGTGAGTTTATTGATACCAACACACTCTTCTGAGTTCCAGGTGATGAAAGGATTGCCCCACACCTGCAGCCAGGGCAGGGAGAAATGGATCTGAGGGGTGGTGAGCTTGTCTAGCCAACCTCTCCTGCCCTTCACATTCTTCTTTAAACCTGATCCTCCCACTCCCATTGGTGTCCCTCATGACCATAGCCTGTCTCCTGCTCTTTATTTAACAAGGTGTCATCAGCAAAGTACCCTGTAATGGCCTTTTTTCCAGGCAGATCTTAAATATGACTGAAAACCACTTGGAGCAGTAAACGCACCAATCTATGACCTGCATCCACTTGGCCATTTTGAGGGGTTGCCATTTCTATCTTCCTAAGCTACCTGGGGAGGTTTGTGTCTCCAGGGTCAGTACAATTCTAGAAAGAGTTATTTTGTGCCAGAAAGATTTAGACCTTGGGTAGAGGTTTGGCCTAGAAAACCTTTAAGTCACTACTAACTCCTCAAATTTAAAATTATAACTGGAGGTGGGAAGGGGATAGTTGAATCTGCTTTACCAAATTCATCTACAGGAGTGATGTCAGCAACTGGAGCTGGGCATCCTGATAAAGAAATTCCCATACAGGATTAATAGTGCAAAAAAGACTTGGCCCACACCTATCTCATATTTTCATCAATATTTACTAATTTATTGCCAGGCATAGTCCTAAATGCTGGACTGTCTTTTCCTTACTTGTTTCCCTTGTGTCAAGGGACAATTCAGATTTTAATTGACATAGAGACCACTTCTTTATGGAGCATTCCAGGAAGAACAGGACTCCAGGACAAATGTTTCCTGAAAAAGTATCACTGCAGCATTCTTCTTCATGCCTTCCCACCCCATAGGAAAACCATCTAATTTGTACAGAATCCATTTGGGGTATCTATTGTTCACCACTGGACCAGTACAATGTTGCACCAACAGGGCAGAGGATCATTGTTCCCTATTAGAAGCTATAGAAAGGATGTGGGGACCAGGTCTCACCACTCCCAGGATGGCAGACACGGTGAAGGAGGTGTTGACACGAGTGGGCATGCTGTGGTTGGTGACTGGATGGAAGGCCTTTCTGTCAAAAAGTGCTTGGAAGGTAGTGGGGTCCACCCCATGTTTTTCAAATCCTGAGCAGTTGATGGTGACAGTGTTGCTTCTTCCTGTAGAGAGCAGAGAACCTATGAGAGAGGGTCTCCATTTCCAGGGATGGAGCCTCTGCAGGGAGAGAAAATAGGGGCCATACTGGGAGGAGCAGGAGAGTCCTTCCTTCCTGGCCAAGACTCTCCAAGGCCAAGGTTGGGGAGGATGTGCTGGGCTGGTAGGCAAATGGTGGAAGCGAATGTGGTGAGCTGACTCAGTACTCTATTCTCATTCCCATTGTTTTGTTCCCATGCAAAATCTGCCCAAATCTGTATGCAAATTTGGCCTTAGTGCAATGACAACCACTTCAAGTAGTTCTTTAATGTACCTATCACAAGTCCCTTGGTTCTACCTAGCAGTTAGCATTACTTAGCATGGCCCTAAAATTTGTAGTCCAGGTCACTTAGATATCTGATCTAATGTGATTCTCTTACTAACTCTTAGGGGCTTCTGTCTACTGAAGTCAAGAACAGAGTTATCAAGAGGATAAGAGAAGTAAACAATTGACAGTTATTAGGTAGGTATGGGAAATATATAATAGGTATTCTGAATGCGTGCTTACCCTGCTGCTATGCATTTATTTTGCTCTTCTCAGATTTAGTGACCTCAGATATCTTGTGGGTTTTTCTAGCATCAGGATCATTAGGCAATATCACTGAGCAGATATCATATACTCCAACCATAAAGTGAAGCCTGTACAGATACTGTCTCTAGGCCATGGCACCATCTGGGTAGTACATGAGCAGAATCTTTGCCCCATTGCCATCTTTGTATAGTCTTTTTCCCTACCTCCTTCTCTGTATCTCCATCTCATTCCATATTTAAGGTATGTACCCAGATTGGGAAGAAATATTCCCTCATGGAAGCAAAGTATTGAAAGAGAGCCAAGATGCCGAGTACCGTTCAAGCTTTATTAAAGAAAGAAATCTGCCAGGCTGTCCTCAAAATAGTGGACAACCCCAACCATGGGTTTGCGAGAGTTTATATTAGCTTTTGGGCGTGAAATGTATCGGGGGAGGGACCATTAAGTTCACGTAACTGGGTGGAGAACTGCGCCAATGCAGAAGCTGGAAAGTTGTTTCTGTTTAAGTCAGGAGGCTTTCCGTAAAGGGAAGGGGGGAGGGGCTTGGTGCTGGAGTGGAAGACCAGGCCGGTGGCTACTTCGTGCTGGTGCTTATTGTGTGCACAATGGCGCCGGCCATGTCCAAAATCCATCAAGTATCTACTCCTTTTTAACTCAGATTGATCCCCACTCTCCCTTGGTGTTTTACATAATCCTTCAGGACATGCTCAAAGTCAGTGGCTACTCCTCTCACAGGTACCATATCAAGGGAAAAAAAGACAAGGAGGAAGGGATAAGGGGTGTGGTGGAAGGGACATTTGAAGTCAAAGAAAAGATGGGGTTAGAGAGGTGGTGAAATGGGCAGTTTGGTATATCCCTATGCAGGCGGGAATAGAGAAAGCCTGTGTATACGCATCAGTGAAATATCTTCCTATCTGTCACAAAGAGGAAATCAAGAAACAGGCATTGTAGAGGAAATATTTAACATGTTAATTCTGAATGCCTTCCAAGTGCTAGAGGGAAGTCCTAGATGTCCTTCAGAACTGCACTCTGGTCTTTCCCTGTTCTTGCCCCATCTTAGCTTGAAGCAGAAGGCTGACAGTGAGGCAGTGGAGGAGTTCCCCTCTAGCAGGCCATCCCCCTTCCATCCTTCTCTTCTGGGTTCTTCTCTGGGGACTCACCAGGAGCCCCCAAATCCTTGAGCTTAAAGGAGCTTGAACCACACCTTGGTTCCTGGTTTTGAATACTGCTTATGTCAGGTGACCACTCCCTAGTGAGAGGATATGACCAGAGAGGTCACAGCAGAGTGTTCTGTTTTGCCCCTGTCCAGGTATCCCTTCTGGGCTCCTGGCAGGCAGGAAGTTGGATTGACACTAAAGTAGAAGCATCCTATTTATCTGCTCTGTGCTGAGATCAATAACAAAATAACTTGCCTCAATGAAAGAATGTGGGCTGGGAAAATAAGAATTATGTTCTTTCAAGGCCAGAGAATCTGCAGATTTGGAAAGATGGCAATATTTAGTGATTTGGTTATATATAGCAAAGTGTCTTACAGCTTTTGTTGAGACTGGGGATTATTCCACATACCAAATTATAAAGATTTGTTCATGCCTTCCTCATCTATTATCTATGTTTTTTCAGTAGCCCCTAAGTAGATTTCCTCTTTCCAGTCTCTCTGCCTTTCTGATTCAGTCTTCCAAACCAATGTTCTCCATACATCAATGCTAAGCATTGATTACATGATAATAGAAGTTATAAAATTAACTTAGCAAAGTTGTTTTTAACATTTGTGTTGTCAGTAGTGTTATATGTTATCTAACCTCAGCTAACATTAATATTATTGGCATGTGTCAATATTATGTCTTATGTCACATCTCTGTATATAAAAAAAAAATCAGACCAAATGATTAAATTTGGAGCATTTTTACATTAAGCATTTTAGTTACATTTCCAGAAAGACTTGGAAATTTTTTTCTTGCAGAAAGGGTGAAGGGTTAGATCTAGAATACAAAAGAAACTTTGTTCAGAATAAAAGATCATGACAGCCCTAAATAGAAAGTGCTGAGAAAGGAAGGGATAACTTAGAGGCCTAAAGTAGGAGAGTACAGGACAGAGGGCTGCAGTATATTCCATTTGAGGTTTGCCATATCTGACATCCTTCAACCCTACCAGCTTTGTGAGTCATATCTTCTCTTCTTCAGGAACTTGGCCAGACAGAGGCAGAAGTTTAAGAGAAAGGAAGAAGAAAGAAGAGGAGAAAAAGAAGAAAGGTAGCTAGAATTACTGGGTGGAAGGAGAAAGAAAGGGAGGAAGAGAAGGGCAAAAGGGAGTTGTTAGAAAACCTGCTCAAGGTTTTGGGCGCTCTTTTGTGACTTGAAAGAGTTTAGCTGGGAGGCAAGTTAGCATCTGCAAGCATAAGGGACTGGCTAGCACAAGGAGGAAGCTGCTGGCATGAGGGCTGGGGCACCTGGCCAGGCTCCAGATGCTCTCCCAAACTAGGAAGCCAGGTGGTTCTTTACAAAGTGTACCTTTAAAGCAAGTCAAATGTGGGTGTGATCAGGGACAGATCTGAAAGGCCAGGATGGCAGTGACCCATTCAAGAAGTGAATGGAAGCTGAGACTGCAGCAAATAAGATCCTAGGGCTTTTGGCTTTGGACTAGAATGCAAGGCGGAGATTTGGGGGACAGAATTCCTGGAAAAATGGGGTAATTGGGGTAATTTCTCCTTCAAGGGAGGGGAGTCATGAGTATGACTGAGCAATCAGGCAGAAACTGAGCACAAAGGCTGTTCTTTAGATTGAACCCATTATGCCATGTAGAACCAAAATACTACTGGGTCACTAGCCACATGGACACACCCTTGAGACATTGGGCTCCTGAACTGGCGAAGAGTGAAGGACTTTCAAAGGAGCAATGCTGGAGTTCCACAGGTAGGCTGTGCTACCAGACCTTGGGTCCAGGAAAGAAGGATAAACTTCAAGCCCTGCTGAAAGGTGGCTGAACACAGTTGATGAATATCTTGTTTTTGTCTAGGATGGCTGAAAAATTGGAGTGGACCTAGATATATAGGTTGAACTCAAGAGTAGATTCAGCTGCCAGGAGATGGAGACATGGAGGCGGGAGGAATAAGGCAGCGAGGCAGGAGTGCATACTCTGCCTGGGGAGTCAGAGTTCCAGCTCTAGGATCTCGAAATCTCAGGTGCTATTTCTGTTGCTGCTGTCACTGCTGCTGCTGTGGAGATAGTAACATATTAAGCACTTCACTGTGTGCGATAAATGTCTTACCTACTTTATTTTATTTAATTTTCCCAACAATCCTACAATACAGATGTTGTATAGGAGCATGTAGAAAAACGAAATTGAGCCAACTAAATAGAGAAAAGGTAATTTGACCTTGTATTTTCCAACTATATTTTAGAAGATAGTAAATTTGAGGAAAATCTAAATTTTATAATTAACCAAAAGAATCAGACACCCACAAATGATTTATCATCTTAACAAAAATACCCTAAAATGATGAATTAGAGACCATTTTTAAATAAAGCAGTAAAAATGATAACACTTAAAATAACCTAGGTTACAGGTTTTACCATACTTATAAGAAGCCATAATGTTATCAAGACACCCCACAGTAAAACTATAAAGGAATGTCAAAGTGTTAATTTTTTTCCTTTAAGCTGTATTTTCTTACAGAAAATGAAGGTTGGATGCTGATAACCAGCTCTATAACCACTGTAAAAAAGACAAACACGGTATTTGCTTATAGGAAATGCCCATCATTGCTGTAAAGAGAGAGAGCAAACACAGTCACCAAAACAACCATTAGTCAGGGGCAGCTGTGTTTGCCTACAGGAAACAAAGATCGGTATGGAAGGGACACCTGTTGTCAAGGCAACCAGCAATGCCAGGGCAAGGAGAGACAGAGTATACCCCAAGTAGTCACACCTGTACCAGAGACACTTCTTCAGCTTAGTTCTAAAAACCCAAGCCTAATCCCACTTCAGGGAGAGTGTGGCTTGCCAGAGAATGGCCTTGAACCTCTCCATTCCCTGATCATAGCATAAAGCCTTTGTTTTGCTGAACCAAATTTTGTTTCATTCCACGGGCTTGAGCGACACTGAGCAGGGAGATCCTGCTTGGGAAATCGGCATCAATAAGATTATGTCGTTTTTCAAAGGAAACAACAGAGTGAAAAGGCAACCTACAGAATGTGAGAAAATATTTGCAATCAATATATCTAATATGGGATTAATATCCGAAATATACAAGGAACTCCTACACCTCAATAGCAAAAAAACTAAATAACCCATTTTTTAAAAAATGGACAAAGGGCTTGAACAGACATTTCTCCAAAGAAGACATACAAATGGCAAACAGTTATATGAAAAGATGCTCAGCATCACTAATCATTAGGGAAATGTAAATCAAAAACACAGATATCACCTCACACCTGTTAGGATGGCTATCACTAAAAAAATATGAGTGTTGGTGAGGATATAGAGAAATTGGAGCCTTGTACACTGTTGGGAATGTAAAATGGTGCAGCCACTATGGAAAACAGTATGGTGGTTCCTCAGAAAATTAAAAATAAAATTACTATATGATCCAGCAATTCCACTTCTGGGTATATATTCAAAAGAATTGAAATCAGGATCTCAAACAGATATGTGCATTACATGTTCATTGTAGCATTGTTCACAGTAGCCAAATATGGAACCAACCTAATTATCCATTAAGAAATGAATGGATAAAGAAAATGTGGTATATACATACAACAGACTATTACTCAGCCTTAAAAAAGAAGGAAATCCTGCCGAACAGAAAAACGTAGATGAACCTGGAAGACATACTAAGTGAAATAAGCCAATAGTCAAACTCATAGAAACAGAGAAGAACAGTAGTTGCCAGAGTCTGTGGGAAGGGGGAAGCAGGGAGTTGCTTTTCAAGTTTCAGTCATATGAGATGAATAAGTTCTAGAAATCTACTCTACAACATTGTGCCTATAGTTAACAACACTGTATTGCGCACTTAAGAATTTGCTAAGAGGGTAGGGCTGGCTGGTTAGCTCCATCGGTTAGAGTGCCACCTTGCAACACCAAGATCAAGGGTTCAGTTCCCCATGCTGGCCAGCTGCCAAAAGAAAAAGAAAAAGAAAAATTTAAGAGGTAGATTGCATGTTAAGCATTCTTACCACAATAAAATAAAATTGAACAAAAACATGTAGTTTTTCGTCATGGACATCTTCATTGGGTCTTTTTCTACTTTCAGAATCCTTAGGGTGCACTGGATACACAAGACACACATGACTTTCTCCAGCTCAGACAAATAACTAAGCACTTGGAATGCTTGTTTAGGAGGCATGCTCGCTTAGATGAGCTCTCATTTGGAGTTTGTCCCAGGAACGAGTCCCTTGTTGCAATGTGACTTGGACCGTCTCTCCTGGTGTGGCTGCCTCCTTCTCTTTGCCAGTAGGCCCTCAGAAAGGGAGGTCAGGCTTACGTAGACAGTGCTCCAGTAGCTGGAATATCATTTTCTGAGGCCGTTAGGAATATCTTCCCACTACGTTCTCTGGAATATCCTGTTGAGTCCACAGGACTCCCATTTTATTTTTTATTTATTTTTCTTTTTCCTTAATTTTATTTTGTCGATATACAATGTGGTTGATTATTATGGCCCATTACCAAAACCCCCTCCCTCCTCCCTCTCCCCCCACACCCAACAATGTCCTTTCTGTTTGCTTGTCGTATCAACTTCAAAGAATTGTAGTTGTTGTGTCTTCTTCCCCCCACGTTTTTTTTTTTGTGTGTGTGTGAATTGATTTATTTATTTTTAGCTCCCACCAATAAGTGAGAACATGTGGTATTTCTCTTTCTGTGCCTGACTCGTTTCACTTAATATAATTCTCTCAAGGTCCATCCATGTTGTTGCAAATGGCAGTATTTCATTCGTTTTTATAGCTGAGTAGTATTCCATTGTGTAGATGTACCACATTTTCCGTATCCAATCATCCGATGATGGAAATTTGAGCTGGTTCCAACTCTTGGCTATTGTAAAGAGTGCTGCGATGAACATTGGGGAACAGGTATACCTTCAACTTGATGATTTCCATTCCTCTGGGTATATTCCCAGCAGTGGGATAGCTGGGTCATATGGCAGATCTATCTGCAATTGTTTGAGGAACCTCCATACCATTTTCCATAGAGGCTGCACCATTTTGCAGTCCCACCAACAATGTATAAGAGTTCCTTTTTCTCCGCAACCTCTCCAGCATTTATCGTTCAGAGTCTTTTGGATTTTAGCCATCCTAACTGGGGTGAGATGGTATCTCAGTGTAGTTTTGATTTGCATTTCCCGGATGCTGAGTGTTGTTGAGCATTTTTTCATATGTCTGTTAGCCATTTGTATATCATCCTTAGAGAAATGCCTGCTTAGCTCTTTTGCCCATTTTTTAATTGGGTTGCTTGTTTTTTTCTTGTAAAGTTGTTTGAGTTCCTTGTATATTCTGGATATTAATCCTTTGTCAGATGCATATTTTGCAAATATTTTCTCCCACTCTGTTGGTTGTCTTTTAACTCTGTTAATTGTTTCTTTTGCTGTGCAGAAGCTCTTTAGTTTGATATAATCCCATTTGTTTATTTTTCCTTTGGTTGCCTGTGCTTTTGGTGTCGTATTCATGAAGTCTGTATCCAGTCCAATTTCCTGAAGTGTCTCTCCTATGTTTACTTTAAGAAGTTTTATTGTTTCAGGGTGTATGTTTAATTCTTTAATCCATTTTGAGTTGACTGTAGTGTATGGTGAAAGGTATGGGTCTAGTTTCATTCTCCTGCATATTGATATCCAGTTCTCCCAGCACCATTTGCTAAAAAGGCAGTCTCTTCCCCAGTGTATAGGCTTGGTGCCTTTGTCAAAGATCAGATGGCTGTAGGTGTGCAGGTTGATTTCTGGATTCTCTATTCTATTCCATTGATCGGTGTGTCTGTTTTTATGCCAGTACCATACTGTTTTGGTTATTATAGATTTGTAGTATAGTTTAAATTCAGGTAGTGTTATGCCTCCAGCTTTATTTTTTTTGCTCAGTGTTGTTTTGGCTATGCATGGTCTTTTGTTATTCCATATAAATGTCTGGATAGTTTTTTCCATTTCTGAGAAAAATGTCATTGAAATTTTGATGGGGATTGCATTAACTTTGTATATCACTTTGGGTAGTATGGACATTTTCACTATGTTGATTCTTCCAATCCAAGAACATGGGATATCTTTCCATCTTCTTGTATCCTCTCTAATTTCTCTCAGAAGTGGTTTGTAGTTCTCATTATAGAGATTTTTCACCTCCTTGGTTAACTCAATTCCTAAGTATTTTATTTTTTTGGTGGCTATTGTAAATGGGCAGGCTTTCTTGATTTCTCTTTCTGCATGTTCACTATTGGAGAAAAGAAATGCTACTGACTTTTGTGTGTTGATTTTGTATCCTGCTACTGTGCTGAAATCATTTATCACCTTCAAGAGTGTTTTTGTAGAGGTTTTAGGCTGTTCGATATATAGGATCATGTCATCTGTAAACAGGGACAGTTTGACTTCATCTTTTCCAATCTGGATGCCCTTTATTTCCTTCTCTTCTCTGATTGCTCTGGCTAGTACTTCCAACACTATGTTGAATAGGAGTGGTGAGAGTGGGCATCCTTGTCTAGTTCCTGTTCTTAAAGGAAAAGCTTTCAGCTTTTCCCCATTCAGGATGATATTGGCAGTGGGTTTGTCATATATGGCTTTAATTATGTTGAGATACTTTCCCTCTATACCTAACTTATAGAGGGTCTTTGTCATGAATGAGTGCTGAACTTTATCAAATGCTTTTTCAGCATCTATAGAGATGATCATATGGTCTTTGTGTTTGATTTTATTGAGATGGTGTATCACATTTACTGATTTGCATATGTTGAACCAACCTTGCATCCCTGGGATGAATCCCACTTGATTGTGGTGAATAATTTTACGTATGCACAAGACTCCCATTTTAAGTCTTGGCACATGTCTATCCTGAGCCACGCTGTGGGCTTTTGTGATGGTTTAGAAGCTCTTAGATGACTCAGGGGTCATTGCAGGGGGCTCAGGGACTTCCTCCAGACTCTCTTCTTTCTCCGGGCATTTTTGAGGCTTCCATCTTGCGTTCACATATCTCCAGGATTCCTGGGCACTCAGCCAAGACAGCATCTAGAAATAGGCTCTGAATTTAGGCTTTAACTGCCTCCTTGGACAATTTGGGGGCCACATAGGACTCCTGTGAGCCTGGAGTTACCTGGAGCAGGGTTTCTCAACCTCAGCACTGTAGATATTTTGGTCTGAATAATTCCTTATTTGGTGAGCTGGCTCATGCATCTGAGGATGTTTAGCAGCATCTCTGGCCCACTAGATGCCAGCCGCACCCCCCACACTAGTTGTAACCATTAATAATGTCTCCAGACATTGCCAGTGGTCCTCTCGGGGATAAAATTATCTGCAGTTGCGAACATCTGGAAACTTGGCACCTTGGGATCCCAGGAATTTAGCACTTCTTAAAATCCCAAATCATGGTAGGGTGGTCACCATGGTCTCTCCTCTCATGCCCTGTTCTAACTGGCAATGTGGGGAACTGAATGGCAAGCTGACAAGGTCCTTGCCATTGTAAAGAAAAAGCCAGCAAGGCTGACTCCCCATTTTGCCCTTTTTCCCCTTCTCCTTCCCTTTGAGGTCTGACCTTTGATTGAACCCAGGACCCTGGAAGCTTTGTAAATAAGAAACTAACGTTCTTATTTTGTGGATACGTAGTTAGCTATGCATCTTCAAGTGCCGTGGTAGCTGAAAATGTTCTATAAATAGCTTGGTACCAGATATAATTGATTTAATCACTACAATTTGTTATTTTCACTGGCTTATAAAAAGGAACCTAAAATAAACTGAGATGCCTTACAGGTCAGCAGCCAGTAAGGTCCTCCTGATTTCATAAAGTGTGACTCTTCATTTCCCACCGTCTCCCCTCGGGGTACTGGTCGACAACATGGCAGAACAACTTCTGGCATCTCACCATGGAACTCCCAGTATGTACAGTGAGTAGCCACTTGAGACTCCTTTCCAGGCTTCTTAGTACTGGTATCTGGTGTCCACTTGGCTGTACTCTGGTGGATCAGAAATAGGTAAGTTGGGCAATAGATTCCCTAAGGCTTCAGAAGAGCTAGGGGTACAGACACTGGATTTAGGAGCCCAGCTGAGCTACAATGTCTGACCCAGAGGCTGGAGTCCAGTGCCCAGGCTGGCCTGCAGGATCTGTGTGAGTAGGCTTGAGAGTTTGCTCTCCTCTGGGATGAGGGCAAGTGTCACCTATCAGTTTTGTAAGCCCTATAGAGGCACCAGATGGACACTTCTCATGGCCTGGGGCACATAACTGGTTCTGGTTGCGGGTTAGCCAGGGTGGCTGAACAGTCAGAATCAGGGAGTTCTAGAAAGGCCAGAGGCTGGGCACAGGAGCACTTGGGCATCAGGGGATAAGGAGAGGCAGAGGTGGTTTGAGTCAATGCTGAAGACACAGCTGGGCTGGGGTTTCCAAGCCCTTCATGTTTGATGGGCAGCCTTGGATCTGTTGGGGATACTATCAAATTAGGTGTGGGTCTTTTTAGAAACCTTTCCCTTTTCTTGGGATTCCCTAAACCTTGGTTGCAGCTCTGTAATACATATCCCTGAGTTACCTGGAAAAGCATTTCCTTCCATCTAGGGCTGCCCCATCGTCTAGGTGCCCCTTGTTTGGAGGATGGCTGTATGCAACATAGCAAGCCTTCCCAGAAGGGTAGCAAGCCAAGGCAAAAACTCTCCGGCAACTGTGCAGTACCATCAAAACCCTCCAGCTTCCCATCTTGTCACCTCCTTAGTAGTCTATTAGTCTGGCATTTTCTCAATTATCCTTCACAGTGCAGCCTGTGTGATTTGTTTGAAATGCAAATCTGACCAGGTCTTTCTTATACTTGAAATCTTTCAGTGGCTCGCATTGTCTATAGCAGTTATGTTAAGATTGCTGGGCCTGAGAATTTGCATTTCCAGCGAGCTTCCAGGTGATGCTGCGGTTGCTGCTTTTGGTCCTGAGACCACACTAGGAGAATGATGGGCCTCTGTGACAAAAATCTGGCTCCTTAATGTGATGTAACAGGTGCTTCCCAGCTTAACTCCCACCTATCATTTTCTGCCTTGAATTTTATGTTCTAAAAGAGTTGTTCTTATTGTTAATATATATATAGTTACCTCATGAGCCCCACCCTCACCCTTCTGGCCCCAATTCAGAATCTTGACCTCAAATCAGAATCTTCACCCTAAATCAGAATTGCAGGCAGTAGTGCTTAGGACTTTAAATTTTAAACTAGGTCCATAGCTGATTCTAATACAGGTGGGCCTCGGACCACGTGTGGAAAAACACTATATACTAAACAGCACCACCAACCACACAATATGTGATTTTACTCCTCTGTATTTCTCTCAATCTAAAATGTACCCTCTACCATTGTTCTCCTGTTCTATAAATAAATTCTTAAAGATTCAGCTAGACTCAAGCATCCGGTCTTCTGTGAAGCCTTCCTCTCACATGCACACACATATCAACAAGCACACACACCTGAACACTATCATGACCCTTAAATTGGAAACATCTCTTTACGTGTGCATCATGACCACTACTCTGTACCCTCTTGGAGAGCAGGAAGTGATCTTCTACTTTCGACCCTGGCATATGGTATGTAATAGTAAGTAGTCAATAAATGTTTGTTTGTCAAATGCCTAGACTGTCAGTTCACTGTGGATGAGGAGAGGGGACACAGGCACTTTTGGCAGGTGTAAGAAAGGTGGTTGGGAACCTCATGGGAGTCCTTGAGGCCATATCATAGAACTTAACTGCTGTTCCCATGGTGTGGCTGAGGTGCGGGCCTGCATCCTGGGTGCAGTGTGGTGGGGATGGGGATTGGCAGAAGCATGGCAGCAGCTGGGATCCAGGGGACCCAGCCTTTCATTCCTGACCTCCTCTCTAACTTTCTAGTAAAGGCCAGGCTCAGAATGGTCTAACCAGAGCTACCATTTATTGCGTTTTTGACATGTGCCCTATACTGTGTTAGGCCCTTTACTTACAGTATTCATATCCTCATGACTGCTTTGAAAGGTCAATATCATTACTCCCATTTTACAGATTAGAAAACTGAGGTGCAGAGATTAAAAAAAAACCTGTTCTATCCACACAAGTGAAAATTGGCAGAATCTGGATTCAAAGCCAGAGCAATCTGATTCTATTGCTCTTACCTTGTTCTTTTCATTATTCCATAGCTAGACAGTCTGTGGACTGGGTCATTAGCCCCCTAGGTTTCCACCAGTGAAATCCCTGGGCCTAGACAATTCTTGGATCCAAAAGTGAACCATGGGGATAGCTACACTCGTCTCTTCAGCTTATTCCAAGGGGATCACACTGTATGGCCCCCTGGTGGTCTGGTTTATCTGGGACTTTGGGAGATCAGGTGTGGAATATTGCTGTAACATGGCAAGGACAAAATTCGATAGTGGAGGAGGAGGTGAGGGCCAGTGCTTTGCAGACCAAATGGATGGCAATCACACGCAGAGACCATTGGCCAGGGCTAAGGAGCCAGGGAGTACAGGGTGGGTTACTAGCTGATGTCAGGCTATGATATGGATTGAATTGTGTTCCCCAAGCTTTATGCATTAGAAGCTTGATCCCCACTGTGACTGTTAAGAGGGTAAGAAATCCTATTACGGTCATTGAAAGGCTTGGTCATTGAAAGGTAAGGCCTTGAAGAGATGATTAGATTGTGAGGACCGTGACATAGTGAATGAATTAATAACGGTGGTCGTGGGTGTGGTTCTGAAGGCTTTAAAAGGAGAGCATGTGAGGTCTCTCTCTGCTCCACCATTCTGCCATGTGAGGCCCCTGAGTCACTGTTGCCACCACCAAGGCCTTTACCAGATGTGTTCCCTGGACTTTGGACTTCCCAACTGTAAGCAATAAATTCCATTTCCTTTATAAATCACCCAGTTTCAGGTATTTATGTTATAAGCAACAAAAACGGGACTAATGCAGGCTGCTACAGTGCCTTGGGAGCAGGAGAGTTGGAGTGTCTTGGGACTCCTGAGAAGCACCTGGAAAGAGTCCATGGACAAGGCTTCACCTGTGGCTGCCACTTTCACAGGCCCAGGCTCTGAGCCCAGACTCTGTTGCATTATGACAGCCCCACACCTGTCACTTCACTTCTCTCCACTTCATTTAAAAAATGAGGGGGTTGAACTAGAAAGACTGTAATTCTTTAGTCTATTGCCTCCCACCTAGAAGTCTATTTTGCATTTCAGGTCCCACCCAGCTTGCATGAAAAATGGATGCTCCCTAGTGTTTCACATTTAGCTTTTTAGTTTCCATAAACTTATAAATTTTCAAAAACAATATTTCAAACATAATTTAATCTCTTATTAGCTTCACTTCACAAATGACAAAATTTATCTTTTATTTTTTAAAATTTTATTTTAACTTCACAGTATACATTGTAGTTGATTTTCGTGTCCCTTTACCCGTTCCTCTTCCCCTCCTCCCCTTCCCCCCACTACATCATACCTGTTCACTTGACAAATGACAAAATTTAAACTTGTAAGATTAGGTGATTTGTCCAAGGTTATCCAGCTAACAAGTAATGGAATCAGATTAAAACCCAGGGCTGCCCGATTCCAAAGTCTCTCGACTGTACCATTTTTTCTATACTGTCTAGAAGAACCAGAGCCAAGGAATGATCAAATAAGAGTTATCAAAGGCAGAATCAGAAATTGGAGAAATCAGAAAAATGAAAGGCTTGAAATAAAGTTTGTGACTTCACATCCTAGAGTGGACCTGGAGGATGGGGAGGAGGGAGGCAAAGATTGTAATGAGATGAAATATTCTAATGTCAAGTTAATATGGAACCAAAGGAAAATGTAGAAACATGGAGAAATACTGCTTGTAATGGTTGAGAGCACATGAAAGTGAACAAAAATGTGTGTGAGAACCACAGGATGGCACTGTAGGTGAATGGACAGGGTGAGGAGCTGTTGGGCAGAAACAGGCCACCAAATACAAAGTGGCATAAGCAGGGCCAGTTGCCTGTCAGCACGTTTGCCAGATAACAAGAGGAAAGTCACCAGCACAAAGTGTGCTCATTACAGGCTTCTGTGATAGGCAGAACAGATAGGCGGCACCCATACCTGTTAATTTTGTGGGAGAGCTCCAGTTTCAAGAGTTCTGTATGATTATCAGTTATGTGTTAAGATCACATGTTCAGATTTTACTTTTGGATAAAATGAAATCACTGTAATTATATCATGCCTTCTCTTACTAAAAGTAGATATAGAATCTTTATCCATGTGTCAAAGGAGATAAACCACAGATTTTCTATTCAAATAAAACTTAAAGCTAGATAATGCAGAAAAATGTGAAGAAAAGAAGCAGAGAAATATGTACATGAGGATGGGTGGGGAAGGCAAAATGATGCACATTGATCTTAAATTTCAGAGTTCCTCAAAAGCTGGGTAATGAGCTACTCAGCAAAAGTCAAGGATGATTTCCAGGTGAGATGACCATGTCAAGATAGAGTACAGTTGTGAAAGATTCAAAATTGCCTGGCAGTAGAATATATATTAGCAGCAAAATATTAAATTCAGAGGGAACACAGAGGAAAGATGGATTGCCCAGATTAGATTTTGGGAAATACACCTTCCAGAAAAGAATGACGAAAGCATAAGTATCCGGCTGGCCGGTTAGCTCAGCTGGTTAGAGCGCAGTGTTATAACACCAAGGTTAAGACAAAAAACTGTGAAAGCGTAAGTAGCAGACTTAGGTGTTGTGACTTATGATGAGGGTGGGAAGATGGGGGATGAGGGATGGAGTCGAGGTGGGGGGAGTCTGAGGGAGGGTGTAAAAGGAAATTGAAAAGAAAGTTTGTCTTTGGGACCCTGATCAGTGCCTTGCTCTTTCTGTTTGAATTCTCCTAAAGTATTAGCTGATAAAGACTTGAAGTGGTATTGACGGCTCAATATGGGACTCTTAGAGAACCTATCTGGTTCTCCTCCTCAATTTGCAGCGTAGTAGAGAGGTGAGGAGTCCAGTCTCTAGGGCAAGCCCGCCTAAGTTCAAACCGCACTCTGTTACTCAGCTAGCACTAAAACTGACAGTCACTTCACCTCTCTTTGCTTCCTTTTCTCCATATACAAAACGAGGATAATCATACAGAACCACAGTTCTAAAATCGAAAGGGCTTGGAAAAACAAATGATTTTTTCACAAATTAGTTGATGCCAGAACCTGACCTGAACTGATGCAAGACTATTCATAGTTTTATGTTTGCTACCTAGTGTGAATATTTGTAGATTTCACTGCAGAAATATTAATGTGGTTAATATTTATTGGGTGCTGCTGCATACCCCACTTAGGGTGTTAGTAATATACAATCCATGCACAATTATTACCTTTTTAAAATGTGAAAAATTCTCATTCCAAAGCATATTTGGCTCCAAAGGTTTTTGGATCTATAGTTCCTCCTTCATAGGGTTACTATAAGGATTGAATGTGTTAATTCATGTAAAGCACTTAGAAGAGCACCTGCTGCATATAGGTAACTTTCTAAATATTGGTTGTTATCATTACTATTATTGTGTGCTTTCTGAAGGCCCACCTTGTAAAAAGCTGTGAATTGACGAAGTACCACAATAATAACAGATACAGTAATTTATTTAGGTGACTGTCAGAACTCCCCATTTGAGCCTAGATTGTATATACACTAGGTTTTGGACATGTTTTGTACATGCCTGGAGGATTGGTGATTGGTGACGGTGGGGGGAGTGCCTGACAGGGTTCTGGAAACTGAGGAGCCAGAGATCTTCCTGAAAAAACAAAAACTACATTCTAAAAGGAGAATGAAGGGACACAAATTTAGTTCAAAGACCATGGGCCATAGTGAAAAAGAGTGAGTCAGGGAAGCACAGGACATTTCTTACTCAATACCCCAGATTCTGTGGACCCCTCCTGAGTCCCAGCCAAAGGGGGCTGCAAGGAAAGAGCAAGTAACAGCTGGTCCTGTTGACTCTGCAGCCAGCTGGGAGCATCTGCAGCCACAGTGTTCAGCCCTCGTCCAGTGGCTTTGGCTCTGTAAGCAGATGCTCTTACAGCAAGATGATGGGTAGGGTCTGTGGCAGGCACTAGCAGCAGCAGCAGCAGCAGTAGCACCTCTAGTGGACATCGGCAACCTTTCCACCCTTTGGGCATCTATAGTGACCAGAGGGAGCTGGAGGAGTTTGAGGAAGAGCAGTGGAGAAGAGGAACCAGAGAAAAATTGTTTAGTGAACAATTTTGTCATGCTATCTTTACTCCTAGACTGTTATGGCCTGGGAAATATAAGCTTCAGATAGCAAGTAGTAGAATAAACAAAAGAAAGGAAAAGAAATCATTGCTAAAAATAAAAGATCGTGTTTGAGTTGTAAATTCCTCTAGAATCTGTGCTTCTGAACTTGGGGTCAACAACAATACAGTGGAGCCTCTACTTGCCCAAGGCAGCCAGTGGATAAATGGGCTGACAAAAACTTTTAAAATAATAATGCAAGTGCTAGAAAGGGGAATTTTCCAGATCATCTGGGGACATTTGTATTTCTCCCAAGTAAGGTAGATGCCACTTGCAAATGTGCCCCCTTAGCCTAATATTCTTTTCTTAATATAATTAAGGGTAGATCAACTCAAATTATAACACAGACACTGTTAACAGTAATGTGGGATTATGTTAACACTCTAAGTGCTTAGAGATGAATGAGTCATATGTCAGGCTGTGACAAAGGCTTCACTCTTTAAGCAAGAGAGGCCTAGTTCTGGCACATTATTAATTTCTGAAGCTTAAATCTGGGGTAACTGGATTTAGGCGATTAATCTCTATTTCATTACAATTCCTTCTGATAGATTTTGGCCCCTTCTCTCCCACTTTCACATATTGTCTGATAGACTTAAAAAAAATACACACAAGAAAATCCTTATTACTTTGAGTAAGGAGCAGTTTCTGCAAGAAGACTCACAATCCCAGGATTTTTTTTTTTTTTTTTTTAAAGATGACCGGTAAGGGGATCTTAACCCTTGACTTGGTGTTGACAGCATCACGCTCTCCCAAGTGAGCCACAGGCTGTCCCAATCCCAGGATTTTTAATATAATTCAGAGAAGAGCCAATACTTTCTGAAAAGGGGTTTATTGGGGTGATTCAATGAAAGATGCTGAATTCCGTGGAGCCAGGGAGGCAGGACTCCTGGGAGGGCATAGGAAACTACCCAGGTCTGGTCTGAAATTGCACAGGAGATCTGGGTTAAAAATGAGGCGGTTGCCAGGGCTGAAAGGCTGAAATTTGGACAGGCATGAGAGCTTGGCTGGTTTCTAGAGTCAAGAGAAGCTCCAGACTGGAGTTTAAGGTGGGTATCTGCCTAGGTTTTCCAGAGGATGATGACCATCATGATGGAGGAGGCCAGCAAGAGCAAGTAGAGGCAGAAGAGCAGGGTGTCCATCATGAGGCTGAACTGTACCCACAGCTCTACCAAGTGATGCTTCTGTGCCTTCCATTCCTGTTGGGCCCCCGTTGATTCAGGGCACCCATTTGACCCTAACTCTGTTGGACCTGGTACTGTCCCCACCAACTCTACTGGCTCCTTCAGGCCTGTGGAGAGGACAAAGACTCAGCTGTGGGCTATGAAGGTCACCAGGGAGGGAAGGTGCTTGGGAAGGAGGCAGGAGCAGAGAAGTGAAGGTTGGGAAGAGGAAGCGTGGGTGGTGCTGGTTTCCCTTACCAGGCAGGTGGGTGGGGGTGGGATCCAGGCCATTGTTTCCCTCTGGGGTGTAGTTGGGCAGCATCTCCTTGGTCTGGTGCAGTGCAGCAGCAGGGCTTGGAGCCACCGAGGCATGGGTGGGGGCTGGGTGGGGGCCAGGTGCAGCAGGTAGGTGATGAAGACGGTCTCCAGCAGGCTGATCACCATCAGGGACAGGCACATGGCAAAGTAGACACCTAGAGGGAAGGTGGGTCTGCGTGAGGGCCAGAGGCACCACCCAGGGCTTCTTGTTTCCTCTTTCCCAGAGGACCTTTTTCCAGGATCCCTTTTCATTCTGATCTGGTTCTGCTGGTACCTCTCCCCACCCCACCACACCTTGCTTTTGTTCTCTTGATGGAGGGAGAGGGCATGCTGCTGAGGGAGGTGCCATTGGTGAGGAGCAAGTCATTCATCATGAGCAGGAAGATGTTGTAGCCCAGTAGAAGGGTTATCTTGAATGGGGCATGGTTCTCGCTTTCTGCTGGCAGGTAGAAGCTGAGCGCATTGATGGCAACCAGAAAGCTACTGGGCACCAGAAGGTTTATGATGTGGAGGGTGGGCTTGTGCCTGACGGACACGTCATGGGGAGGAGAGGGAGACACAAGTGAGGGACAGGCTGGGAGGCTGACAAGCCAGGTAAGAGTAAGAGTTGGGATTTGTCTCAGAACAGGTTGTCTAGTAAGGAAACCTTACCTCACTGTGCATTCACTGTCCTGTCTCTCCGTCTAATTGCATCTCACAGGCTTTGATTCTTACCATGCTGCTTACCACTGAAATGGATCTCATTCTTTCTTGGTCCAAGGTGTCAACTTTCTCTATTGAATTTTTTTTTCTTTTTTTTTTTTGCGGTTGGCCAGTATGGAGATCCAAACTCTTGACCTTGGTGTTACCAACCTGCACTCTGACCAACTGAGCTAACCAGCCACTCCTCTCTATTTAAATTTTTATTCCTGCCAATTTACTCTTAGCAAGGCTGTGGGACCAGATACTTAGGTATCATGTGCGTTTTATCTTTTCATTTCTGCTTGCTTTTTTCTCATTAAGGTCTAATCTCTGGTTACTTTGCAGGTGGACATTTAAGACCAGTGGGAGGAAAAGCAGAATTACTTTGTGCTTGTCAGGATCTGGAATCATAATTTCCCTAAGACAGTGTTTCATAACTTTTCCCACCGTATCTTGTTAAAAATAAACAAAAATTCTTGCCCTCCGTGAAATTCCGATAGGCCTTGGGGAATGGGAAGTTTGCTCTTACTGTGAATCACTGGCATAGGAGCTTTGGTGTTCCTCAAGGGAAGATTTATTTAATGAATATTTACTGGGTACCAGGTATGGTTCTAGTACTGTAGATTTATCAGGGAAAACAACTGACAAAAATCTTTGCCTCCATGGGGCTTACTTTCTAGGGGGAGAGCTTACATTCTAGTGGAGGACATAAGCTACGAATCTTAAGAGAAGATCACCACCAGAGCCCCTGCGCTCACATAGAAAATGATTTGGTTGTACTAGTTGGTGTCCACAGTCATCTTCATTGCTTTTTGGTGGATACCCAGAAGTACCCTCTCCTCCTTGCTCCTAATGAGGTTCTGAGGTGTGTTTGAAAGCTCCTGCACTTTCTCCATGCCCTGGACCATGTTCTCTGCTGCAAAGGAGACCCAGACAATAGCCTTCCCAGATCCTCCAAGCCCCTAACCCACGCTGTTGGATTCCTCTCCACTTAGCTTCCAGACCCCTTTTGGTGAGATTGCCTCACTGTTCCTAGCTTTCTGTCCTCTTCTCACTCAAAACCCTTTCTCTGCCTCTCCACAGCCTATGTTAATGAGCCTCACTTACCTGTGTAGGGGAAAGACATAAAGGTGAGGATGCAGATCTGTTGATCAAAAAGGAAGTAGAAGATGTCAGGTTACAGATGCTGACCACCCACACTGGCTTATCATATTTGATGCAACCTTAACTGTTGACATAAGCCATGAGACCCGTAAGTGTCTTATCCATGTCCATGCTGTATGTGAGAAGGACAGGGAGGTAGGTGCTGTGTGTTCCCTATCTGACTTGGCCTTTCTCTCTCAGGTCACCCCATTCCTGGGCTCCAGCCCCACTCATATGACTTCTCCCTTCCACCTCTCGCTGGATTCTGGGAGTTGTAAGCTATTCAACTCAGACCCTGCTCTTTTCTAAGTTGAGCTTTGTGTGGTCCCTGTTGGTTACATTATGGCCTTCCCTGCAGATATGGTTTTCTTCTTGCTTTTTTCAGCTGTGGTACCTACAGCTCCTCCATGAAGATATCTGGAAGCCATAGGGTCTCAGTTGCCATGCTGAGCTTCTTGATGCCCCCACATTCATCTGGGTTCCACCTGATGAATGGATTGTACCCGACCTAGAAGACACATGGCATGAGATAATCAGGGGGTGGGACCTAGTTTTATTCTTGCTCTGCCTCCTGTACTTTGCAGTCCTTTTATTTATTTATTTTTATTTTATTTTTATTTATTTTTTTTTTTTGTCGTTTTTTCCTGACCGGCACTCAGCCAGTGAGTGCACCGGCCATTCCTTTATGGGATCCGAACCCGCGGTGGGAGCGTCGTCGTGCTCCCAGCGCTGCACTCTACCAAGTGCGCCACGGGCTCGGCCCTTTTGCAGTCCTTTTAAAACTCTCCCACCCCTTCTCTGGGAACAGCTGTCACAATGTCACTAACAAAGTCTTACTTGTTTCCACTTTTCCCTCAGTGTTCTCAAGGGAGACCTTGAGCTTGGCTCTGGATTCCCTGGGATGGAGCCACTTAAGTACTGGCTTCTGTGACCTTGGTTTATGCCACCTTCTCCCTATGTGTCCTCTGCCCTCCTAAACTGGCAGAATAATCAGGAAGTTTTGTGTTTACATTGTTGGTCTGACTGTTTGAATTTGTCTAATTTGTGGGTATTCTCAGACTCAGTGCAATCTGCAAAATTGGACCCAGGAGTGGGAAAAGGGGAAACAGTCTGTCATACCACATTCAGCCACAGGAACAATGTCATCAGTTGAAGGTGTGCATCCTGGAAAAGCAATTTTCATCCAGGATTATTAACTCCAAGAAGGCAGATCCAATGCCACCACCTGCTCCTTACTAATTGCCAAGGCTGACCATGTGGCAATTATGATTTTTAATCATAAGTCACTGGAAAATGTAGATCAAAACATTCCAGAGTACATGAAAAATGCAAGTGAAAAACCCAGTATTGAGGGTCCGTTGGGAACATGTTTCTTGTGGATTTTTCCAGAAAGGAACAGATATTACCTGCAATGATGTCATTGCAAACATTCCTTGTCATGCCTCTCCACCCTATAGAATGAGCCTCTAATTTTTAAAAAAAGTTTTAAAATCATTTCTTTCTAATTTTTTATTGTGATAAAATACACTTTGCATAAAATGTATTATCTCAACCATTTTTAAATGTACAGTTCATTGGCATTAAACACATCCATATTGTTGTGCAGCCATCACCACCGTCCACCTCCACAACTTCTTTCATATTGCAAAACTGAAACTGTACTCCGATTCCTCACTCCCCCGAGTCCCTTGCAATCACCGTTTCTGTCTCTATGATTTTGACTACTCTAAATACATCATGTAAGTGGAATCATGCAGTACTTGCATTTGTCTTTCTGTGACTGGCTTATTTCACTTGCATAATGTCCTCAAGGTTCCTCCATGTGTCAAAATTTCCTTTTTCATGCTGAATAATATTCCATTATATGTACATACCACATTTTTTCTATTTATTCAGCTGTTGATAAGCACTTGGATTGCTCCCACATTTCAACTATTGTGAATAATTCTGCTATGAACATAAGTACACAAATATTTCTTTAAGACTCTACTTTCAATTCTTTTGAGTATTTACCCAGATGTGGAATTGCTGGGTTGTATGGTAATTCTATTTTTAATTTTTTTAGAAACTGCCATACTGTTTTCCATAGTATCTGCACCATTTTACATCTCCACCAATAGTGCACAAGTGTTCCAATTTCTCCTCATCCTTATCAACACTTGCTATTTTTTATTTTTTAAAAAACAGTAGCTATCCTAGTGGATGTGAGGTGGTATCTCACTGTAGTTTTGATCTGCATTTCCTTAATGATTAATGATATTGAGCATCTTTTCCTGTGCTTATTGGCTATTCATATATCTTCTTTGGAGAAATGTTTATTCAAGTCCTTTGCCCATTTTTAAATTGGGCTGTTTGGTTTTTTTGTTATGAGTCTCTAATTCTACCAAATCTAGTCAGAGGACCCACTGCTCACCACTAGACCATTGCGATGTTGGGCCAGAACTCATCACTCCCAGGATGGCAGACAGGGTGAAGAAGATGTTGACACAAGTGGGGATGCTGTGGTTGGTGACTGGACGGAAGGCCTTTCTGTCAAACACTGCTCGGAAGGCAGCGGGATCTACCCCATGCTGGTCAAATCCTGAGCAATTGATGGTGACAGTGTCACCTCTTCCTGTAGAGAGCAGGGACTCTGAGGTTGGAGCAAGACTTCTGTGTTTATGAAGACTTCTTATGTGAGTCAGGTGCCAGGGCTGGGGGCTGTTTCTGCACAGAGAGAAAACAGAGGGCTCTGGGAGAAGCACATGAGCACCTCCTTTCTGGGTCAGGGAAGGTGGGCTGGGCTGGTAGGCAAATGATGGAAGTTGATGAGGTAGGCTGTCAGGGATCTGTCCTCAATTCCATTGTTTTTGTCCCCATGAAAATTTGTCCAAATGTGTATGCAAACTCAACCCTGATCACCACTTCAGAGTGCCCTGCTATATGCCATATTCTTAACAAACTCACCACAAATCTCTCCATCTTCACTCAATGTCCTTCTAAGACAGAACTCTTAAGGCAAACAATTTTCTCAAATCCCTGATGTAGACTTAAGTTATTTACATTATTATATTACTTAAATGGGTACGTTAATAAAACCATGTGCAAAGTCCTTATGCTTAGGGCCGGCCCCGTGGCTCACTCGGGAGAGTGCGGCACTGGTAGCGCCAAGGCCGCGTGTTTGGATCCTATATAGGGATGGCCGGTGTGCTCACTGGCTGAGCGTGGTGCTGACCACACTGTGCCGAGGGTTGCGATCCCTTTACCGGTAAAAAAAAAAAAAGTCCTTATGCTTATAGCTCTTCTACCATATAAAATTAAAATAAGTTTATGTTATATACATGCAAGACTAAAAAATCAACACAACACTAATTTAATGTGATGTATAATATTGTTTTGCTAAAATTAGATAATTGATGTCAATTTTTTCCTCTCTAGCAAGGAGCTAGGTTTTGGACACCTATCTGTTATTTTGTTGGGCTAATCAATTTGAAAGTGCATCTCAATATAACAGCACTTCACTTAACAAAATTTAAAAAGCAATTCTTCATTTCATGCTAACTGCTACCCAAACTGCTAATGAAGTAAGGAAACAATGAAGTAACAGGGGAAGTTGTTACAACAAAGGAGAGACATGTGTAATGCTTTCCTTTATAATGTGAATATGTGACATGACTTATCATCACATGCCTACACTACTGCAGTTCTCTATTAAAAATGCTATGAACCCTTTGGCTGTATAACATGTTATGATGTCATTTGGCTTTCACTTGGCATTGTTTACATCTTAAATCCTCTTCTTTTCTAGTTTGCCTAAGACCATTAAAGAGGTACATTATATTCTTCACACTATATTGTTTCCATGATGTCAAAAAAAGTTGATTTATTAACTAACTTTAAAAAAAAGTCTTACTTATTCCATGAAAAAGTCTTTCATTTTGAAGTTGACCTGCAAAAGAGAGTTTTTGTCTTTGTAACTGGCAGAGGAATTGAACATGAGGGCCACAGCAGATGTGGGGTGATGGTTACTATTTGACATTAGCTCCTGACAAGCTGAGTGAAGGAGGGTGTCTGGAGGTGATTGAAGTGGAGCACTTCTCCTGTCAGTGAACGTACCACCATCCATCCAGCTCAACTACCAGGAACCAGTGCTACCCTTGACACCTCTCATACCACTGTATCTAATCCATCAACATGTTCTGTTGATTTTACCTCTTATATTTCTCCATCCTCTTCTCTCCATCTTTTCCACCACAATCCTCATTCAAGCCACCATCAACTCTGTCCTGGATAACAACAGTCACTCCTAGCTGGATTCTTCTCTCCCATTCTAGCTGTCTCTAATTCCTTCTCCAGTCTTCCAGCCACAGTGTAGTTTTCAAAATGTAAATTTGATTTTTCAACTCTTATCCTGTTGATCCTTTAAAACTGTCAACCTAAATAACAAACAGAAGTTTCCTAAAATAATAATGAGTTTAATCAGGATAGAACATTGTGATGGGAGTACCTGTGCCATTGTAAACTATGTATAATCAGGGAGACAAAGGAAGCCAAAGGGGTAACAAGATTGATGCCAGTCAGAGGTTGGACAGGCAATTGCTGGGTGTTCATGCAGAAGTATTTTTGTGTAAAGTCAGGGTGGCCTTTGTGCAACGTTGTGGTTTTCAGAGTCCTTTGTGATAGTTCTTGTCATCAGGCATATGTGCATGAGGAATATCCTCCTCTCCTCCTCCAATTCATGGCCTTTCCCTCCTGGTCTATTTGTCAGGGTTTTTGTTTTGTTATGTTTTGCTTTGAACACAAACAATTCCGTTTGCATTCTGAAAACTTTCAAACCTTTCAATGATTGCCTTTTGCTCTTACTCTAAAGACTCTAAAAAACATGGTCTACAAAGCCTTTGGAGATGCTTTCCTTCTTCTACCACCACCTGGCCTTTGTTGTTCCCTCTGCCTGAATTGTTCTTTCCTCTGCTCACCTCCACTGGCTTCACTTCACTAACTCCTATCCTTCAGATGTAACATACATATACCTTCCTTTTCTAATACTTACCACAGTCATAATTTAAATTTTGATTAATGTGTATTTGGGACTATAAGCCCGATGAGGGCAGGAAACTTGTCTGTTTTAGCTCCATTGTGTCTCCATCAAATATTGAATGAATGAGTATATTTAGTATATTACACAACATATATATTATTTTAAAATACATACAATTCTGCATTGCAACATATATTCTCTAGCCCCTTGGCTGAGGATTGGGGAATATCAACCCCTAAAACATTTCACAACACAAACACACTCTGAGGGGTGATGTTTTGCAATCAATATCATATAAATAAGTTAAGTGTAATTGTTTGGCTCAGGCTATCCTTGGACAGACCAAGACAGTACTACAGCATATTGAAGTCTGGCACCAGGGTTGTGTAGTGCTAATCCATTCCTTAAAAAAAAAAAAAAAAATATATATATATATATATATATATATATATTTGAGGTATTTCAGGCATATTTTAGAAGCTTTATTTTATATGAAGTTACTAGATCTGCAGCTTTTGGGTGCTACAATGTTTGAGGCATGGTTGGAAGTACTGGTATGCTTTGGTGAGATGGTATCTCATTGCTATTTTAATTTGAATTTTGCTGATTTTTAGTGAGATTGGGTATCTTACTGTATTTGAGTGGCTGCTCAGGTTTCTTTTCTGTGAGCTGTCTGTTCACATCATTTGCCTATTTTCTATTGGGTAATTCACCATTTCTTATTGAATTGTAGAAATTAGCTGTATAAGGGGACTTCAAAAAGTTCATGGAAAAATGGAATTAAAAGATAAAAATAAAAAATATAAACTTTATTTCTCATTGTAAACTCCATCTAGTTCAAAACACTTTTGCAAGCAATGATACAAGCCATTTAGTCCACCCCTAAAGAACTGAGGGTGCTGGGAATTTACCCATGTCAATGCAGACTTTTTACATTATTAACTGAAGAAAAATGGGTGCCCTTTAAATTTTTTTTAAGATCAGAAAACAAAAAGAGTCAGAAGGAACCAAATCACAAGTATAAGGTGGATACCTAATGATTTCTCATTGAAACTCTTGCAAAACTGCCCTTGTTTGTTGAGAGGAATGAGCAGGAGCATTGTTGTGGTAGAGAACTTTCTGGTGAAGATTTCCCTGGGTGTTTTTCTGCTAAAGCTTTGGCTAGCTTTCTCCAAACACTCTTATAATAAGCAGTTGTTATCATTCCTTGGCCCTCCAGAAAGTCAACAAGCAAAATATCTTGAGCATCCCAAAAAACTGTTGCCTATGACCTTTGTTCTTGACCTGTCCACTTTTGCTTGGACTGGACCACTTCCACTTCTTGGTAGCCATTGCTTTGATTGTGCTTTGTCTTCAAGATTGTACTGGTAAAGCCATGTGTTATATCCTGCTACAATTCGTTGAAGAAAAGCTTCAGGATATTGATCCTACTTGTTTAAAATTTTCACTAAAAGCTCTGCACTTGTCTGTAACTGATCTAGGCACATCAGTTTTGGCACCCATAGAGTGGAAAGTTTTCTCAACTTTAATTTTTCAAGGGACCAATTGAGATGTCTATGGTGTTGATTATTGTTTCTGCTGTTAATCATAGGTCCTCTTCAATCAGGGCATGAGCAAGATTATTTTTTTTCCTTGAAAATTGATGTAGATAGTCTGCCACTGCAGGCTTCATCTTTAACATTGTCTCATCCCTTCTGAAAATGAGTTATCCATTGGTATACTGCTGATTTCTTTGGGGCATTGTCCCCATTAACTTTTCAGAAGGCATCAATAATTTACCATTCTTCCACCCAAGCTTCACCACAAATTTGATGTTTGTTCTTCCTTCAGTTTTAGCAGAATTCATGTTGCTCTGATAGGGGCTCTTTTCAATTTGGTGTCTTATCCTTCTTAATACCTCAAACTAGATCCTGTTCAGACATGTTATAATAAGTTTGTATGAGTTTATTTTGGTGCCAAAAATTTTTGAAATCTATGCATAGATTTTTCATTAATACACATTTTCCATGAACTTTTTCAAGACCATCATATATTTTGTGTTCAAAAAATTTTATCAGTTATGGCATGAGGTTTATCTTTTCACTTTATGGCATCTTGTACAGAAGTTTTAATTTCAATACAGTAAAATATTATCAATCTTTCCTCTATTATTTGTTTTTGTATCTTGTCTAAGAAGTTCTTCTGTACTCCCAAGTTCATAAAGATACTTCCTATTTTCTTCTAAAGGTTTTAAAGTTTTCCCTTTCACATTTAAGCCTTTGATCTATACAAATTGATTTTTCTGTGTGGTATACAGTAGTAATCCCTAAGTTCTTTTTCATATAGATAACCAATTGTCTCAGTACTATGTATTGAGTTTTCTTCCTTTCCTCACTGATGTGTTTAAGGTTTTCTCTGTCACAGATCGAGTTTACATATCTGCATGAGTCTGCTTCTAGGCTCTTTATTGCATTGATTAATTAATTAGTCCATCTGTGTGCAAAAACACACTGTGTTAATAACTTAAGCTTTATGATAACGTTAGTGACTCCACGCTAGCTAACTAGCTTGTTGTATGAATATAGACAAGTGACTTTACCTTCCTTTGTTTAAAAAATTTTCTGAGATAATCATAGTACCTACACAGGGTTGTTATGGAGATTAAAAGAAACAAGAATGATATGTAAAGAACCAGTTACAGAGTAGGTAGGCACTCAACAGAGAGTACTATGATGACGTTGAAGGTATAGATGAAACAGAAATAAAGGGATCAATCTCTCCGGGAGCCTCAATTTAGTCTATAAAAAGAAAGGGATGAGTTAGCATACCATTTCTAAGGCTCTTGCTTCTTCTGAAACTGTGATCCTGGCATTTGATTATCTCGAAACCAGGCAGCATATTGTGTAATGGGAGGTTGGGATAAGTGCGAAAGGTGATATCTGTGCAGAATGCAGGGTCGAATCACGAGCAAGCAATAGTAAAATCTTAAATGCCACAAAAGATAAGATTTGGGGGTGGCAGGCCATGATGACACCAAAGGGGCAGAGGCAAGCTAAGATGACCTTCACGATATTTTCTGGTACATGAACGGCTGCGCAAGGTCAGTACGTCCCTGCCTACGAACCCGCGGCTGCCTGCTAACACAGGGTTACTGTCAACCTTCCTGGCCGTCCACCCGGACACACGACCTCGGAGAAGATTCCAGACAGGCTCGCAAAGGTACGGAGAAGGATAGGGCAGAACCAGGAGCGCGGTGGGAAAAGGAGCGGCCCACACCTCCTCCAGGGCGTCTACGGTGCTTCTGGGAAATGTAGTCCTTTGCCCCGTGCGGAGCCTTGGGCTCCTCGAAGGGGGACTACAATTCCCTTCAGTCTTGGGAATGCTTTGTGCAGCGCGCCTGCGCAGTGTGGCGGCCGATGCCGCTATAAAGGCTTGTTTTGCTGCGGGGCTGATGCTCGGGAACGTTGATGAGTGGCCGGCCCGGCTGTCCGGGAGCTGAGGCGCAGGTAAGTGACGGCTACTGCTATACCCGTACCGTATTCCTTGGTTGTCACGGGGACCACTCCTTTGCGTTTCCTCGAGGCGTGGCGGGCCGTGGTCGGCGTACGAGCAGTCCGGAGGAAGCCGGAGACCTGAGAAACAGGGCCTGGCCTCCCTCTCGTCTCCCTACTCCCCGTCCTTGGGTTGCTACCCCCGGGGGCTCGTGGTGAGGCCCTTGCGTCGGAAGGCAGGCAGGTAGGGTTGGAATGAGTGGTCGGTCAGGGGTGCTGGCTACATCCCTGACTGCGGCCACCAGGGGGTGCTGCGCTCGCGGCCCGTGGGTGTGGGTCGTCGCGATCGCCTCTCCAGGCCGGGGCCGGCCGTGGGAACGCCCTACGGTCAGGGCATCCCAGGCGAAGCCGGCCAGAGAGAAGCCCCTATCCTGAAGGTTGCGGGGCGGGAGGCCTGGGGCACCCCACTCAAGCCGCAGACCAGCGACTGAGCTGCTAGCGACCTTCGAAGTAAATCATTCTCTTCGTTTTTACCAACGGGTAAATCGAGGTACGTGACAGAAGCACGCACAGCAAACCCGTGGCAGAGCCGGGAATGGAGCCCAGATCTCTTGACTCTCATGCAGTGCCCTTTTCACTTCTACCATACAGAGCTGCGTGTGGCCTTGTATTTATCACACGGGGGTCATTTGGTTTCTGCACAGATGTGGGGAGGTTGGAGGCAGATGGGACAGGAACAATTGGGAAAGTTTCAGGTTTCCGAGGAGGAGGAGGACTAGGGTCTCTAGCGTGAGTGAAAGTTGAGGACGCTCGGAGGCACAGCAAGTGGATTGATTACAAGGGGGTATGGTAAATATGTATCCTATTAGCTTCAGGTCTTCCTTGTGCAGCTTCAGGGCATGGAATGAGGTTCTTGAGGTGCTGGGAACCTACTCAGAAAAGTTGTGATGAAGACAATCTGGAAACACCAGCCTGGGTAGTTATAGTTCTTGTAATTTCGTGCAGCTTCCCTCCCCCCATGCAGTTAAGTCTTTATCATTGTGTGGGGAGAATGTCTACACTTTTATCACTGGAAGGAGAGCCTTGATTTAAAAAGGCAGCTGACCAACTAGCCTCAGTCCTGTTGATTTTGAGTCAGGTCACCTCTTTGGGGTTTCTCCCACTTTGATTATTCTGCTACTGCCCTTGTACAGCTCCTACTTAAATATAGCAAAAATCCTTTCTCTTTCTTCCTCCCTTGATAGCTGAGGCAAATTAGCATTTTGAAAAGACTTTCTAACAACTTTAAAGGAGAACACAAGAAAATAGGGAAGTACAAATAGTATTTTTTTAAGTCTTGTTTGCTTCAGATTGGGGTCTTGTTTCTTTCCAAAACCTGCTAGACTTCCTACCTCCTAGCTGGCCTCCACGTGGGGTGCCCTGTCTTATATCCCTGATACACAGAAGATAGTGTCCTCCTTATGTTGAAGGCCAAGAGATAGTAACTTTGTGTCTGCTTAGGACCTCCTTACTCTCATGGTTGTACCTCTTTTTTTCCAGGAAATCAAAGATGTGGGGTGTTAGAGATAATGGAAAACTGTTCCCCACACCCTTCATACCTAGAATAACTTGGTCTCTTAGGATAGGACACTAGGGTCCCTTGGGATAATTTAGCACTATTTATCATACCAGTCATAATAGGCACAAAGCAATAATTATTTGTATCATAACAGGAAAGTCATTTCATCCCTGCTGCTCTCTGCTCATATGATCTATTCTGCTTTATCCTTTGAAATAAAGTGATTGAAAGAATCTTTGGTTATTATGGGTTCTTAGATAATTGAGATGATCTTCATGTTCTTCTTGACATGGCATTTGGTATTGTGAATGAGTTACATTGGTCTCCTCCCTTTCAAACTGTCTCCCTACCCCCACCCCACCTTTTTAAAAATAGAACTAATCTTTTCCAGATAATCAGCTAAGCGCAGATAATCAGCTAGTCTAGGGAGCCTTTGGAGGGGGAGGTTGGACTTCTGCGATCCCTGCAACGAGAAGGTTTACTCTGATCTGCAGCTACAACTTGACACTAGGACACAGGCAGATGCCAGGTCTGTTTATAGTTTAGCCTTAATGAGGTCTCAATGATGCGATTGCTGTGCTCTTAGTTGGTAAGCTGGTGCTCTTCATGGTGCAGTTGTCATTGAACAAGGTGACTTTTTTGTTCTTAAATATAAGTAACTTAGCTATATCAACTTAGGGTACTTGACCCAGACTTCTGAAAGGCAAGAGTCAAGCTTTCTGTGTGCTGGAAACATGTCTCTGTGGAGGAGATTAGTCCTTTTTATTTAGAGGATTATTAAGTGTTCTCCTTTTTTCTGATACCTTATAAAATGAATTATATAGTTGTCAGAGTTTTGTGCTAAAGTAGTGCTTTTAAGTCACAGTGATAGCTAGGGGTTTATGGAATCCAGAGACAACTCAGCTATACTTCTTTAATTTCTAGTGAGGCTGGTGTGAAAGGTGTTTTTTCAGCTTGTATCTGGGAAGTTGTGAACCATCTTAGTGTGGGGGAAATGTTTTAGAGAGGTATTTATGTGTTTATTTTTTTTAAGTGACCAAAGTTGACACAGGGTATTGATTAGAGTTAGCCAGGCATGCAGTAGTTTAGAACAGAGTTTCAGGTAGAAACTAGATAAGACTTAGCAATACAGGGTGGGAAATTTGGGGGGGGGGGGGTTGTTGTTTTTTAATAACATCTTTATTGAGATATAACTTATATACCATAAAATTCACTCTTTTAGAATGTACAGTTCAGGGGCCGGCCCGTGGCTCACTGGGTAGAGTGCGGTGCTGATAACACCAAGGCCCCGGGTTCGGATCCCATATAGGGATGGCCGGTTCGCTCACTGGCTGAGTGTGGTGCTGATAACACCAAGTCAAGGGTTAAGATCCCCTTACCGGTCATCTTTAAAAAAAAAATAATAATAATAAAAAAGATGAAGTTAAAAAAAAAAAAAAAGAATGTACAGTTCAGTGATTTAGTATATTCATAGAATTGTGCAATCATCACCACTATCTAATTTTAGAACATTTTCAGCACTGCAAGGGGAATTTGTGTTTAAAGTTAAGTTATAATATTGTTTTTTATTTTAGCTGTGGAACTTCATGAAGCTTTCAAATAACATCAGCTAACCTACTAGCAAATTATAAAATTGCAGAGATGGGATATATCATTGGTAGAATAAGTGTTTTGTAAGGTTTCACTTAGTAAAATTTAGTAGGAGAAATGATGTCCATTTAAAAATTGTGGAGTTTGTAATGCTTGGAACAAACTGAAATTGTCCCCAGAAAGTCTTTTTAAAAAATAAAACCTATCTATATGTTCTGTACATTGGATTTGAGCTTAGTTGAAGACGGTGGATGTCTCTTTACTAGCGTGTTTATTTTTTCTATTTTTCTTTCCCTTGGAGGTAGGAGAAGGTAATTTTTCTTGATTCTGTATACTGAATTTTAAAAGAATGAAATGGTAGTTGAAAATTTAAAAAAATTATGTTTATAGCTATAACAGTAGACAGCTTTAATGCTTTCATCCCTTTTCCCCTATTTTAAAGCACTTTAGCATATGATTAAGCACAATTTAGGAAATATCTGTTCTTGATGGATTTTTTTTAACTCTCAAGCTATTCCACACTGAACTTGATGACTTTTTAGTTTCAGAAATTCTGAAGTGAAACCAGGAGTCTGTGAGCCCTGGCACCTCCGCTCAAAGAAGATGAAGGATATTGACATAGGAAAGGAGTATATCATCCCCAGTCCTGGGTATAGGAGTGTGAGGGAGAGAACCAGCACTTCTGGGCAGCACAGAGACCGTGAGGAATCCAAGTTCAAGAGAACTCGACCGGTTAGTGTTTCCTAAGAGTCTCTTTTCTTATCTGCTTGTTGTACTAGACCACACCTTTTCTCATATGATGCATACTTAAATCATTTATTTTTCTTTATTGGCTTTCAGTCACTGTTAAGAATTTATGGCTACTTTTTTTTTTGGCTGCTGGCCGGTGTGGGGATCTGAACCCTTGACCTTGGCGTTATCAGCTCCATGCTGTAATCAGTGAGCTAATCAGCCAGCCCTGTGGTAACTTTTGAAGGAGTCACTGGTTCATAGTAAGCACTCGACAAATGGAAGGTGAGATTGGATCTCAGCCTCCCCACTGTTTCTTCCTCAGCATTCTCCTCTTTTTCACTTTTTCTCCATTTTGGTGCCTTCTGAAAAGGCTTTAAGGCAACTTATTGGGAGGGGGGAGGATAGAGGGAATATCAACCATTAAGTGCCATTCACGTACTTAAAAAAATTGGTTTTTTCTTCTGCTTTTGTTGTCTGTGTTTAAAATACGAATCCTGGGGGCTGGCTGATTAGCTCAGTTGGTTAGAGTGCAACCTGGTAACACCAGAGTCAAGCATTCAAATCCCCATACTGGCCAGCACCAAAAACAAACAAAAAGCCTCTAAAATATGAATCCTTTGGAGAGACTCACTCAGATTGAAAAGGGTGATTGGAACAATTTTAGAGAGTTATAGGATAATTAGTAAGTTTTTCAAGTAAATTCTTTAATGTAAAACAGTCTTTAGATAATCTAGTTTTCTTCAATGGAAATAATGAAGATACATTTTAGACTGGAGGAACTATTTTTTTTCTGAGAAAAGAAAAACATACCTTTCATTGAATTGCAAAAGTAATAAGAAAGCAGAGTGGGGGTGACTAGGTTTATGAAGTGAGGTTTATGTTCATGCATTTGTTATGTGAAAGCTTGAGAAAGATATGGACTTTGCAGCCAACACTGGCGTTTCATTAGTCTGACATTACCTGTTCCTCTTTGGGGTGTTAAAGCCAATGCTTTATTAATCAACTGCTTTACTTTCTCACTGATGGGTCTTCTCTGGCTCCCACTGTGTATTATAGAATGCTTTCTCATTCAGGCTTAACTTTGGAGAAATATAGATTCAGTGTTACCAGTATCTAATACTTCTTTGGTGCCAGTTTTGTAACTTCTCTGTGTCCTTTTGTCTAGACTTTATGTTAATTAAACATTCATTGAATATCTTCTGAGTGCTAGACACTTTATCATAGCAGTTAAATCTGGAAAAAGTTACAAAGGTAACATTGGAGCATGGCCTTAAGGGCGATTAGGTGGGGAGGCTTTTTAGGGAATAGAAGTAAAGACCCAGAGGTATAGAAAAAGTTGGGGGCCTGGGATAAGCTACTTAACGTTATTTGTGCCTAACTCATGGGATCATTGAGGAGTAAGTGAGATAGTACATATAAAATACTTAAAATGTTATCTGGCGCATGACCAATGCTCAATAAATAAATGTTAGCTCTTAGAACTAGTTGTCTGGAGTGTTGGATGTGTAAAGGGAAAATGCCATGCTAAAGAATCTTACTACAGGCATTAGGGAACTATTGAAAGTTAATGAGATTTTTTTTTTTAAACTTTTTATTTTGAGATAACTGTAGATTTACATGCAGTTGCGAAAAGCAATGTAGTGAGATTCTGTATATACTTCATCCAGTTTCCCCCAGTAGTAAAATCTTGCATAACTATAGTACAGTATCACAACAGGATATTGATTGACATTGTTACAATCCATTGACTCTATTACAATTTCACCAGTTTTACATGCAGTCATTTATGTGTGTGTGTGTGTGTGTGTGTGTGTGTGTGTGTGTGTGTATGTATACATTCTGTGCAACTTTTCATGTGTAGATTTGTATGACCACTACCACAGTCAAGATACAAAAGTTCCATCACAAAGATCTTTCATGTTACCCTTTTGTAGCCACAACCACCTCCCCCAGTTTCTCAGTCTCTGGCAACCACAAGTCTTTTCACCATCTCTGTAATTTCATCATTTTAAGAATGCTGTATAAATGGAATCATATAACATGTAACTTTTTGAGATTGCTTTTTTCACTCAGCCTACTTCCCTTGATAATCACGTAATTTTTTTGTGTGCATCAATAGTTCTTCCCTTTTTATTGCTGAGTAGTATTCCATGTTATAGCACAGTTTGTTTAACCATTCAACTGTTAAAGAACATTTGGGTTATTTCCAATTTGGCAAGTACAAATAAAAGTGCTCCGAATGTTTGTGTACAGGGTTTTGGGTGAACATAAGCTTTTTGGATAAATGCCCAGGACTGCAGCTTTGGGTCATATGGTATGTGTATCTTTAGTTTTGTAAGACACTGCAATACTCTTTCTCAATGTGGTTATACCATTCTACATTCCCACCAGCAATGATCCAGTTTTTCTACATTCTGGCCAGTATTTGGTGTTACTATTATTTTTATTTTAGTCATTCTGATAAATGTGTCTGATATCTCATTGTGGTTTTAATTTGCATTCCCTAGTGGCTACAGATGTTTAACTGGCAAGGGGTTTTTAAGACTACATTTTTATCTTAGAAAGATTAGTCTTGAAGCAATGCAGAAAAAACCGGTATAGGAGAGAGAGAGAAAATACAGGGAACAGTCAGGAGGCTGCTGTGCCAGTCCACATGAGAGAGGCCAGGGGTCCTTTTCAAAGCATAGAAGTGAGGATGGAGGGGAAAGGTTGAGGGGTATCTCTGGAAACGGAGGCGGCACTGGGGTGTCTAGGATTGGTGGTAAGGTTTTAAAACTTTTAGTGGACAGGAAGGAAGAGGAGAAAATTTGGGAGATAAGAACGAGTTTGATTTTGAACATGTTGAATTTGAAGTGCATCCAGGTAAAATTATCAGTAGGTAGAACATAGACAAAAAGTAGAATAGGGAAAACATTTTGGAGCCATGGGAGTGAGCAAGCTTACTCAAGGATGGTTTCTGGAGCAAGAAAAGGTAGAAGCTGTGAAGTTAGTGTGTGGTCCTGTGAAATTTCTGGGGATAGGGTCCTGTGCAGTGTGTTAGAGTAGAATTGGCATTAGGGCGTGCAATGGCCGCAGCAAGCATTTCCTCTGTAGGTGGAAAAAAAACTACAGATAGGGTCACTGTTGTGCCTTTTGTTCCCTAAATGATTGAGTCAGCCACCATGACTGCAGGGTTCCTCCTTGTGACCAAAGCCTTCTCGTAAAGAAACAGGCAGGCTAATACCACTGTTATAAAGTTTCAGGAGTCCACATGAATTTTACTTTCATTATTCTTCCATATTTCCTAAAGTTTTTAATTTGAGTACTGTTTTCCTGATTTTTACCTTATTCTTATATCCTCTGAACTTTTTTTACTTAAAATATTTCTTTTAATCTTTTTTTTTGCTTAGCCTTGACCTAAGCAGTAAAATATTTTTGTATACATATTAAAACAAATGAATAGCTATTAAGTGTTTTTAAAAGTTCACATATGATCTAGAATCTTCTAAATCATCTTCTTGAATACTACCTGTCAAAAAACAAAATTTCTCAGATATATTTATCTTGAGCTTGTTTCATATGTTACAAGTTTGCTGACAGAAGAAACATCAAGATGTCAAAAAATTTTCCAGTCTGAAATGGTGTAAAAATGGATAATTTAAGTAGTTGGGAAGCAGAATGCCTATATAAATATACAGGGTTTTTGTCTTTTTTTTTTTTTTCCTGAAAGATGACCGGTAAGGGGGTCTTAACCCCTAGACTTGGTGTTGGCAGCACCACGCTCAGCCAGTGAGCGAACTGACCATCCCTATATGGGATCCGAACCCGTGGCCTTGGTGTTATCAGCACCACGCTCAGCCAGTGAGCGAACTGACCATCCCTATATGGGATCCAAACCCGTGGCCTTGGTGTTATCAGCACCGCACTCACCCGAGTGAGCCACAGGCTGGCCTCTTGTTTGTTTTTTTTAATAAGCAGCTAATTGGGTAGGGATTGCAGTTTCATGTCACATCATCATAACCATCATTTTCTATATTAGTTATTAGAGAGGAAATCTGAGACAGGACCTCCCAGATGCCAGGTATGCCTCTTACCAATCAGAAGTAAAAAACAATACCTTTAACAAAAGATAAGGATATGTCTGTGGCTCTTAACTGGAAAACAGGGTTTCATTTACCACCACTAGCCTTTGATAGGTCCAATTAACAGGGAAGCATGAAACTGTGTCAAACAAGTCAGAAGCAAAGCACTAAGGAATAAGTTCTGATTTTAAACAGGCCAATATATATATTTTTTTTTCTCTCCAAGCTGTAAGCAAAGATGCAGAGTGCACAGTTTGCCCATTCCTTAGTATTGTGATGAAATCTTTCTTTTGGAATACTCTTTGGGAAAATTGCTCTAATCAGTCAAGTTTTCAAGTATTTGTATTTTCCCACACGTGGTTAGATACAATTAGGGTAAAAATAATGCATTGCAAACCTTCCTCAGGACTGTAAAGTTAATGCTTGTAGCCATACACAATTTGATGCTTAGCAGACGTCCTTTAATCCTGAAGTGTTAACAGTCGTGCCTTCTGGTGCTGTTTGTTCTTTGAGCCTAAGTACTAACTTTGACTTGCATTATTTCAATTGACATGAAGATTTATATCTAGGCCATTCCTTAACACTGTTATTGAGCCTGAGGCAAGATTCTTCGGACACAGTTCCTTATAATTGTGTTCATATATTCACATGTAGATCATATGACTCCACAAGCCCTGATTTATTTTTTTGAATTGTGATGTTTATTCATTTTTTATTCAGCAAATATTTGAGCATTCTTCTAGGTACATGCACAGCACTGAGCCAAGTAGTCTGATAAAGATAAATTGATGCTTGCCCTCCAATAGATGCTTAAACTTACAGACATGTACATAGATTATTGTAATTTAGGTGCTATGGAAATTAATAAGGGGAAAGTGCTTTCCTCTCAGGGCAGACTTAAGGAAGAGGTAGCATTTGACTAGAGACTTGAGGAATACGTAGAATTTGGAGAAATGAAGAACGTGCCAGGCAGAAAAAAGAGTTGTAGTTAGAAGCAGCTAGGCCCTATTGGCTTTAAGCCTAAAGTGTGTGAAGTTATAGAGGGATAAGCCAGTGAGTTTTAGACTGCATGTGTTCTTGAATAATAAGGAGTTTGGATTTTCATTGCTTTAACATTTAAGAAAAAGCAAGACAAAGCTGTCAGATGCTTTTATGAGCTTTGTTTTATTGTGATGGTGGTTTGTTTTCTTAGTGGTCTCAGGCCAAAGCTCAGAGTGACTTGTTTTTCACTAGCATGTCTAATCTAGGAAAGGTGGAAGACAAAGATAAGGAGAAGTCAACTAAAGTGCATTTGCCATTATTATTGCATTATTTTTCCCTTCTCTCAAAAGTGTACCATTGGTGGAATTTCTTCCTACCAAGTTAGAATATTCTGTGTCGGGCCGGCCCCGTGGCTCACTCAGGAGAGTGCAGTACTGTTAGCGCTGAGGCCGCGGGTTCGGATCCTCTATAGGGATGGCTGGTGTGCTCACTGGCAGAGCGTGGTGCGGACGACACCGTGCCAAGGGTTGTGATCCCCTTACCCGTCAGAAAAAAAAAAAAAAAAAAATGAATATTCTATGTCTAGGAAAGGTAACAAAGCAAGTTTTCATAAGATCCAGGGTTCTTCACTTAGTATTTCTTAGTTTCATGTTAGGCTGACCCTTCAACCTTGGTTGGAGTTTTCATAATTAGTGATGAGAAATATTTTGGTAGGCTGAAGTTATATCCTAGGGATCAAGGATATGGGTCTAATCTCTTACCAGAAATAATTCTAAGACATATTATTATGAAAGAAATATGTGCTCATTATAGAAAATGTGCAAAGTGTGCAAGCAGAAAATAAATCACCCTTAATCCTTCTACCCAGAGACAGCTATTGTTTTCATGAAGTAGTTTTGTCTAGTACATTACAATTTTAGAGAATTTGATCTGATAGCTTTTCTTTATGGACTAAGAGTATGTGAATTTGTCTATGCCCTTGTGTTTTCAGACTCATAAATGTTACCTGTGAGTCTCCTTGCTGTCAGGAAGGAGAGCAGGATGAGGGAGATTAGTATTTTCAGCTCTGCATTATTTTTCTCTTGATTGGTACTCAGTGACTCAGCAGATTTTCTGTACAGTCATTGTTAAGATGAGTAAGAACACCTGCCTTTTTTTTCTTTCCTCCCTGTAGGCATCCATAAAACTTTATCAGGCTCAGCAGTCTCTTAGGTACTGCTGGGTGTGATACGTATCTGGCCTGGTGCCAGGTGTTTTTCTCCAATGGCATCCCAGAGCTCTCTGGTGGAGATAACAACAGTGCTGCTATTGGTGCAGAGCCTAGGTGGCTCTCCTGCATGGTGGTGATTGCACAACAGCTTGATGGGGCTCTTGGGGTTGGCTTGCTGCCTTGATCATGAGCTCTCTTACGCGTCTACAGCCAGACTGCTGCTGCTTTCCTAGGAAACACTGCTTAAGGGAAATAAATATAGACTGCTGGCATGAGTTGAAGGGGCCTTCTGTTAGAAGGGAAGAAAAGTACAGTAATGAAACGAGCTTCCTGTTTTTAAAGCTGTTTTAAATACCTAAGTCTTTATTTTGTTAAGATAACTTGGAAGTTCCAAATGGTTAATGAAAACTTTTTCAATGAAATCTTCGTTCCACTTTTAGGTAACCTTTTGCTAATGCTTTCTTTAATGTCTCACCATTGTTTCCTCTCTCAATCAAAAATAAAAAGGTCAATGCCTGGGACAGGAAACAGGGCCTCCAGAAATTTTTGCAATGGTCGAACTTGTCAGTATCAAACTTACAGGCGAATGTGAAGTTAATTTGGTGTACTAAGTCCAACAATTAGCAGAATTAAACTTGTCTATCCCTTCCAGCCCCGCTTTTAGGGAGTTAGTCTGTTTAGATAATTAGATATTATATATGTTTTAATTATTTAAGGTTATTCTCTGAGTTAGTTGTTCAAAGAGTTAACTTAATTCTGTTACTAGATATCAGATGAAAATATCTGTTTACCAAAGCCTGCTCATGGAGGCAGGAACGAGACTGACTTATGAATGTGTGTACTTTAAAAGATGGTTGGGACCCTAAAGGCCATCTTGCTTAGTTCCCATTTAGCCTCACCTCCATGTAGGTGAGGCCCAAGAGAGGCATTTACTTGGCAGACCAGGCTAGGGCTGAGTGCTCCTACCAGTGATGTTATTTCTGGAGTTAGATGACTGGGAACGGAGCTGTTGGCTTCCTACTCTCCTGGCCCAAGGTATTGGACTGCTGAAAGGAGCATGGAACAGCTAACAGATGCCAATAGTACTGACAACTGTACCAAACCTTGCAGTTCAGGATATGTTTGTTTTTGAAAGATAATCTTACCAAAAAGGATTCATGTGTTGTCATAAAGTCTATTATATGTCATAGAAATAGATACATGCAGACTTTTAGAGATAAATTACACAGAATGGGTTACAATAAATAGTTACAGTTGTTTGGCTTTTAAGAATCCCGTGAACTTTACAATCTTCTATTTACTTTTAGTTGGTATTATGCAGGTATGGTATTGAGCAGTGACTTAGTTTTCTTAAATGTTGTGTCTCATAGTAGAAAAATGGCCAGACTGCCCATCTTTTAATCTTTGTTTGCTTCTTGCTATGGTCAGCAGTTCTAGCCTGCCCTGCAGTTCAGTGATCAGGTGATGGAACCCCGACTGCCTTGTACTAAGCATTTAACATTTAACACACATTGTTCTAGGCACTGAAGGAAGTTTTATTTGCAAATTGTATTTTGGCCTTTTTTTTTTTTTTTTTTTTTTTTTTTTTTTTTTTAATGCTAAAGCCTGAAAATCTTGAAGGGGTTGAAGGGGTTTTGTGAAATGCAAAAGACCAACATTCACAAGTTCCACTATCTAAATCAGTAGTTTTCAGACCAGGCTGCACATTAAAATCACTTTAAAAAAGTTAAAAAAAAAATTCCAATACTGGGGCCCTATCCCAGACAATTAAATCAGTCTCTGGGATAGAACCCAGGTATTAGTAGTGTCTTAAAGCTCCCCAGGTCATTCTGATCTGTAGCCAGCGCTGAGAACCTCTCCTCTAGATCTCATGGAGTGAAGTCTGTTTTGTCCCCTCAACCAATGGACTCTAAGTGTTTCCTATAAGTCTTTTCCCTCCCCTCTGTGATTCATTTTCAGTTTAATCCTTTGAAACCTTATCATGGTATTAATAAAGTTAATCTCAGACTCCCAATGTAATAGGAACTTTTAATAAGTTTGTGGAGTTTAGCTTATGAAACAACTGAAAGCCCTCAAATTCCTGCTGATTATGAGGTAATGCTAGATTATGAACTGTGGAAGAATACCAGTTTTACCAGGATGGTGGTGTTAAGTTATATCCATTGGCTTTATGTATTTACCCTTATGAATTGTATTAATAGCTGATCATCGGCATGAGAGTAACAGAAGAGCTGCAAATAAGTGAGCCGATGTACAAGTTAATTCAGTTTCAGCCTAGCACAGCATAGTTGCTGAGTGATAGGGCTGAGATTAGCAGGTTCTCTGGCTTTGAATAGTTGGCTCTTTCTGATGTATTCTGCTTCTTCCCCAGGAAAGTTGAGTTCTAGAATTTTATTGACCCTCTTGACCAAAGTGGCTACTATTTGGAAGTTTTTAAGGGAAGAGCTTGAGATGGTAGGAATCATGTTAACAAGCCACTGGGGAGTGAGGATGTGGTGGGAATTGGGAGAGGAAATGTTCTTGGTAGGTTTCTTTAATTTGTTTGAGATAGGGAGGGTGGGAAAGCCTGAAGCCAGCTGATCTTGGAAGGACATCAGCTTTTAAATTTCTCTTTTAATTTAAAAAGCACATTTTAATTTCTTCTTTTTAATTTAATTTTTAATTTTGAAATTTTTAGTTCTGAGTCTCTTGGGACCTATATCTAATGAAACAACAGTTTCCCTTAAAAATCTGTCTTCCTAGTGTTTGCTGTGATGTGAGACTGGGACATCTGCAGAGAAGCTTTTCTTGGGCCAGAAGGATTTATAAGAGGAGACTGCCGTTTTGTGTTTGTGTTAAGATCTTGTGAGTCAGGGAGAGGAGAGGAAGGACTATGCTGTAGAATCCAAGGCCTGTGGATTTGGATTGGGCCCTAGATGCTGCTTTCTTTGAGGGATGTCAGACAGAAGTACTGTAGCCGCCTTTAATCCTCTGAGAGCTGATTGCCAGTTGATGCCTGCCATCCCTGCATTCAGGAACAGTGTGGTGACAACTCAGTCCCAGGCTCAGGAAGGCCACCCTGCTCTTGTCCTGCTGTCAGGAAAGGACTGGATTGTTCAGACCTGGGAATGATTTCTGGCCCCTGGTATCTTGTCCCAGAAGCCTCGATGTGGGGGGAAAGCCCATGGTTGCCCCGTCAGCAAACATTCTGCTCTGGTAGCCTGTTAAATTCAGATAGGGCAACCCAGCTAAATGGGTGCCATGTGGTGGTGTGATAGGTGCATTAATTGTCACAGATGTGAGGATGGCGTTAGTGCCAACAGAGGAGGGGTAGTCTCTTGTGGAAACAGCTCTATTTGCTTACAATTGAATGTTCTTTGTTTCCCTCACCAGATAGGCGTGTATACGAGCATGTGTTACCCTGACCTTTGTTTGAACCTTGGCAGAATCTGGGTTTCGTTGTCCCTTTTTAGCTCCCCAGTGTCCCCACTCCTGCCCTATTGCCATCACCTTGGTAGGAACAAAAATGTGGGCTGGCCAGTTAGCTCAGTTAGAGCACAGCCTTGAAACACTAAAGTGAAGGGCTTGGTTCCCCATACCTGCCAGCCACAAAAAAAAAAAAAAAAAAAAAAGGAAAAAAGCTGGGTGTCTCCTAGCCATGCAGTCACAGGGAAGATATAAATGGCGGTATTCCTTGTTTAAAGTTTTTCTCAACTCGGATCAAGCAGTATTTTTCCCTTTGGAACAACAAATCAACTGCTGTGATGCTTTTCTGTGTGGCCGGCTGTCTGGCTTCGGAGAGCCTTTCAGTCTATCATGGCTCTTAAGAGCAATAAAAAGAAATAGTGCCCTTATCTCATCTCAGGAGAAGCTTTAAAAAGTTACTTATAAAAAGGATTGAAAGCATCATAATGTGGAATACAAATGGCCTCATAAAGTACATTCCCCTAGATCAGCTACCTTAGTACTATTGACATTTGGGGACCAGATCATTGTTTGTTGGGGGGGGGCTGTCCTGTGTATTGTGGGATGTTCAGCAGCGTCACTGGCCTCTACCCACTAGAGCTAGTAGTATCCCTCCAGCAGTATCTTGGATCGAGTGTCCCCCCAAAACTTGACCCTGCACTGTGACAGTGCTAAGAGGGTGGGAAATCCTGTTATGGTAATTGAAAGATGGGTCCTTGAAGAGGTGATTAGATTGTAGGACCATGCCATAGTGAATGGATTAAAAATGGTGGTCATGGGCATGGTTTGGAGGGCTTTAAAAGGAGAGTGAATGAGGAGGTTTGTGTCTCTCTCTGCTTCCACCATCTTGTGGAACCACTGGGTCACTATTGCCACCACCAAGGCTCCCATCAGATATGTTCCCTGAACTTTGGATTTCTGAGCCTCAGAAACTGTAAGCAATAAATTTCATTTTCTTTATAAAACACCCAGTTTCAGGTATTTTGTTATAAGCAACAGAAATGGACTAATACAAGTAGTGACAAACAAAAATGTCTCCAAGTATTGCCGTGTTTCCTGGGCAAGTAAAAGCATCACTTTTTTATTTTTATTTTTAAAAGATGACTGGTAAGGGGATCTTAACCCTTGACTTAGTGTTGTCAGCACCACACTCAGCCAGTGAGCTCACCGGCCATCCCTATATAGGATCCAAAGCCATGGCCTTGGTGTTATCAGCACCACACTCTTTTTTTTTTTTTTTTTTTTTTTAAATTTTATTTTGTCGATATACATTGTAGCTGATTAATGCTCCCCATCACCAAAACCTCCCTCCCTTCTCCCTCCCCCCCCTCCCCCCCAACAATGTCCTTTCTGTTTGCTTGTTGTATCAACTTCAAGTAATTGTGGTTGTTATATCTTCTTCCCTCCCCCCCCCGATTTGTGTGTGTGTGTGTGTATGTGTGTGTGTGAATTTATATATTAATGTTTAGCTCCCTCCAATAAGTGAGAACATGTGGTATTTCTCTTTCTGTGCCTGACTTGTTTCACTTAATATAATTCTCTCAAGGTCCATCCATGTTGTTGCAAATGGCAGTATTTCATTCGTTTTTATAGCTGAGTAGTATTCCATTGTGTAGATGTACCACATTTTCCGTATCCACTCATCTGATGATGGGCATTTGGGCTGGTTCCAACTCTTGGCTATTGTAAAGAGTGCTGCGATGAACATTGGGGAACAGGTATACCTTCGACTTGATGATTTCCATTCCTCTGGGTATATTCCCAACAGTGGGATGGCTGGGTCGTATGGTAGATCTATTTGCAATTGTTTAAGGAACCTCCATACCATTTTCCATAGAGGCTGCACCATTTTGCAGTCCCACCAACAATGTATGAGAGTTCCTTTTTCTCCGCAGCCTCGCCAGCATTTATCGTTCATAGTCTTTTGGATTTTAGCCATCCTAACTGGGGTTAGATGGTATCTCAATGTGGTTTTGATTTGCATTTCCCGGATGCTGAGTGATGTTGAGCATTTTTTCATATGTCTGTTGGCCATTTGGATATCTTCCTTAGAGAAATGCCTACTTAGCTCAGCACCACACTCTTGAGTGAGCCACGGGCTGGCCCTAAAGCATCCTCACTTGAAAACTGCTGGGCTACAGTGTCCAATATGGAAGCTACTAGCCACATGTGGCCATTGAGCATTTGAAATGTGGCCAGTCTGAATTGAGATGTGCTGTGAGTATAAAATACACAGTGGATTTCAAAGACTTAGTACAAAAATAGGAATACCTCATTTGTAAAGTATTCCATTAAGAATTTTTATATTGATTATATGTTAAAAAGATAATACTTTTTTATATTGGATTAAATAAAATATATTATTAAAATTCATTTCAACTTTTACATTTTAAAATGGCTACTAGAAAAATTTAAATTACATTATGGGGCTTCCATTTGTGGCTTGTGTTATATTTCTATTGGACAGTGCTGAGCTAGAGTGTTGATCTACTATACTTCAGCCATTAATCTTGTATTATGTGTTTAGATCCTCATAAACCCTTGGGTTTATATTATTTATTTATTTTTCTCAGTATTGGTGCATAAATGACTTTTTTGTTTGGAAAATTTTCCTTCATTGGGTAAAATTATAGAAACATAGAGTATATAAAGTGTTATATATTACCAGTTTGCTCTCCTGATGACCTGCTGGTGGCAAATTAAAAATTGGTTTAATGCTCAGATAGTGTATGTTTGTCTGCACTTCTCTCCTTCCCATTTTAATTTTATCTCTATTTTTATTAAGGTATATATACTTGTATCTTAAAATTTAATTTCTATTTCTCAGTTGGTGACATTGGGTCTTTTTGCTCCTGTATCCCTAGTGCCTAGAACAGTACCTAACACATAGTAGGCCCTCAGTAAGTACTTGTTGAATTAATAGATTTAAAAATCATATATTTTTCAGTGAAAGCCCAATTTTTGAAATATGTGTTTATATTAGTTACCTGTCACTTCTTTAGCTTTATCCCCTTCTGTTAATGTTAATTTCATTATGCAAAAAAGTTTTCCTTTTTATATTTAAACCCATCTATCTTACCTTTGGTAATCTGACTTTAGGGGGAAAATGGAGGCTGTCTCCCATAGCTGAACTAAATATACTATTTATTTAACGTTCTTCTATTTATTTGATCATTTTTTATGTGACTTTTTGGGGTTAATTCCAGGTGGATTAATGTGTGTTGTGAAACCTGGATCTCAATTAATTAACTCCAATCTGGTATTTATTTGTCCAAAAGTATTCACTGACTCATGATTTTCAACCCTGTTATTTTATTTGTGTTTTCGTATAGTAACCTAAGCCCTTATAGCTTGAATATGTTAATAAGTCTTTTCTTTTGGTACATTTCCATTTTCAATCCATTCAGCCTTAGAATGTTGGTAACTCACTTTATAGAATGATAAATGTGGTAGGATATATTTATTTTTACCTTTAAACAGACACACTTTTTTTCTTGGCATCCTCAGCCATGTAAGCTTTTTTAGCAAGCTTAGAGAAGAAGAAAAGCTAGACATCCAAGCATGTAGTTACAAATGTGAGACATCTGTGTAGTTACTGGCAGGTTAGTAAAAAGATGCTTTTATTTTATGTTTTATGTTTTAATATAAGTCTATAATGTGTCTGTCCTCTAGCATCTGCTCATCTTTGGTTTAAAAACAATTAGAGATGTGCATTTTTGCAATCCAGTAGAATAGTTTACTTACATTCTAGTGTTCTAATCATGTAATTGTGACTGATTTTGGAAAGTACCATTTGTTTATAATGATGTTAGTTAGAAGAGTCAGAGTTAGAGAATCATTGTTTATTTTAACCTGGTACTCACCCTAGTTAAGAGAGGAGTGCTGTTTATGAAGGTATATCTGAGATCATCTTGTACAGTTATGATTTACTTGTTTGTTTTTTCTTTGATAGGCACATAGCATAATGAGTGAGAGCCTCAACTTGAGCCTGGAACTCAAACCCTGCTGCTGCTTAACATCTAGTGCCTCAGTTTCCTTAGCTGTAAACTGGGGATAATAGTATGTACCTCATAGGGTTGTTATGAGGATTAAATGAGTTAATATCTGTAAAGCATTTAAAACAGTGTTTGGCACATAGTACATGCTATGCTGGTTTGTTATAAATTAATTTGTACAGATTTTCTTGTCATCTTCAAATAAACAGTTTGCCTTTTCAGATACATGCTAGTCATGATATTTGGCTTTAAAGAAGGAAGGTTGCCCTAACTTCCTTTATTTCTTGCTAATGTCCGAGGGTAGGTGGGCTAGAGGCAGCCTCAGGTCAACAAAGTAGAACTGATGAAAGTTCTAAAGCTAATAGTTATCTTTCGCAATAATACTAGAATACTTATTCTATAATAAAGTTAATTGGGGCAAACTGGGTAGATATCTAATCGCTAGAAGCTATAGTCTTTAATCCTGTAATCCCACTGGTGGAATTTATCCTAAATAGTCCAGAAAGAGAAAAATGAATGATAGTAATTTATTGTACTATTAATAATGAGCAAATCAACTAGAGAATCTAATCAGAAGTAGAATGGCTAAGAAGATCTCCTCAGTGGTATATCACGCAGCATTAAATGGTAATAATGCAGACTGTGAGGCAACATGAAGTTATTTTAGTTGACATTTGAATAGTAGGTGCTAAGCTCCATACTGTGCTAGAGACCAGAGATGCAAACAGAAGTAAGACAGCTTACCTACCCTCCAGGAGCTTTTACCAGAAGCATCCTACCGCAGTGATATAGATACAGGGAAGACATAGGATGGAGGAAATACATTTCCTGACCTTGAAAGAATTGGGGAAAGCTAAAGGAAAGAGGAAATAGTGAGACGGACCCTAACGTTTATCAGATGGATAAATTGGGGTAATGTAAATATGCATTAATTGCGTTTTTTAAATTGAAACATAGTTCATTGCACATATTTGTGGGGTACAGAGTTGACTATCAGTACTTGTGTACAATACGTGATGATCAGATCAGGATAGTTGGCATATTCGTCATTACAAAATGTACTCATTCTTTGTCACCTTTTACCCGTTTCTCACTAACCTCTCTCTCCCTCCCCCTTTCCCACATCTAGTAAACACAGTTCTGTTTTCTCCTGTTGAAGGTTCAACGTGTTATTGTGATTGTTGTATCTTTCTTTCTATTTTACTTATTTATTTACTTTTTAGCTCCCAATTATGTGTGGGGATATATGGAATTTATCTTTCTGTGCCTGGCTTATTTCACTTAACGTAATTTTCTCTCAGCTCCTCCATGCTGCTGTGAATGGCAGAATTTCATTCTTTTTATGGCAGAGTAGTATTCCAGTGTGTATATACACCACATTTTCCTTATCCAGTTGTCTGTCAATGGACATTTAGGTTGGTTCCAACTCTTGGCTATTGTAAATAGAGTTGTGATAAACATGGGAGTGTAGATATACTTTCAACATGATGATTTCCATTCCTTTGGATATATACCTAGTAGAGGGATTGTTGGATCATATGGGAGTTCTAGCTGTAGTTGTTTGAGAAAACTCCATACTGTTTTCCATAATGGTTGCACTAATTTACAATCCCACCAACAGTGTAGGAAGGTTCCCCTTTCTTTGCATCCTTGCCAGCATTTATTTTCTGTCTTTTTGATAATAGCCAGCCTAACTGGAGTTAAGATGAAACTTCAGTGTGATTTTGATTTACATTTTTGATGCTTAGTGATGTTGAGCATTTTTGCATGTATCTGTTGGCCGTTTGTATTTCTTCCTTTGAGAATTGTCTATTCAGCTCTTTTGCCCATTTTTAAATTGGTTACTTGTTTTTACACTGTCAAGTTCTTTGAGTTCCTTGTATATTCTGGATATTAATCCCTTGTCAGATGCATAGTTTGCAAATATTTTCTCCCCTTCTGTAGATTGTCTTTTACTCTGTTCATTGTTTCCTATGCTGTTCAGAAGCTTTTTAGTTTGATCCATTTGTTTATTTTTTCCTTTGTTGCCTGTGCTTTTGGGGTCTTATTCATAAAGTCTTTACCAGTCCTACATCCTGAAGTGTTTCCCCTATGTTTTCTTTTAGGAATTTTATAGTTTCAGGTCTTATATTTAATTCTTTAACCTATTTTGAGTTGGGTTTTTTTATGGTAAGAAGTACGGATTTAGTTTCATTCTTCTACACATGGATGTCCAGTTTATCAGCACCATTTATTGAAGAGGCTATCCTTTCCCCAATGTATGTTCTTGTGCCTGTGTCAAAGATCAGCTGGCTGTAAGTATGTGGATTGATTTCTGGGATCTCTATTCTGTTCCGTTGGTCCGAGTGTCTGTTTTTATGCCAGTACCATGCTGTTTTGGCTACTATGGCTTTGTAATATAATTTGAAGTCAGATAGTGTAATGCCTCCAGCTTTATTTTTTTGCTCAGGATTGCTTTTACTATTCAGGGTCTTTTGTTGTTCCATATGAATGTTAGAGTTTTTTTTTCTGTTTCCGTGAAGAATATAATTGGTATTTTGGTGGGGACTGCATTGAATCTGTAGATTGCTTTGGGTAGTATGGACATTTTCCAGTGTTAGTTCTTCCACTCCATGAACATGGAATATCTTTCTGTCTTTTTGCGTCCTCTTTAATTTCTTTCAGCAGTGGTTTGTAGTTCTCATTTTAGAGATCTTTCACCTCCTTGGTTAAACTGATTCCTAGGGTTTTTTTGTTTGTTTGTTTGGTGGCTATTGTAAATGGGCTTTCTTGATTTCTTTTTCTGCTAGTTTGTTGTTGAAGATTTTTGTGTCTATGCTCATCAAGGATATTGGCCTGCAACTTTATTTTTTTGTTTTATCTCTGTCTGATTTTGGTATCAAAGTGATGCTGGCCTCATAGAATGAGTTTGGGAGAATGGCCTCTGTTTCAATTTTGAAGAGAAGGGAATTAGTATTAATTCCTCTTTAAAGGTTTGATAGGATTCAGCAGTAAATCCATCCAGTCCTGGGCTTTTCTTTGTTGGGAGACTCCTGATTACTGCTTAAATCTTGTTGGTTGTGATTGGTCTATTCGGGTTTTCTCTTTCTTCTTGGTTCAGTCTTTGTGGTTTGTATGTGTCCAGAAATTTATGATTCCCTCCAGGTTTTCAAATTTGTTGGCATACAGTTGTTCATAATAGGCTCTAATGATTCTTTATACTACTGTAATATCGATTGTAGTGTCTCCTTTTTCCTTTCTGATTTTTGTTATTTGGGTCTTCTCTCTTTTTTTTAGTTAGTATAGTAATGGTTTGCCTATTTTGTTTATCTTCTCAAAAAACCAACTTTTTGTTTCATTGATCTTTTGTATTGTTTGGTCTCTATTTCATTTAGTTCTGCTCTGATCTTATATTTTTCTGGCTGCAAAATTTGGGATTGAATTGTTCTCTTTTTTCTAGTTCTTTGAGGTGTAACATTAGGTTGTTTATTTGAAATCTTTCTGTCCTTTTTTTTTTTTTTTTTTTTTGTCTTTTTCGTGACCGGTGCTCAGCCAGTGAGTGCACCGGCCATTCCTATATAGGATCCGAACCTGTGGCGGGAGCGTCGCCACGCTCCCAGCACCGCACTCTCCCGAGTGCGCCACGGGCTCGGCCCCTCTGTTCTTTTGATGTAAGCATTTATTGCAATAAACATCCCTTTCAGTACTGCTTTTGAAGTATCCCACAGGTTTTGGTATGATGTATCTTGATTTCCATTAGTTTGAAGAACATTTTTGATTTCCTGTTTAATATCTTCTTGGACCTTGCAGTAGACTAGATGCCCCTCTCAGCCTCATTGAAGCTTAAATCCGCATTGTAACTGTTGAGGGTGAGAAATCCTGTTATAGTAATTGAAAAGTTGGGACTTGAAGAAGTGATTAGATTGTAGGACCATGCCGTAGTGGATGGATTAATAATGGTGGTCAGGAACATGGTTCTGAGGGCTTCAAAAGAACAGCATATGAGGAGGTTAATCTTTCTCTGCTTCCATCATCTTGCAATGTGAGATCCCTAGGTCATTGTCGCCACCACTGGATGTGTTCCTTGGACGTTTGACTTCCCAGCCTCAGAAACTATAAGCAATGAATTTTGTTTTCTTACAAATTACCTAGTTCTGTGTATTTTGTTATAAGCAACAGAAATGGACTAATATAATATAGATCATTCAGGAGTATGTTGTTTAATTTCCACGTCTTTGTATAGTTTCCAGAGTTCCGCTTGTTATTTATTTCTAGGTTTAATCTTTTGTGGTCTGAAAAGATACTTGAAGTGATTTCAGTTTTTTAAAATTTGTTGAGATTTGATTTGTGACCTAACATGTAGTTTATCCTGAAGAATGTTTCAAGTGCTGAAAAGAAGAAAGTTTGTTTTGTAGTTGTTGGATGAAATATTCTGTAGATGTCTGCCAAATTCAGTTGGTCTAACATGAAGTTTAATTCTTTGTTTCTCAGTTGATTTGTTGCCTAGATGATCTGTCCAATGTTGAGAGAGGGGTTTGAGGTCCCCCACTATTAATGTATTGGAGTCTCTCTCTAAGTATAGTAGTATTTGCTTCATACTTATGGGTGCTCTGGTGTTGGGTGTGTATATACTTGTGATTTTTTTTGATTTTCGTTTGGTTGTTTTAAATATCTTTGTTGCTTTCTTTTCCTTTTATTGCTTGTCTTCAATATTTGTTGGTTTTTTGAGGTGGTAACATATAGTTTCTTTCTTATTTATATAACTGTTCTGCCAGTGGGTTTTGTTCTTTCTTGTGTATTCATGGTGGTGGTCATCATTTTTTGGATTCCAGATGCAAGACTCCCTTGAGGATTTCATGTGGTCATGAACTCCTGCAGTTTTTGTTTATCTGGGAAATATACTATTTCTCCTTCATTTCTGAAGGATAGCCTTGCTGGGTATAGTATTCTTGCCTGGCAGGTTTTTTCTTTTAGTGTTTTGAATATATCATCCTATTCTCTTCTGGCCTGTAGGGTTTCTGCTGAGAAATCTGCTGTTAGTCTAATGAGGACTCCCTTATAGGTGACTTGATGCTTTTCTCTTGCTATTTTTAGGATTCTCTCTCTGTGAGTTTTGTCAGTTTGACTGTGTCTCAGAGAGGACCTTTTGAACTGAATGTTTTTGTGGATCTTTGAGCCTCTTGGATCTAAAAGTTTCTGTCTCTCCCAATACCTGGCAAGTTTTCTGCTATTATTTTGCTGAATAGGTTTTTAATGCATTTTCCTTTCTCTTCCTCTTCTGGAACACCCATGATTCAGGTGTTTGTGCACTTAAGGTTGTCTGATAGCTCTCAGAGATTTTCTTAATTCTAAAAATTCTTTTTTCTCTTCTTTGTCCACCTGGGTTATTTCAAAAAGACAGTCTTTGGAATCAGAGATTTTTTTCTTCTGGTTGCTCTAGCCTGCTACTTAACCTCTTGGTTGTGTTATTTCATTGAATGAATCCTTTGGTTCTAGGCATTCTGCTAAATTCTTTTTTAAGATATTAATGTCTTTGTAAATTTCTTCCTTCGTATCCTGGATACTTTTTGTTATTTCATTGTGTTGTCTGAGTCTTCACGTATTGCACTGAGATTTCTTAAGATTGTTGCTGGGAATTCTTTTTCAGTCTTTTCAAGGGTTTCCTGCTATATGGGGTCTGGTACTTGAGAATTATTGTATTCCTTTGGTGGTGTCACATTTCCTTGTTTTTTTGTTTGTTTGTTTTTTGTATTTCTAGTATCCTTATGTTGATGTCTCATTATTTTGTAGAGCAGTTGCTTCTTCAGTTACTCTGGAATCACTTGTTAGGAGAAAGACTCCCTTTTCTAGATGTTTTTTATATTTACTGTTGAGTAGACACAATAGTGTAGTTTCTGTGTGATTACTTCAGCAGTCTTCAGTGTTGGAATTGTGTGTGAGTACCTCTGCGGCCTAGGCACTGGGGTGCTTAGTACTTCCTTGCTAAGGTTAGTGACACTGTGTTGGGTCATTGAGGATGTGGGCAAGATCTTTAGTCCTTGGGAAAAGCATTTGGGTGCCCTGTTGTTCTTTGTTGGGTAACCCTGGGCAGGCTTGGCATCCCATCTAGCATCCTGTGACTCTGATGGGTGCACTGGGGTATATTGGAGCTCCTCAGTTTGAATGGGTTACCTTGGTTGGGTTTCTCTTTCCTCTTTCCTACAGGCAGAGGCTCTTCCTGGGTCCTTGCTTCCCCCAGTTGGGGAAGGGGTTGGTGGTGGCTGGGAATTTTCTTCTGCACTCTATTTGGCTATCCTGGGTTTCTGCACTCTCTAGGGGCTCTGCATGTGTCTCCCCCTGGGTCAAGGCAGTAATGTGGGCTACATACATAACTCCCATCCCTGGGTGCACAACTGTGGGGACAGCATAATTCCTGTGTGAGTTGGCACACTGGGACATGGATCTGTGCTCACTCACCTCTTTCCAGTGCCTCCACTTATGACTCTCCTGTGTCAATGCAGTTGAGTAGGTGGCAGTGGCAGCAGGTCCCACACATGGCCAGGGTGGCTGGTGTGGTGGCATTATGGGGGGGTCCAGCTGTAGTTGGAGCCATGTTGCAGGTGGCAGTGATGGGGAGTGAAATGAACCTCTCTGTGGGAAGGCAGGGACTAATCCTGGGACCGGACAGTGGCACGAGTGATTGTAGTGGTGGTGGTGGGCTTGCTCTGGTCTTCTGCAGGAGGAACATGCCCTGGGCATCTCTAGTCTGCCATCTTTCCACAATCCTTAAATGTTTATTGTATACCCAATACAATGCTGTGCACTCTTCATAGTCTCATTAATTCTTCCTAACTATATGTGGTAGAGGCATGCACCATTGTAAATATGAGTAAACTGAAGCCTAAAGTGGCCTGGTAACATACTGAAGAATCAGCATTCAAGCCTGTGTCTGTATTCTGAAATCCATGTTCAAAATCACTGTACTTCACTATAGCTTCCAACTATGGGAAAATTCTGTCTATAGAGATATTAATACTTTAAGTCCATAACAGAAATAGTTTTGTCCAAGTAAGAGAATTCTTTTCTCTTGCTGTTGTGTTGTTTAAATATTAACATTCAGGAGTTCTTGCCAACAGCTAAATATCTCTTGCTTATTGTTTTGAGAGACCTACCTCAAAAGGAGCTGGGTACAGATGGGGAGCGGCACTGTGTTTTCTTCGAAAGACAGCATTCTTTGTCAGATCCTTGTATCTCCATCAGATATTTCATCTTCCTGATGCAGGCAGTGAGTAAAGGTATGCTAATTGACAGTTTGGGAAAACGTTTAGTAAAGAAAAGCAGAAATCAGATATGACTTGGAAAGTGAGTTGCTTAGAGTGGCAAGTTTTGTTTCTCTTGGATCAACAATATAGACTTTTCCGTACTCTTACTGTGAGAATTCCTATTCCATGTTTTATCATGACATGAAAATTTTGAGGATTAGTGCTGTTTAAACCACTTTTATAGGGGATTTGTCTTTGTTAGGATAAAATTGTATTTAGTTTGTTGTTCTAAAATCAAAGGCAGTATAAGAGCAGTTGGTCTCTGCCATGTCACAGGCATTTGATAATGCCACTACAGTACTCATGATAAACCTGCAAGAATGAAGGCTTGCCTGCCAACTCTCATTTGAGTCTTTTTAAAGAGCCTTTGAATTCAGCATTTTCCAATACAGGAAGTAACTTATTACCCAGGAGGTGGTGGAACCTGACATCATTATATATAGACAAAGGAATGAAACCCACTCACTGAGAGGATTTATTATTATTATTATTATTATTATTATTATTATTATTATTATTATGCTCGTTCACTCTTCTATTAATAGGTTTTGGTAAAAACTATCACTAGGCATTTTAGAGATGAGGAAAATGAAATTAGTATGCTATACATGTAGGAATTAGCATATTCTTGTTCCTATATCAAAAGATGTTCATGTAACTCTCCTATCTCTTGGATTTGGTTTGCCTCAAAAGACAAAAGAACTAGAATAGCTAACACAATTTTGATAAGGAAGACTAAACTTGGAGGTATCACACTACCCTATTTTAAGACTTAATTTATAGCTACAATAATCAAGTCTGTGGTATCAGTGGAGGGACAGACAAATAGATCAGTGGAATAGACTCCAGAAACAGACTGCACAAGTATGGCCAACTGATTTTTGACACAGGTGCAAAAACAATTTAATGGAGAAATGATAGTCTTTTCAACAAATTGTGTTGGAATAATCAGAAAGCTGTAGGCAAAAACAATGAATCCTTACCTCAATCTTACATTTTTTTTACAAAAATTAAAATGAATTATAAATCTAAATATAAAACTATGAAACATTTAGAAGAAAACACAGGATAAAATCTTCATGACCTAGGGTTAGATGAAGAGTTCTTAGATATGACACTAAAAGCACAGTCCATAACAGAAAAAAATTGATAAGTTAGATTTCATCAAAATCATGAACTTTTGCTCTGTGAATAGCCCTGTTAAGAGGAAAAAACAAGCCATAAAATGGGAGAAAGTATTTGGAAGTCATGTATCTGACAAAAGACTTGAATCCAGAATATGTAAAAAACTCTCTAAACTCAAGACTAAGTAAACAATCTACTTACATAATGGGCTAAAGACTTGAACAGACACCTCACCAAAAAGGATGGGTGGGTGGCAAATAAGCACAAATGTTAAACATCATGAGCCATTAGGATGGTGCAAATTAAGACCACAATGAAATACCATACTACACTTAATAAAATGGCTAAAATAAAAAGCAATGATAATACTAAGTGCTAGTGAGGATATGGAGAAACTGAATCATTCGTACATTGCTAGTGGGAATGTAAAATGATATGGTGGCAAAGTAATTTCAGTGACAACTAATGTTAGAATCAAATAATGTCAAGCTGTTTTATATACTTCTTGTGCTGTCAGAAGTGAAAACAAGAAGTGAGATCTCCATTCTCATACAAATTTGCAGTAGATATATTTTCTGAGCTCAAATTATAGTTTCTACAGTGTTTTTCAGAATCAGTGAAGGAAAAAGGAAATGTCTGTATTTTAAGAGTCATTTATTTTGGAAATAGATAGTGGTGATGGTTGTACAACATTGTGAATGTAATTAATGCTGCTGAATTGTACATTTAAGAATAGTTAAAACGGCAAATTTTATGTTGTATATATTCTCCTACAATAAAAGAAATCCATGTAACTGCCATTTAGTAGCTTCCACCCAGCATGATTAATCTGCAATGTAAAGATATGATAAAGGCAAATGTCAAGAGAAAAATCTAATAGAATTTTGTAATGCCTTCTAAGAGATGAATATGCTCAATTAAAATCATGGATTTTTTACTTATGGATTGATTTCAGTATTTGGCAGTACCTATCTGTGAAAAGACATTTTCAAAGATGGAATTGTAAAATCTCATGACAAATCAGCAGTAATAGATGAAAATTTGCAATTGATTTTCATGAAGGGGAAAACTATTTTAAATCCCAATTAAGCAAAATGTTATTTCCCCATAAAAGAAGTCCATTCTTCTCATTAGTAGGCCTGTATTACAGAAAAAAATACTTAATTATTATTATATTTTAAATTTTGTCAGTAAGCATTTTGTGGAAATTAGTTTTCTCAATATAATAAGTATTATAAGAAATACAGAAAGTGTTTGTCACCCCCTAGCTTAAAGCATTGATTTTTCACTTTTTCTTTTCTAAAATATGCTTTTGAAGCAACCAGAATTTCACTCTGTGCAATGCTTTAGTTGCACCCCACAAATTTTTTTTTTTTTTTTTTTTGTCTTTTTCGTGACTGGTACTCAGCCAGTGAGTGCACCGGCCATTCCTATATAGGATCCGAACCCGCGGCGGGAGCGTCGCCGCGCTCCCAGCGCCGCACTCTCCCGAGTGCGCCACGGGCTCGGCCCCACAAATTTTGATGTGTTGCAGTTTCTTACCATTTAGCTCAAATATTTTGTACTTTCCATTTGATGTCTTTTTAAATTTATAATATTTAGAAGTATATTGTATAATTTCTTAACTTTTGGGTTTTCTTGTTATCTTTGTTACTTAGTTCTAATTAAATTCTAAGCTGGTCAGAGAACATACACTGTATGACATCAGTCTTTTGAAATTTGTTGAGGTTTGCTTTACAGCTCAGCCTATAGTCCATTTTGGCAGATACCCAAGATGTACTTGAAGTGGTATTCTTTTAATTTTTGTCTTCTAAAGCTTTGATACCCAAATAGGGCTGGTCCCTGTAACATTCTGTACTTACTCTGTACAGATTCCCTGTTTCTACTCACATGTAGTAGGTATGCTTGCATTTTTAGTATCTTTCTCCTTTCCCAACCCAATAGTTTTCTTCTTGTGGTTATATGCAGCTTAAAGGTAAGAAAAATCTTTGCTTTGCACTTGAATCTCAGTAACCCTTTGTTCATTATTAAGTGCTGTGGTTCTTAACCACTAAATTAATTGTTCATCCTATTCATAAGGACTTTATGTAAGAGTGAATTCTTTTCTTGGTGTTGACTCTTTTGTCATGTTGGCTATTATTCTCTTGAAACCTGGTGTACCTTGCGTTTCACAAAAGGAAAAGAGTGTGCTTCCCATAACTGATGCTAAGCAGTTTTCTTATCTGAAGATACATGACTATGCTGTGAACTAAAGATATTGTATTTGATCTGCCCAGGCTTACATGCCCCTATGCATGAATTCTACACTTTCAGTTCAGCTAATATTTGAGTTGCCTCTGTTCTTTATGGAAAAGAGGTGGTGTACAAAAAGAGAATCTGCTTAGTGTAAGGCAAGGTGTGTTAGGTACTGTGCCACTTAACTTTTTCTTGATTTGGGGATCTCTTCTTTCTTGGTATTTAACAGTAATTGCTGGAAATATCTGTGATAATGTGAATTTCACTGCTTAGAGAGAAAAGGAAAATAAGGAAAGTGAGGAAAACGAAGCTTCTGCTTGTGTAACAGGAAGACATAAACTTTAAGTTATTTTTAGCATAAATGGGGATAGATCTGTCCGGATTCTTGGCCACGTCTTCTGCCATAGTCACATCCTGAATTACATGTACTTTTGTTAATATGATTAACATTTATAAACTTTGTAGTAAATACAAGTAACTTTGTATTTCAACTCATGAGATCCTCTGCTGCATGCTGCAGGAATATGGGTATTGGAGCTTTTCTGCTATGAAGCCAGGGAGAGAACCCATGTTCTGCTCTCCCTGTTGTTGATGAGAGAGAGAGAGGAGGCATGTGTGTACATCCTGGCTCTTTCTGCATGACAGGGCTGTTTAAGTGGAACTGACTGTGAAATTGTCCTAGAAAATGGGCAATAGAATTTGCAGTTAATAGTGAAGTAATTAACTCCTCAGTCCATATTGGGAAACAGAACATAAAACATTTGCCAATAAAAATATAAATTTTAGAATGTACTACACAAAGAGTGAACCCTAATGTAACCAGTAGACTTTAGTTAATAATAACATATTAGTATTGGCTCATGAATTGTAACAAATATGGATGTGGGAGGTGAGGAGGTATATGGGAGCTGTCTGTACTCTCTGTCAGTTTTGCTGTGAACCTAAAAGTGATCAAAACAACAACAAAGTCTTTTAGTTTAAAAATTTTAAATATCTGGTTAATGTTCCTTGGTGGGTTCATATCATACAAAGTCAGTGTTTAACCTCCTGACACTTGGGATTTCTCAGTTGCAATGAAGCTGGTTTGCAATTTGAACTGTCAGATTTGCCTCTCACCTGTTTATTAACTGTGCTCTTGCCTTTCTCCTGTCTGTTGGAACAGTTGGAATGCCAAGATGCCTTGGAAACAGCAGCCCGAGCTGAGGGTCTTTCCCTGGATGTCTCTATGCATTCTCAGCTCAGAATCCTGGATGAGGAACATCCCAAAGGAAAGTATCATCATGGCTTGAGTGCTCTGAAGCCAATCCGGACCACTTCTAAGTAAGTGGCTCTGCTGGTTAGTGACTCGTCAGTGAAGCATCAGAAGCATTTTTGAAAATTCGGGCTAAGCTTAAACCAGTTGGGGAGGGCTGTTTTTAGTTAGGAGGTCTAAACGGTGCATTTTAAATATTGGCTGGCCTCTCAGTGTGTGTTGACAGTTTTGTGATTTGGGTTTTCTCTCCTAGACACCAGCACCCAGTGGACAATGCTGGGCTCTTCTCCTGTATGACTTTCTCATGGCTTTCTCCTCTGGCCCACGTGGCCCACAAGAAGGGGGAGCTGTTAATGGAGGATGTGTGGTCTTTGTCCAAGCACGAGTCTTCCGATGTGAACTGCAGAAGGTAGGCGTCTCTGGTCCATTTTCATCTCCTCCATACTGGATGCATAGGGCCTGAGCTAGGAGTGTGGGTCTAGCAGTGTGAAGTCCACAGCTCTGTGTCCTTTAAGGAGCTAAGCCATCCTGTGGAGGGAGGGTAGACTGGGGGTGACTTTCTCTTTGCTCTTCATCTTTAATCCTGTTTTAACCATGGGCTTTCTCTCTCTCTCTCAGCCCTGCTTGTCTTCCTGAGTCTGCAGGGAGATTATGTTGCTGCCTTGTGACAGAATACATTTTTGTGGTAGCTGATTGTCATGATTAAAATCTAGTTTACAACTTTACGTTTTACCACAGGAGCCTTCAGAAAGGGTTGGGGACCCTTGAGAAAGGAAGTTTTTATCCTCAAACAAATTTTATTCAGGGATAATTTTTCTGGGTGGAAGGAAAGACTTTTGCTCTCATCGTATTCTGTATCCTGAGAGGCTCCCTGTGTAGGGTAAATATGCAGTTACCCAGGAAGGTTGTTTTTTCCCAGAAGGTGAAGACTATGTACATAATTTTAAAGGAGAAACTCGTGTGAGTGGTGACAAAGCCTGGAGACAAAAACTGGTGGCAGGAGGGGAACTAGGGGGTGTTTCTTCATGTGGGGAGGTGTGTAACAGAGGACATGTGCCCTTGTTAAGACTAGAGAGACTGTGGCAAGAAGAGCTGAATGAAGTTGGGCCAGACGCCGCCTCCCTGCGAAGGGTTGTGTGGATCTTCTGCCGCACCAGGCTCGTCCTGTCCATCGTGTGCCTGATGATCACGCAGCTGGCTGGCTTCAGTGGACCAGTAAGTCCTGACCATCCTTCCTGACAGTCTGCAGGGGCCCGGCCATGGCCAGCTCTAACCCTCTCGTTCTGTTGCAGGGGTTGCGCTCACCTTTGGGCTAGTTAGCAGCCTTAGCGATGCCTCCAGGTCTGTTGAAAGGGTCAGTGGGTTTTGGAGTGAGTGGTGGTTTGCCAGTAGCTGAAAAGATGAGAGACAGTGTTGCCAGAGGAAAAATAGAACTGGCAACTGTGCTTTCCTGGGGCGGGGGCGAACTGGGCTGATTCCAGGTCTGCACAGGACTGTGCATCTGGGTTGCGTGTTGACGTGAAATGACAGTCTTATTCTGGGTGGATGTGTCTCAGCAGTGCTGTGAGTGGGTGAGAGCAGCGTTGTGTGGCATGGGCTGGCGAGCCAGTGCTGATGACATGCTGAATGCCTGAAGATGGATTTATCACACATGTGATGGTTCTGTGGCAAATGAGCTCTGAAGAAACTAGAGGACTATCAAGGTGTTTAGAGTCTGACCTGGAGTCCAATTTAAGTTTTGATTTCTAGTGTAAACTGTGGCAAGTGTTGGGGTGGCAGCCGTGGCTTTTTTGTTTGTACTGAAGCAGAGTAGATGAGAGAAACTTTGACATTCACAATGCTTTGTGGGCACCTGTTTCTTACAAATTCTGTGCTGCCTTACACTGGAGACTTCGATTAAATCTATTCTCTACATATTTGCCTTGAGGCATCGGAGCAGTAGTACTGCTTATACTGTGAATTTTCCGTGTGTGGGTAAGCTGGAGGTTCATGGTTTTGGTAAGTATGTGCCTAAGATGCATGGTGATTAGGTAAAACTAATTTGCAATTTCATTTTTGTTTTTTCTAATGTTTGGTGCCTTTTTAAAAAAGTTTTGATCTCTTTTCTGAAGCAGAGAACACACTACTTTTCTGGTATTGGGTTTCTGTATCAATTGACCAACTAACATACTTTTATATAACTTTTAAGTAAGAGGGACTGTGTAACTGACATATTATGTTATATTATGTTCCAAAATGGCAAACATTTTCATAGAGCCAGCTTCCCCCAAGAAGAGCTTCTGTCATTGTTTCACTACAGGGCTGGTGGCTGCTCTGATCCTCCATAGAATTCTTTCATCTGTGTAGTATGGTATGCAGGCTTTCCTGATAGTGATAATGGGCTTTCTTGATTCCATTTGGCCAATGCAAGAACTTCATTGCTTCCCTTCTAAAAGAAAATTCCATGGATTGTTGGGATTTTAATTTTTTATTTGGAAAAAAAGTTACCTATGCATGTTCAGCTTGGTGGCTTTATAGTTACTCCCTTGAGCATCTGTATATTCCTGAATCTCTCATTTATGGTGCAGTACACTGGGACACTGATCTCTAGTAAAGTTTTCTAGATGCCAGGGAAAGCCGAGAGCCTTTCTTTAACAGGAAAACAGCAATATGCTTTTCCGATTCTCTGCCCTCTTGGGGAAGAGCACCTTAAGCCCAGTGTTACTTCATGGGATTCTGTTCTAAAACAACTGAGAAAGCAACAGACCCATTCATAGTCTCCTTTATTGATAAAAAGATTTAAAAGTGTAAACAATGCAAACTTCATTTTTGGAGCTCCAGTTCTAATACGTTTCTTTTTAACTGGAAATTGAAGAACCAAGGTGGTTTTTGAGATTATTACTAGCAGTGAGCAAACCTCCTGTTGGTGGACTTAAATCATTTTGAGGAACATGCATTTTAGATTTTTGCACATTTTCTAATCTGGCATGACTTTCAAACTGGCTTACTCTATTCTTACAGAAATGTACATAAGAACAGACTCCCCAAATACAGGCTCCCCAAATATGGCATCATTATTTCTTGTCCCCCGTTAGGTCTCACTGAACCTTGGTAGCCATACACAGAACAAATGAAACACAAGCAAGTTGTTGTGTTTTTGTTTTTGTTTTTAAACTGCTGGCCAGCTGATGCTGGACATTCATGCATCAAGATGATCCAAGGTTTTGGTGATGCCAGTGGACCAGTGCTTTGTGCAGATCACCCAGGGGTCATGACAATGCTAACGGAGTATCAGAATCTATAAGGGTATGGTCCTGACCCAAGATAAGTAGCCAAATTGCTAAACTTACAGAATTGCTTTGGGGACTACTTGGATTAAGACAGTTTTAAAAGACCAGGCCTGACCTATGATCTGTGTGTACAGAATTAGCATCCGCCCTGTAGATCTGCAAGAGAAGGCTACCTCCTGCAGTGCTATCTCTTGGTGAATGCTAACTCTGCTCAAGGGCCTTTTGGGGAAATGACAGTGAAAAGCCTTTAGAGAGGTAAGTTTCCCACCCTTCCAACCTCTCTCCAGCTGCAGCTTGCTTGGTGCTGTCAGGATCTGGATTTGGGGGGAGTCTCTCTGTAGTGGAACCAGTGACAGAAGCTGTTCTTTAGAATTTTCAGGATGGCTGTATTCTGCGGTCAGAATGAGAGAGTCAAGCTGGGCAGAATCTCTCGCCAAGAGTTCAGGTAAGGTAATGTTTATTCACTGGGAATGCTTTCCACAGCCAGACGGCTATGCTGACAGTCTCGAGTTTTCTCCCAGTTCATTTAGATTTAAATGATAAATTCGTTACTTTTTAAAAGCTACATTTTGGTTGGATTTTTCCTGAAAACCTTTTTTTTCTTTATCCTGTACAAAATGGTTTAAAATGTCATTGCTTTTTAAAAACGCTGTGTGTTGGAAATTCTTATAACTTGCTGTTTCCTCTCCCCCCACCCCCTTTGAAAGTTTTGCAAAGTATAAACATTCATTATGTCTTTTACCTTTCCTGCTCCTCCCTTCTGGGAGGTGCTGATGCTATTACCGGGTGCTGGAAAATGGCACTCTAAAGGTATGGGAAGGACGGAATCCAAAACGACAACCTGCTGTCCTTTCACGCCTTCCTTTGGAGACTGTTCCATCAGTGCCGTGGTGTGTGAGAAAATGCTTCACTGTACTGCCATCTTACTGAGTTGCTTCACATGAGGAAAAGGGGGCTTTGACCCTGTGACTCAGTTCCACATTTGGAGTGCATACTGGAAAAGAAGCCAATCTTCTTGCTAGTAAACCAACAACTCAGCTGTATGCAGTGGTGACCCAAACAATGGATATAAACCTAAAAGTCTGAGGGAGGGGAGAGGGGGAATACAGTAGATCTTGAAATCTGAAATCTCCTATTTGATTGGGTTGTTTACTGGGACTCAAATAAATCTGATTGGTGGGGATCTCCTAGGACCTAGTGGACATCTGATATTAATTTACTCTCAGGGAAATATGAGAGAAACAAATTAACCCAGGGAGAGTCTGGGTTCTGGAATTCAGCATTGCTACCTCAGGAAAATTGTGTCTGGCCTCCATTTTTGTCTGTTATTCAGCACTGGCTTCCAGCTGCAGTAACCTTTGCTATGAGGAACTGGGGTAGATTGGCAGATGGGTTTCAGGTTAATTTTTTTCTTCCTTTAGGGTGGGGGATTTGTTTGGCTTTGTTTTGTTGTGGTTTTTATTTTGTTTGATTTTTGTCAAGGTCAATTTTAGCTACAGAACTTGAAAAGACTGAAGGATGCCACCAATTTTTCCTTGAGGCCTAGAATTTTATATTCTATTCTGAGCAGAGGTAATTCCTCACAGCTTAGTGTACCAATAGCACCAGCAGTTTTAGGCAGAGTACTTCTTTGGGGGAGTTTTTAGTTTTCTTTTGTTTTTTAATTCTCTTTCCTTAGCAGCAAGGTTTTTATTCCTAGAGAATCTACTCCATTGCAGAATCGTTGCAACTTCAGGAGCCCTAACCAATTAAGTGCTGTCAGCCTGCTGTACTACTTCGGACTCTGGAAGCAGATGTTGGTTCTATTCTGTATTTCCACTGTGTGTAGTTAAAACAAGAGTCAGAGGCCAGATGACCTGTCTGATGGCTAGCCCTGTATAACTCGACTCTGTATGTTCCCATTGTTTGTTACTGCAATGCTCCTCCTGTTGTACAGTGTTTGTGAGATGCTCTTTGAAGATGGTCTTTTATATTTTTTTCATTTTCAATAAAAATACGTTACTTCCCACTTCCTGGTATTTAATACTGTTGCTGAATGTGCCTTGTGTGAGTGTGTGCTCCGGCGTTGCAGGACCTCAGAGCTGGAGGTGGCACTCGGTGGTTCTTGGGGGCTGGCTGCCTTCCCTCTCTGCAGGTGGTGTTAGACATATGCTACCTGAGGTAACATGTTTTTGTTTTGGGGAGGGAATGGGGAGTGGGGAGGGCCCAGGGGAGGGTCTCTGGATTTTTGATAGTCTGCTTTGTTTGCTCTCTTCTGTACTATTAAACTGCCGATGTTTATTTTCAGGAATGTTTTGCAAATGCACTTCTCACTCTTCCCCAGTACAACTGTAGGTACACTGTTCCTTTTTATCAAATAAGCACGTTTGAAACGATCCAAAAAAAGGTCTTATTTTCATTTAAAGAAACGTATCTGTGTGTGGAGATACTGGAATAAAGTCAAATATATACTTTTGAATGACCATGTGTTTAGAATTAATTTCAGCTCATGGACAGGTTTATGTTACATTAGAAAGAGTAATGGTTTTGATGGTGTCCTTAAGGAAGAAAGTTTAAATTAGACCTACCTGCTGCAAAGTGCCCTGAGTAAATTACTGCAGACAGGTCGTTAGAAATATTTGGTCCTCCAGGAAGGCTTTTTCTTTGTCTGCACGTTGATCACCGTGCAGTGGAGCTGCCGGCTCTTTCTAACTTAACATAAAGCTGTGGCATTGTGTTTGGTGCTGTGGAGGTGCTGACAGTGGTGTATGTTTCTCCCTGTAGGCCTTCGTGGTGAAACACCTCTTGGAGTACACCCAGGCAACAGAGTCTAACCTGCGGTACAGCTTGCTGTTAGTCCTGGGCCTCCTCTTGACGGAAATTGTGCGGTCTTGGTCGCTGGCACTGACATGGGCATTGAATTACCGAACTGGTGTCCGCTTGCGGGGGGCCATTCTAACCATGGCATTCAAGAAGATCCTAAAGTTAAAGAACATTAAAGAGAAGTCCTTGGGTGAGGTGAGTGCGAGGTGTTTGCTTCAGTCCCCAGCTTGGGCTGCTTCTTTCCTCTGGGGCCCTGCTTTGTCCTTTATCTTCCTTCTGAGAGAAGTGACCTGGATCCTTGCAGGGTCCCCTCACTACTTTTTGTATCTTGTAGCTCATCAACATTTGCTCCAACGACGGGCAAAGGATGTTTGAGGCAGCTGCCGTTGGTAGCTTATTGGCTGGAGGACCTGTTGTTGCCATCTTAGGCATGGTTTATAATGTAATCATTCTGGGACCAACAGGCTTCCTGGGATCAGCTGTTTTTATTCTCTTTTATCCAGCAATGGTGAGTAAGCCTCCTCGCTGTATCTTGGCAGCTTCTCCTTAGGAGATGAGTTACTTCCACTGGTTCATAGTAGGCATCATCAAGGTATCACATATCTAAATGGAAATTCCCTCAAAGCAGGTACCTGCCTGGAGATAGACAGTGCTCAGTTCATATGGGCAGAATTTTGACTTGAGAGGAAGTAAGATGTCACTTGCATAAAGGCAGAGCCTCCTAATGATGTCAAAAAAGAGAGAGTCTGAGTGAAGAAGAATGCCAGCAGGCAAATCCTGCCCCTGGGTAGCCCAGGAGTGTTTGAGTTACTCCATCTGGAGGTGATGCTAACTGATATGGCTCTCCTGCTTCCCCTTTGGTGGCATCAGTTATCAGTGATCACTATGAGAACAAATATTTGTTTTCACTCCCTTACAAAGAGATAAGAATTAAGAAATATTTGATTACAATTTGATAGATCACTTTCATTTAAAAACAGTACAACTACACGAAATCTGGCCTGTCCCAGAAAACAGGATTATATGCTCATTTTGTTTAGAATAACCTTAAGCAGATTAGGCAGTTCTCAAGTTTGAGTGAGCTCTGATTGGGCATGACATCACTTTCCCTTTCAGATGTTTGCATCACGGCTCACTGCATATTTCAGGAGAAAATGTGTGTCCGCCACAGATGACCGTGTCCAGAAGATGAATGAAGTTCTCACCTACATTAAATTTATTAAAATGTATGCCTGGGTCAAAGCATTTTCTCAAAGTGTTCAAAGTGAGTTTAAAGAGTTCATATATACATGTGGTAGAAGACTATGGATTCTTTGGGTCTAATCATTCACATTTTTTTAAATTAGCATATTCATTATCACAAATCATACTTATTCTTTATGCCCCTTATCCAATCTCTCCCCTTCCCCCGCCCCATAACCATAGATTTGTTCTCTCCATCTGATAGATTAACTGTTCCTCTGTTGATTTGTTGTCTAGATGATCTGTCCAATACTGACATAGGTCAGAATCCTCCCCAATTATTATAAAGCAGATGCTTCATCTATTATTCTGGAATGTGCTTTGTGGAGAGAGAGGACCTCTTCTATTTTTTTTTTTTTTTTTATCTCTGCTGGTGTCAATGCAGTTGAGAGTCTGGTGTGCCATCTGCCTGGTGGCTGTGACTGCTGTGAAAGAGACTAGCTACTTTTGTGGCAGCCATGGCAATTGCGATGGCTGTGGTGGGCTACCTGCATGGAAATGGTGCTTTTGGTGTTCTCCTTACCTGGTTGTAGCTGGGTTTGGCTTCCCCCAGCTCCATACCTCAGGACCATTGCTGGGCCCCAGGGTGGTGACAGCTGCTAGCCTAGTTGCGGCCCATTCACACATTTTTGTTTCCTGAGCACATTAGAGAATAGGGCTTTTAATGTCATAGGATCATAATATCATAGAATCTCTATGTTCAAAGGGCGTCTTAGGGATTTGAACCCATTACTTCATGCCACAGATGAAGAAATAGAAACTGCAAAAATTGTGATTTTTCTCAAGATAATACAACTGGTTGGGAATAATTCAGTTTCAAAGCCCCTAGGTATACTCTTATCCTACTTGTGATTTTTCAGCCTGGCCATGAGGATATCACAGAAGACAATGTCAAATGACTGCTGAGAGGTTCAATGTTGTAACTTCTGCTCTGTGATTGCAAATGTACAAGAGGTAGTTGTGTTACCCTGAGGGGTGAGCTGGGAGTCAGGACGACTGGACTCACGTCCTAGCTTGGCCGCTCACTAGGGGCTTGTTTGTTTTTTTAAATAATTTATGTTCCGTCCAAGGTTCTCATTGCCTGGCCCCATCCTGATCTGTAAATTAAATACCAGCATAAACATGTCTAATGTTTAAATGCCACAAAGCTGGTATGAATAATTAGCACAGACTGGGCTTTAAAAAGATCTCAATGAAAGTTGGGCCTTAAAACAAGTGAAATTTAAGAAGGATATATTTAAAGGCAAAAGGAATATATAGGTACATTAACTTTAATTTAGATAAAAAAGATGTGGGCTGTTAATGGACCATAACTTCATAGTGAGCTGACTGAGTACAGTGCTGTTAAACAGTTAATGCAATTTTAGGTGGAAGAGAAATACCTACAGTGTTCAAGTCAAGGCAGCTGTTTTAGTTTCACTGATTAAACATTCAGGAACATTATGTCCAGTTTGGGACTCTGTACTTTTTATTTATGAGGACAGTTAAGCTAAGAAACATCCAGAGGAGGTGACCACTCAGAGGTGTCCAGCAGTGGATTAGGCTGCTTTGTTAAAGTCAGTTTCTTTCCACTAGAGTGGAACAAATGGATTCTAAATGGACATTTGCCAAACACATTGATGGCAGGATGACTGCTGTTGGTACTTTCTGGCTCTCAGATTCTATAGTTTTATGGTCTTCTTTCTGAGGTTCATGCTCATCCTTCAGCCTTTGACTTTAGTATCTTTACCTGTGTGTGTTAATTTGAAAAGAGCATTCTTGCTCATTATAGACATGGCCAAGGTATATGATAAATGTTAAAGCAGTGAGTTCAGTGTTTTGTTTTGTTTTGTTTTTAAAAGATGACTGGTAAGGGGATCTTAACCCTTGACTTGGTGTTGTCAGCACCACGCTCTCCCAAGTGAGCCAATCGGCCATCCCTGTATAGGGATCCGAACCCATGGCCTTGGTGTTATCAGCACCACACTCTCCCAAGTGAGCCACGGGCCGGCCCTAGAGTTCAATGTTTTTATATTACTTACAAACCAGCTTTGAAGATAGTTCCTGATGCCTTGCGCAGTAGTAATACCTTTAAGGTCAGTGTGTAGCCTCTCAGAAGAATTACTTTTATGTTTAAAAATACTTTCCCATTTTGTTGTCCTACTTCCTACTCTATGGTCTTTAGTACTCTATGGTTGCTCTGTTTTATAAATATTTAAGAAAAGTCATTCTGCCTATAGAAATTGTATTTCACCCATCTGTGACTTGATACATTTCAAACCTCAGGCTTCTGTGCCAACTTTAGTGGTAGAAATGATAGTCATAGTGACTTAGCGTTTGAATCTGTGTGTTAAAGGGTCGTTTTAAAAGTATGTGTGGCTGACGAACTACAGTCTTATTTGGTGGTGAAGGAACAATATCCCAAGATTCCTTTTGACTTGCTTTGAAATTGGCTTGCTTTTTATTCATAGAAATCCGAGAGGAAGAGCGTCGGATATTGGAAAAAGCTGGGTACTTTCAGAGCATCACTGTTGGTGTGGCTCCTATTGTGGTGGTGATTGCCAGCGTGGTGACGTTCTCTGTTCACATGACCCTGGGCTTCGATCTGACAGCAGCACAGGTCAGGGAGCCCTCAGGGCTGAGAAATGTTTTACAAGCACCATATATGTAGATGCTCTGTTCCTGTTGTTTATTTGATTTTGAGGTTTCACCAAAAATTAGGAGGTATTTTTTCATTCATGTGATTAAGCCAAGAAGTGGAAGAGTTGGGAGCCAGCCCTTATGCACAAATAGTATACGGGTTGTTTTTAGTCAACCTAAGTTTGGTTTAATTCTGAAAATACATTTCATCCTGCAGTTCAGATTTATTGAAAATTTTAATTGAAGGTCTTATAAAAACCCTACCTTTAAAAAAAAGTGTATCTGACAGTGAAGTTGCAGCATTCCTAACACCTGAAAGGAAATTGATGATATTATTTTAGTTGCATAGCCTGGTCAGGCTCAGTTTCTTCTCTACTCCTATTTTCAGGCTTTCACAGTGGTGACTGTTTTCAATTCCATGACTTTTGCTTTGAAAGTGACACCGTTCTCAGTAAAGTCCCTCTCAGAAGCATCAGTTGCCATTGACAGATTTAAGGTAAGTGGCTGCTTTCCCTTCCCCCACATCAGGAGCCATCCACAACACAACTGACCACTGCCTCCATTCCAAGGGGCCATACAGGCTGGCTGCATTTGGCCTTGGTTTGCCTTTAGCCTTTTGGCATGTTGGTTAAAAAGTGGGGGCAGTAGAGGAGACTGAATTCAGTGATGAGACTAGTTACCTTTTTTAATTAATGTGAATTTTTACCTTTTGTGGACTGCCTGGTTCTGGGCTCCCAGGATTTCTGTGTTCCCTTCAGAGCGAACCCCTTCCACCTGTGCTTGACATGGCTATGTCGTAACTTCCTGGGCCTTTAAGTGATTTAAACCTAGATGACCAGAGCTGTCCAGTGACTTTCAGGTTTTTCTCCCCTTCATCTTTCTACTGTCATTTTGATTGGTCAATATGCTGAGTCCTTTCTGACACTTTCTTCTTCCTGTCCTGTGGTTGCCATTCATGATGCAGGGAATGCAGTGACATGAGAATAGTCATAAAGCTAGAGCATGTGGGGAGTGCAGTTAAGTAAGTATCAGTTTTTTTTCTTGCAGGTGGTTAGTTGATCATACCTTGGCTGTGTTCTTTGTGCCTTCAGAATAATACAAATACATGATATAAGATGGAGATACATTTGGGAGGGTGGAAGGAGATAGATATTTGAAAGTGGTTAAAACATTTAAAAAAAAAAAAAAAAAAAGCAGCATGTGTGGGCTGGAGATCCTTCACAGTGCAACTTGCACAGATTAGCTCCTGTGCTCCTGCTCATCTTTCTTGGCCAGTGAGAGCAATGTGAAAGTGATTTTGGTGACATGATGGCTTGAAGCTCAGATGTTTGAAGGATGAATATCATAACCTTAGAGTTTCAGGAGAAAATAAATTGGGTTTCCTCTTAAGAGTGGAGAATAGCTTCACAGGATTTATTTATATTCTACTTGTTTATAGTTAACCAGGTGAATTTTATTTGGTCAAGAAAGCTAGTTTTATTCTGACCAGTTAGCCAGTCAGTTAAAGCATGGTGCTGATAATACCAAGGTCCAGGGTTCAATCCCTGTACTGGCCAGCTGCAAAAAAAAAGAAAAAGAAAAAAGAAAGAAAGCTAGTCCTCAAGAACTCATCCCCATCCCCTCCCCTACCCCACCCCAGCCTGGCTGCTAGAAGGCCAAGAGCCAGAGTCCCATGAAAAGAAATGGTCTAATGGTAATTGGAACTTTATTTTGCTGAACCCACAATATTCAGTCATAGAAGCAAGCAAATGTTTGACCATAAGCTCTCCCCGCTGTTTGTTTCTATATCCTTATTAGTGAATGGGCTTGGTAGCATTTTGGAGGGTGTAATAAGAGTGTATAGTGTAGGTTAGTTCTCCCCTTGTTTTTTGAGGACTCTCTTCTCTTCCCTCATTAGTGAGGACTTATATTAGCACATAGCTTTTCACATCGTAGTTCCTTCCTCTATTAACTCTGAAGGAAGCATCAGAGTTAATAATAGAAGCAAAATCACCCTCAGCTCTATTATATGCCCCATGAGACTTCAGTCCCATTTTACCTTATTCCTCTTGGCAGCCTTTTTTTCTTCATCTTTTTTTAAGTAGATGGTTGGCCTGTGATAACAAGTATTTATGACTTAATCCCTCCCCAACTCTAAGCTGTTTCTTTCTTCTTATTATCTTCAGGTGTTTATTAATTAGAATTATATTGACTTCATTGGGGTTCGGGGGGGGGCTGTTTTTAGGTGTCTTGCGACTATTTATTATAAATCCTTCTGAGGACATTAAAGGAAATTTGCCTTAATCCAGAAGGGTCATCTAAGGAAGCTTTTTGAAAACAGCAACAGCAAGAAAACTGTTCCTGAGATTATATCTCCCCAAAAAGCTTCTGCTCTCCCGTTATTTTCTAGGCAAGGGACAAGAGGATAAAAATGGATGGCACTTGCCTCTTTGATTTATTTACAGACCTTGAAATTCATTGAAGCTGTGTAAAACCCTACTTTGACCCTGTGCCTTCCTATTTTGCACCATCTCCTTTCTCTTTTTAAGTTGGGGTTTGGGATCTGATAAATGTGCAAGTGTAGTCTTTTCTCTATTTTACCTAGCCTGGAAGTGCTTCTTTCAGAAGAACTTGTTGTTTCTTGTCAGGTAGTATGGATAAAGGATAGAAAAAGATATAAAATTTCTAGGAGGGTGATAACCTGTAGAAAGACAGTGAGAAGCCACTTTGTGGCCTTTCTGGTCATGTTATCATCAAAGTAGGGTGGCCATCTTTAGCAAATAAAAATCACAGGACGCCTAGCTACATATTGCATGGGACATACTTATACTGAAAAATTATTCATTGTGTATGTGGAATCTAAATTTAACTGGATGTCATGTATTTTTATCTGGCAACCCTGTGAGTAGTACCCTCTTCTGCTCAACAAATTGATTCTGATTTGATTCTTCTAGTGAATGAGAGTAATGTTTTGATGGTCAGTGTCACATGGTAAAGGTGAGGTTAATGGTTTGTGTACCTCTAAGATTCTGTTTTCCTGGAAGGTGCAAATCCAAGTAGATATAAATTCAAGTGTTGTGAACCCCTTGTCTGCCTCAGCGTGTTAGGGCAGAGTGATGTGAAGCTGAAATCCTCCAGGGAGGAGGGCAGGGCTGCAGGGAGAAGGAAACGTGAGGAGAGCTGTGTGCACCAGTCAGCACCAGCATACTTCTTAGTAGTTCATTAAGGCCCAAAAGATTTTCATCCTTTTATAACTCTTTAGGGAATAAAAATGCTGTGAGTTCTGAGATTGATCAAGAGTGAAGATTATCTAGGAAACTTTGAAACATGACACTTCTGGGAAGTTTGGGGATTAGGAATGAATAGGAGATGTGGTGACTTAAGTGAGGAAGAGAATAAGCTTGGAGGTTTAGAATCCAGGAACGAGGGTTTGTTTTTTGGGGAAAAGGACTATATATTTTACGTTTAATAGCACCCTCAAACTTTAAGATATTTGGGGTTCTTAGTAACTAAGCAAACAGTCCTGACCCTAAAAGTCATCTTTTCTCTAAAGATTTTCTAATGTCATTTTAAAATTTTTTATGAAGAGTTTTTCTTCACCACAGTGGGAATCGAACTAGGTGGAGAAGATCACTGGTTTAAGACGGTTGTCAGAAGTGGGTTCAAAGGCTTATGGGAGAGTCCTGGGCTGGGATTTATTATGGTCAGTGTTTCAGATCTAATTTCAGAAACATTTCCCTCTGCAAGTGTTCTATTCTTCTTCCCTTAACATAACTCAATGAGACTCTGGGATGAGTAGGAGGAAAGAGTCTTGTTCTCTTCCCAAGGGATGTTTCTCAGGGAGATACCCTTCACTTCCACTCAAGTCCGTTCATTTGTTGTTTGAATTCTCACAAGTTCCAAGGCAAGACTTTGAAGACATGAGAATTTCTTGGCAAGAAGATATACTCTATGGTAGATAAAACCTTAGATACTCTATTCAAACTCTAGCAACCTAAGCCGGGTAACAATCTCAACTCGGCCTCTCCCTGCAAGATATGTGCTGTGTTGTGGGTGAGGGAAGCAGACAGGCTTTGGGAGTGCTCTGAAAAGAAAACAGAGAGGTAAGGGTCTGTAGGAGGTTAGCATGCCCTTTGGTTTTCCTACCTGCTTTTTACTACCTGCTACTCAGCAACTCATGAGTGACACCTAGGGCTGCGTACCAGTTAGTTAAATGAGGGGAGGTCCACGTTAGGCTGTGAGAAAAGGAAAGGTTAGTTGAGCGTATAATTTGTAGTGTAGAGTGTTGGGTCAGTGGACAGGGCCCCAACACCTCCTGAGGTTGTCCCCACACTCCTATGACTCCTTGATGAGCCTGAGGCTGGGCCACACTAATGAGCTACCTTTTGCCCTTCAGCTTCCTTCCACTGTATAGCCTGATGTGTTTTGCTACGTGAGTGTACGCCCTAGGCTTGTCTCCCTGGTCTTGATCCAGTGTCTCATCTTTGCACCTCTCTCACAACTCCTATCAGAGTTTGTTTCTAATGGAAGAGGTTCACATGATAAAGAACAAACCAGCCAGTCCTCACATCAAGATAGAGATGAAAAATGCCACCTTGGCGTGGGACTCCTCCCACTCCAGTATCCAGAACTCGCCCAAGCTGACCCCCAAAATGAAAAAAGACAAGAGAGCTGCCAGGGGCAAGAAAGAGAAGGCGAGGCAGCTGCAGCACACTGAGCACCAGGCGGTGCTGGCAGAGCAGAAAGGCCACCTCCTCCTGGACAGTGACGAGCGGCCCAGTCCCGAGGAGGAGGAAGGCAAGCACATCCACCTGGGGAACCTCCGCTTGCAGAGGACACTGTACAACATCGACTTGGAAATCGAGGAGGTAACCCATCTTCTTTCACCCCTCCCTTCCCACACCCCATCTGCCACGCTGCCCCTGTTCTTATCTGGCAAGAATAGGCAGTTGCCATTTCTTTTAGCAAAGTACTTTGTGGCTATGAGTTATTTTGAACTAAAAAGCAAATTGGGCCAGCTCTAACTCTGAAAGGATTACTTAAGCATTTAACAACAGAAATTAATAACAACTGATGTCATGCGATGCTCATAAGCAAGGAAATGAAGCATTCAAGTGGATTTTCCAGGATTTTGCCCTGAATAGCTTTCTTGTTGTTGTTGTTATATGTGAGCTGCAGTAATTATTTCTGATTGTTATAACTGAATGTGGGCTCCTCGTTAGCACTAGGCTGGGCATTGCACATAACCTGGCACATAATAGGTATTCTCAGTGCTGATTTTATCAACGATTATATTGTAATTGTTTTAATATAAGCAAAGGCTCATTATGTAATATGATGTCACAGCCCAGATAGCACAGGACTAGAGTCTCTAAAGCCCTCCTATAGAGAGTGGCTGGAACAGAGACTCCAGCTTCAAAGCTTTTAAAATACAGAATATGACTGGTGCCAGCACCAAGTTTAGAGGGCTGTATCATCCAGAAGGCCCCAAATGTATGTATATACATTCATCCAACAGCCATTTTTTGAGTGCCGACTCTATGACAGGCACTGTTGTAAGGCCTGTCAAGAGTTATAGCAGCAAAAACCTGAACAGACAAAAATCCCTGCCCTCCTAGAGCTTACATTCTAGGCAAAGACAGACAGTAAACAAGAAAATATATTGCACATCAGATGGTGATAAAGGCTATGAAAAATGGGAATAGAGAGTGCTGGGGCAGGGAGCAGTTGTGGCTGCAATTTATGTTTTCTGAGGGAAGGCCTCACGTAAAAAGTAAGATCTAAACAAAGACCTGAAGGCAGTGAGGGAGTGAGCCATGTGGATATCTGGGGCAAGAAGAGCATCCCAGGCAGAAGGAACAGAAGTGCAAAGGAGGGGGCTAGCAGTTATCTCCGTTGGTTAGAGTGTGGTGTTATAACACCGAGGTCAAGGGTTTGGATCCCCTGGAGTGTGCGTCTTATTGGAGCCGAGTAAGCATGGGAGAGAGCAGTAGATACTGAGGGCAGAGAGGCTGTGTGAGCCTCTGGTGAGACTTAGGCTTCACTGAGTGGGAAGAGAAGCCCTTGGAGGATTTGGGGCCAAAGAATGACATGGCCTGACTTAGGTATGAAGAGAATTATTCTCACTGCTGGATTCAGAAGAGTGTAGGGAGACAAGGAAGCTAGGGGAACAGTTAAAGATGTGTTACTGCGCAACCCAAGAGAAAAATGAGGATGTCTTGACCAATGGTGGTGGTGGAGATGTCAGAAATGTTTATCTGTGTAACTGGAAGTAGGGAATAGGTGTTCTAATGCAGTGTTTATCAAAACTAGCAACTGACTGGAGGCATGTTAAGCAGATCCAGAGCTAGGCTGAAGAGAGAACAGAAAGCTACCAGCTCTTGAAAGCTACAAGCAAGAGAGGGAGACAGTGCTTACTGAGACCACCTAAAACTATTAGTGTAGTTCATCACCGAAGTGCATTCAAGTCAGTTTTTTACTTTACTCTTAACAACAGGCTTCTTATTTAATAATTATTATCTTGATTATTGAGGCAACTATGTTACATTGTTAATCAGCTCTATTAGAGAAATATTCCTCATATTCAGCTGTAATTTACTTTCCTACTTTATATCTTGATCCTCATTCTGCCCTTTAGAGTCCACAGACACATGACAGACCTTCAGCTGTTTGAAGAAGGTTACCATGGTTCTCCCTGGGCCTCTTCTCAAGGGAGGGGAAAGAAAGGGAATGTTTGCTGAGTGTCTTCTGTGCATAGGCTCTTACTTCATTGTTGGTGTCTCATTTAGTCACCATTCAGTCATCAGAAAGCGTTTTTCTCTGTGTAAACCTAACTGATATGAGCAGAGGTTGAAACCGTGACTTGACTTCCTCATTACCACCAGGGAGTAATCTTTCATACTCCCAGACCATGCTGAAAACTTTATTTGTTCAACATACTTTTATTACGTACCAGACATTGATTCTACAAGGAAAACTTCTTCCTTCAAGGTGCTCAGAGTCCAGAGAGGGAGACAGGCACAGTATTAGTTTAAATAACAAGGCCAGGATTGCACAATTAGCAAGTGCTAGAGGAGTTCAGACACATGTCAAGACCTGTCACCTCCAGAATCCATGCTATTTTCACACCCTCACTCTATTCCTTCCTTCCCTGGGAGACTGGAGCCAGCACATGCCCTTTTACAGTCATCTGTCTGTCCTTGAAAACCTTCAACACTAATTGTTGAGAATTCATTATCTTGCAGAGGATATTCAGTTAACCACAGGCTTGGTTTTCCACTTTTCTGTGGGATTGATGGTACAAATATTCCTCAGATTCTTGGAAATGTTTTGTAGAAAAATGGAAGCAACAGTATACATAGTTTTTATTAAAAATAATGTATAGACCCTATAGAAAAATCATAATAAAGTAATTTTTGAGTCCTCCCCTCTCTTCCAAAAAACAATAACAAAAACAAACAAAAAACATGGGTTACCAGCAAAGTAGGAAAGGGGCTAGGCCTTTGTGCAAGTGATTGTGAGATACTTTAATGTGTGTGGCATATTTAATTTTCCAAAGGGCTTCTATTTCTGTTACCTCAGTTTATCCCCACAGAAACCCTATGAAGTAGGCAGCTACCAAGCAAGAAAACATGAGTAAATGACTTGTTGGGTCATCAGGATGATAGTTCCCATGTTGGTGAACTAGAGTTGATGTGTTTTTCCTCAGAGAGATTGAAAGTCCTTAGAGATGAGTGGTTAGTAGTCTCTGAATGACTGTCTTCTCTCTGTTTGTACTTTGTCCAGGGGAAACTGGTTGGAATCTGTGGCAGTGTGGGAAGTGGAAAAACCTCTCTCATTTCAGCGGTTTTAGGCCAGGTAAGATTTTTGTTACTGTCCTTGGCATTTTCTGCTTCTTTCTCTGGACTCTGCCTAGCAGAAGTCTCAGGAAAAATGCACTCATTTCCTGAAGAGAGTCAAGCGAGATGGAAACAAAATGAACCCCTGATCTGCATCATGCTCCCACCTCTATTTCTACCCCTGACAGCATTGTGTCTGGAAGGGGGCTCAGTGGACACCTGATGAATGACTGATTGATAACCCAGTTGGAGTCATTTGTCTCTCATGCCTTCTTTTATTCAGCATGCATTTATTGAGTGCCATCAGTATGCCAGACATTGTGTTGGAAAACGGCAGGGATAAGAGATGAACAAACACCCCACACTGCAGCACTGCTAAACAGAGTTTAAATTGTAAAGAAACAAGTAACCAGCACCTCCAGCCTCTCTGTCAAAGACAGGACTGTCAGGATTTGATCTAGAAGCAAAGCCCCAATTGGTTTTCAACCTAACCACTGAAAAAGTTGTGCCCTCAAGGGACTCATGGTCCAGTGGGGAGCTAGGCCTTCCAGACACACAGCACATCACAAGGCAGCATGTGGACAGTGCATGAGGGACCCAGCAGACAGCTGCCAGCACTTAGAGTGACAGGGCAAGGGTCCTCCCACTGAGACAAGTTATCTTCACTGTGCTTTAGAACCGAACAATCAGGAAAAAAACCAAGGTACCCATGTGCTTTTAAATTTGAATTAAACTAGCTTAACTTAGATGATTGACATGAGAATAAACTTGGGATTATTTCTACCTCCTGATGGAGGAGGTCCTCTGAATCATTTATCCATATAGAGGAAAAACAAATGGGGACAGGGTTGGGGAAGGGTTTTTTTATAGCCTCCAGTTTATGGAATATTTTCTTGTCTTGTTTGGCATCAACTGTCACAGTTGGTGAGTTGTGGTTCTTCTTGAGAGTGGTGGTACCCGGGCAGCCTGAGGAACACTGCATCCCAATCATCTGCAGTGGTGGTCCCTATCCCACCCCATTTCTGCTTTATGACACTCTCCAGTGGTTGGGCCTAGCCACTGGTCTTTGTAAAAAGCAAAAAGCGTCCCAGGTGATTACTGATAATGAGCCAGATTTGAGGGCCAGTGATAAGAGCTGGGGGTGGAGGGGTGGTGTCAGTTTCTAAGTGCTACTCAGCAATCTAGCAAGATATTTCTTTTTCAAGGGTTGCCTGGGCAATAGTTAGGTTGAAACCCAAGTGGAGCTTTCCTTCTGGATCGGATCCTGGCAGCCCTGTCCCTGACAGGGAGGCTGGTGATACTGGTCAGCCTCCTTCTTCAGAGTTTAACTTTTTGTTGATAGTGCTGCAGTGTGGAGTGTTTTTGCAGCAGCAGCCCTAAGAGCTGGGTTTCCACAGTAGACCCTCTGTGGGTTTCTGAACGCTTGGAAGTGCATGTTAGAATGCTTCCAGTGCATGGCTGATTAGGTTGCGTTGTGTTATGGTCTCCGGCGGGTACACCTGTGTGTGTACACTGTGCATGGTGGTGTTTGAGAGGATAGGCTTGTACATGCAAACACTACCCAGGCTGGTTAATGAAACTTTCTTCCAAATCTGTAGCATCTCCAGCCCAAGACAAATGTCTGCTGTTGGTCCCAAAAGGAACCATGAACAAGGATAAAATGGATAAATCAATTCATATCAAACATTGCGACTGAAAACACAGTTCAAAGTACATGGCTCATCATGTGCTTCACGTCTTCCCTTCCTGATGGAGGGAAGGTCCATCATCAGTATATGGATACTGTGTAAAGCTAGTTGATGTCTAATGTGTATTTTTTTTCTTTAGTCCTCATTTTACAGAAGCAGCTGGTCTGGCCAATATTCTGGATTAATTCTGTAGATGAGTTGGCCTGTCCTCATCTTGAGGCAGGGACTAGCTGTAAATCCATATAGCATCCTCTCCAGGGCAGTTCTGAAAGAGTCTTCTTGCTTGTGCTTCCCTTAGCTAAAACGGTTTGCAGTTAGGAAGAAATAGTGTGAAATGGCTGCTAAGTGAAGCATTTGTCCATTCAAGTTATGGGTTATGCTGGTCTCTTGTCACACATAAGCAAAGAGAACTTTGATTTTCTTTGCTGCTATAGCTGTCTTTGGAACAAAGGTGAGGTCTGGATTTGAATCCAAAAAGCGTCCAAGGAAATTGCTAAAACTTTAGACTCCATTGTGGGATGTGTGGGGTTCTGTTGGCTCAGGGTGATGGTTTGCGTTATGATGCCATTGGATGGTGTCTGTCTCCCTAGATGACACTTCTAGAGGGCAGCATTGCAATCAGTGGAACCTTCGCTTATGTGGCCCAGCAGGCCTGGATCCTCAATGCCACCCTGAGAGACAACATCCTCTTTGGGAAGGAATTTGATGAAGAAAGGCAAGGAATGTTTGGTTTCTGTCCTGCTTTCCGTCTTGGCCATGTGAGATGCAAGGCAGCCCACGTCAGCAGGCTCTACTCCAAGCGTGTCTCTGATGCTGTCTCTTTGTGTCCTTCAGATACAACTCTGTGCTCAATAGCTGCTGCCTGCGGCCTGACCTGGCCATTCTTCCCAACAGCGACCTGACTGAGGTACAAGCCTTGTGCCCCTGACAGGGTGTGCACTCAGCAGAGAGGGCTCTGGGAGATGAGTGGCAGGGCTGTATCAGAGCCACCTCCTGAGAGTGCACCTTAAATACTTGGGAGAAGAACCTAGAACATACACAGGGAGTTTGGCTTTCATTGGGCCTTTGTTAAGAAAGCATTTGTTCATTAGGGAAGGGATATTAACACTATTTTAAATATATTTCATATGTCATGTGGATTTTAAACAATATCCCATTATTGATTCAGAGATAATGTTTTTTACTGTATTCAGATATTTTTAAAACCACAAGTCAAGAATGTGCATGTTGAACTTCTTCAGTGAACTTCATTTTGCCAACCTCCTTACTCAGAGACAGTCTGTAGAGAGCCCTCTTCCATTAGAAAGAGTCCTCAGAGGGCCGACCCCGTGGCACACTCGGGAGAGTGTGGCGCTGGGAGCGCAGCAGTGCTCCCGCTGTGGGTTCAGATCCTATATAAGGACTGCAGGTGCGCTCACTGGCTGAGCGCGGTACGGCCGGTCACAAAAAGACAAAAAAAAAAAAAAAAGAAAGAGTCCTTAGAACAAATCCATCTTTCTTTGGTTCTCTACTTTGGAGCAGTTTCCAGAGGCGTGTTTTGGGACTAGTTTGTGCTCTTCAGTGTTAAAGCTCATCTCCCATGAGCTACCCTGGAGGTCTCTGGGACTGGCACTTATATTCTGCTGACTTTAGTTAATCCCTAAAACCAGATTTGGTGAATGGTTTAATCATTTCTGAGGTTCTCAAGTCATTGTCCCCAGATTGGCAGCATCAGAATCACCAGGAACTTGTTAGAAATGCAAATTACTTTGGGGTGTGGGGTGCAATCTGTTTTAGCTAACCCTGTAGGTAATTTTGATGCATGTTGTTTGAAAACCTCTGGATTTGCTGAACTTTTTTAAAAAAAGATTTTTCAAAAATACACAGCCAGTTACCATTTGCCAATAGTAAGTCACAAATGACAATCTTTTAACATTTTATTTGTTCATTTAGTAACACTTACCAGGTACATGTTATGTGCCAGCTACATGTTATATGCCAGTGACATGTGCCATACTGGGAATATAAAGGAACGGGACAATAACCTGCACCCTCAAGAAGTTTACAGTTAAGAGGATGAGACAACTAAACAAATAGGTGCAAAATAATCTGATGAAAAAGATCCCCTTTTCTTTTGGGTATTAGCGGAGAAGAGGTTGGGGGAGATTTCACAGAGGAGATGATGCCAGCACTGAGCAGACACAGTACAGGAAAAGGCATGAAACTGTCATGTGTGGTCATAACATACACATTGTTGTAAATGGCTTAGACCCCAGGGTGTGGAAGGGGATTGCACAGTGGAGGCTGAGAGCTGCTGGGGAGCCAGGTGGCAAAGGCTCTGCACTGTGTGCCATGTTTGGGTATTTAGAGTCTGTCCTTTAGGCAAGAGTTTTAAGCAAGGGTGGGACATGGTCAGCTTGTGTTTTGGAGAGATCTTTCTGCCATATGGAGAATGGATTGGGGAGGGGAGTTGCAAGGCCAGATGTAGGATTGACTGGTACCCAGATGGCTGTGGGAGAGGAGGAGGTGCCTGGGTTGCTCTCCCAGTTCTTGGAAGGATATTAGTGGCAGTTCGTCTGTGGGGGAATTCTAGAGAAGGAGCCAGTTTGGGTGGGGAAAGGAGAGGTGACTGGGTACACTAAGCGCTGTTCAGATCTTGAGCTAGAGGCTTCACTGTGCTTTTGGGCTCCTGTAGATTGGCGAGCGAGGAGCCAACCTGAGTGGGGGGCAGCGCCAGAGGATCAGCCTTGCCCGGGCCTTGTATAGCGACAGGAGCATCTACATCCTGGATGACCCCCTCAGTGCCTTAGATGCCCATGTGGGCAACCACATCTTCAACAGTGCTATCCGGAAGCACCTCAAGTCCAAGACGGTTCTATTTGTTACCCACCAATTACAGGTATGGTGCCCTCTTCCTTAGGCTGCCCACCTTGGCTTGGGAAATCAGAAATAGGGAGGTGGGCTTGGTTCAGGTGTCTTTGTGGGGCAACTAGAGATTCCTGGGATCAAGTTTACCTTTCCTCAACAAATAGCCCCTGGCCCATTATACCAGTAAATCTCACTGTACCAGTGTACCACATGGCCATCTGAATCAGAGATCCTTGGAGCATATGAACTTCTGTATATAGAACAGGATGTAAAAGGGCTGAGAGGAGTGGGCCAAAAATGGAGCCTGGGCATGAGATGGTTTGGAAAGCACTGTGCTAACATATCTACATGCAAGTGGGAACTGTTTGGGGAAAACAAGCTCTTCTCCCTCTGTCATTCCATGACAAGCAGTCACTTTGGAGAGCAGTGCAGGATGTTGCCATCTGCTTCACATATGTTGTCAAAGTTGGGGGCTGGTCCCGCATTCTGCCACAGAAAGTCTGTAATTATGTGTACTTCTAAGTGCAGTAAAAGGGTGTGAAGTTTAATGCAAGGCTCAGATGGCTTCTTCAGCAGATTCATGTCAAAAACTGGAGGAATTGCTCTTTGAACTATATCATAAGGCACAATAAACTGAAGCAAAGATTCTCAGTCTTGGCACTACTCACATTTAGGGCCAGATAGTTCTTGGTGGTGGTGGTGGGGGTGGGCTTCTTTGTGCATCCCTGGCTTCTACCCACTAGATGGGCCAGATAGTTCTTGGTTGGGGTAGAGGAAGGGGCCTGCTCTGCATCCCTGGCCCCTATCCACTAGATGCCAGTAGTACCTCTACTCCCAATTGTGACAACCAAAAATGTCTCCACATATTGCCAAATGTCCCAAATGTCCTCTTGGAGGCTAAATTGCCTCCTTTGAGAACCACTGAATTAAGGTGTGGGGATTTCAATGTCAATGTATTTGCGCAAATATCAGCAATACTGTGTTGTCCCTTCTTTTGTCTCCAGTATCTGGTTGATTGTGATGAAGTAATCTTCATGAAAGAGGGCTGTATTACAGAAAGAGGTAGCCATGAGGAACTGATGAATTTAAATGGTGATTATGCTGCCATTTTTAATAACCTGTTGCTGGGAGAGACACCCCCAGTCGAGGTAAGATTTGGTGGTATTAGTGTGTGTCGTCTTCTCTCTATGCAAGGGAGACATGATCATAGTGAGTGATAGAAAGATCTCAGCTGAATTCAGTGGGTGTCTTATAGGCAGGGGGCCCTATTTTCCGGTGACCAGACTACTGTGCTTTAGTTCACATGCTGATTCTATTCTAGGTAAGCAGGATTGTGGGGCTGCTAAGCCAAGGTCTGCTGTCAGTGAGGACTTACTAAGACAATGACAGGGAGGAGGAATGGGCTCTGTGCGGGTGGCGATGACATGTGCTCCTGTGCAGTCACAGCCTCCTTCCCTTAACCCCATCAATCTGACAGAAGATCATGAAGTTCTTTTGTAATAACCAAGTAAATATGGTGCCAGAGAAGGGAAATTAAATATTGCATATATTTGAAGATGATCCACGGTATCTTGGTTGCTGACTTGGCACTTATTATTAACCTACTGTGCTCCAATTATTGGATTAGGCACTTATAGATATCATCCCGTTTAGTCATTTTAACAGAGCTATGTGGCAAAAGATGATTATCCCCCACTTTTACAGCTGAGGAAACTGAAGCTCAGAGAAGTTAAGCAACTTGCTAATGAGGGCAGCTTGTGGCAGCTTCCCACGTCTTCACTCTGGGCTCCATGTTAAGCACAGAACATGGGCACGCTTAGTCAGAGCTAGCCTAACTGGTTGTTTTTCCGTCTTGCCATGTGCTCTCTCACCTGGGGTTCAAGGCCTGCACCCAGGCCAGGCTAAAAGCTGCTTTCTTGGCCACCACATCATCATGTCATCTGAGAGGGATAAAAGCAGAAAGTTATTTAGGAACTTTTCTGGGAGTCTTATTTCAGTCTTTGGGCTTCATCCTGTTTGGTTTCAGGTACAGTACAGTTAACTGGTCATGACTGATGTATTTTAGGGCCTTTGATATAACTCAGACATTCCAAGTGCTATCAGTAACTTCCATAGATATACCCTGAATCACATTTAAATTTTACTATCTCTCTTTATGACTGTCTGGGGACTTTGGTCTGTTCAGACTATTTCCTCCTCACTGTAGACATGCAGGGAAATGAGAGGGAGAGAAGCTAAAATATGGAATGTCCAAGGAGCCACAGAATACTGAGAGTCGATGTGTCGTAGTAGAGGAAGCACACTTTCAGTATACAGCACTTGCTTTTCTGAGCTTCAGTTTCCTCATCTCACAAATGGGGATGGTATCCACCTCTTACAGTTGTTGCATTGATTAAATTAAATACTGTGTAATGTTCTTACCCTAGTAAGTGGTCAACAAACGGTAATTTTTCTCTTTAGACGGTGCATTTATTCATACACTGCAGTAAATATAATATTTATTAGAGTCCTATCTTGTCTTCCATATGTGGCTCTGAATTTTATATTATTCTCTAATTTTTTTCACTGCCAATTTAAAAAGTCTAGTTGGAAAGCCAGCTGAGGGCATGTGGCTGAACATGACACAGAATTAAGTGTAGTGCACTATATTAAGAGAATTCATATATAAAAATGTCAGAAGAACTTGGAAAGGAGAGCATTAAGTAGTTTCTATTGTCTCAGGTTCACTTTGATGTATTTTTCTTGAGTCTCTGTGTACCCTATTATTGGCAGTTCTCAGTAGGCCCTGTGTGGCTTAAAACCATGTGTGAGACATCATCTCTGTCCTTGAGGGACAGGTAACTGTAACACCAGTTCACATACATAGTAGCAATGTGCATAACAAAGTGCCCAGGGAAAACAGGGGAAGGGTGAGCTGAATTCTAGAGGAGTCTAAGTTGTCTATGAAGGATGTAAATTTGAATCCATCTGAATGGGAACAGCTGTGACCAAGACTGGGATGAGGGGAGGGGCATTCCAAGTGGAGGAACCATGTGGACAAAGGCACAGCAATGGGAAATTGCAGTGTGGTGTAAGGAATGGTGTGAAATCCAGTGTGGCTAGAGAGTAGGAGCTGCAGGAAACAGTGAAATGGGAGAAGAACTTGCAGAATTAGGCTAGAGCCAGAATATGGAGGTCCTGCAAAACCAGGCTGAGAAGTTTGGGTGGTAACAATGGGAAATGATCAGATCTATGAATTTAATTTAGCAATGTGGCAGAGACAGGAGGAATGGAAATGACTCCAGCCCTAATACTTCGGACAAGTTGGAGTGGATGAGAACAAAATAAAGGTGCTACATACAGTTTAGTGACTTTGGGGAGAACAAATGCCAATGGACTAACAGGGCAGGAATCTAGATCTCAACGATTTAAGGAGTTGAGGAAGTACATGAAATGAGTATAGGTGGCCCTTTTAAGAAGTTGGATGTATCTCTTTTCAGTAACGGCAGCTCGATAGATAATTCTCTAATATGTATTCTGTGGACATTCGTCTGGATGGCCATATCATGACTAGAGATACTTTTTTTTTTTTTTTTTTAATATTACTAGATTAATTCGAAAAAGGAAGCCAGTGGTTCACAGAAGAAATCACAAGACAAGGGTCCTAAAACAGGATCAGTAAAGAAGGAGAAAGCAGTGAAGCCAGAGGAAGGTAATGACCTTTTTTGAGATTTTTAGCTTTGTCATTAAAGTTTATCAGAAATTATGTCATGTAGTGACTCATGATTTTTGATAGCATTATGTGTTATACAGTAACTGGTCTTATATTCCTGGAATATTGGGAGACTATGAGGCACCTTGTGTTTGCTTAAACAGACCAGGGCAATAAGAATGACCTTTAATCCTGTGCCTTCTTTTCCTATGCAAGGTGGCTCTGGTGTAGGTTACAGCTGAGTTATCCTGAGTAAGGAAAAATGGACTGGTGGATAGAGGTATATCCTTCCTTCCTGTGACTCACCTCTGCTCTTTAAAAGTCAGTTTCAACCAAAGCGGAGGGGTTCCAACCCTAAGAATGTCTGTGTCCTCAGAAGCTCCCACATTAGAACAAAGACTCCTTTCCCATCCTGACAGTTTTGCAGCGGAACTGGGGAAGAGTTAGAGCTTGGGGTTTTTCCTAATTGACTTTCCCCATCTGGAGCTGTTGGTCCTGTTTCTTAAACCCTTTATCTTATCAACTGAAACAACTCTTGGGAGTTAGGCTATTCACAATAACGAGGGCATTTTCACCTTTTTAAATTTTAAGCTACATGTTAATTTACAAGAAAACAAAAAATGCAGTCTTGATTTAAATCTCTTTGGGCCGGCCAGCCGGTGGCTCACTTGGGAGAGTGTGGTGCTGATAACACCAAGACCACGGGTTCGGGTTCGGATCCCTATAGAGGGATGGCCGGTTAGCTCACTTGGGAGAGCGTAGTGCTGACAACACCAAGTCAAGAGTTGAGATCCCCTTACCAGTCATCTTTTGGAAAAGAATAAAAAATAAAAAAATAATAAAGCTCTGTTTTGTTGTGTCACTTCCTCACCTTACCCTTTTGAACTTAGGGACTTTCCTGGGTTTGTCACTGCTTTGAGGATGGGCCTGTTTTCACTTCCTTGTCCTTAAAACTGCAGCAGACATGTGATGTTAGGGATTAATCATTCTGATTTATCACTCTCTGCCTCTTTTCTTTCTTTGAAAAAAAGAAAAAATGAGATTTTTGAATTCAGGTATAATTTAAGATACCTTATTAACACACCCCCTGCAAAACAAACATAGCACAGAAGGCTGAGACCTTTGTTAGTTTCTGCCACAGGCAGTATAAATCAAAATATCGTTAGATAACATTTGTTTCATCTACAAAACCACTAGCTGGGCTACTCACAACTCTTAAAGTGCTCAAGTCATGTCTGGCTTATTCCAAGATTATTAAACATCATTTGTGATGAAGAAGCAGAGGCTTCCCGTATGGCTGTTTCTCTGTATTTTCATGTCAGCATCAGTCATCTAACCATACCAGGGAGACCCTAGGAGATATCCTTGAACTTTTTCTCATCTCCAACAGCCAGTCAGTCACCATGTCCTACTAAATTTACCTCCTGAAACTTCATCCCCATTGCCATGGCTCTGGTTTGGGCCTTAATCATCTCTTGCAGTTACAACTGCCTCCTTTTAAATCTGTCCTCCACACGGACAGCTGAGAGATCTAGTTAAAAACAGGAGACCAACCAATTTATTTTCCTCCATAAAGTCTTTCAGTAGCCTCCCATTTTTCTTAAAAGATGACCAGTAAGGGGATCTCAACCCTTGACTTGGTGTTGTCAGCACCACGCTCTCTGCAGTGAGCAACCAGCTATCCCTATATAGGGCTCCAAACCCATAGCCTTGGTGTTATCAGCACCGCACTCTCCCAAGTGAGCCACGGGCTGGCCCTGCCTCCCATTTTTCAAAGCATTGTTTTCTGATTTTTTTTTTTTTTTCCTGATATGGCACACATAGGAAATGCTAATATTTGTGTGGAAGACTGGGAGGCATGGAAGAGATTGCTCGGCAGCTTGTCTGGTAGTATTGACCACCCCAGGTCCACCTAGCCCAACAGGGCTGGGGAGCCAGATCTCTACATACCTGTAACCCATTCTCCTGAGAAGTTCTTACCTGCAGTATAAAGTTCAGATGCCTTTATTCTCTGCTTAATCAGCCTCACCTTATCCCTTGCCGCTCCTTAAGTGCACATCTATTCCAGCTGTACTGAATTGCTGTGGTTGTCTGTACTTGCTGATTTGCTGTTTTCCCACCTCTGTGCCTGTGCTGATGTTGTTTTCTCTGCCTATTGTCTCCCCACCTGGTCGACTCTGGCTTACTTTTGAGAAGCAGTACAGACAACACAGAAAGTCTTTGCTGAAACCTGCCTGCTAATCACCCCACACCTCTCCCAAGTAGATTAGGTACATCTCCTGGATGTTCCTGTGCTGTCCTGCATATAGCTTTATCATCACATTTAGCACATTTTGTTATAATTATGTATTTATCTGCCTGTTCTACCAGACTGTGGTAGGATCCTCAGCCAGTTCCTCAAGGGCTGGGACCTGGTCTTAATCCTTTTTACTGCTTTAGGGCCTCATGCTGGGGCTGGTTCATGGTACGTGCTCAGTAAATGTGAGATGGATGAATGGATGCTTCTGATAAAGAGAAAATAATTCTAATCTAGAGCCATGGGAACTGTAGGCTCTCTTTGATTCTGCTGCTCTATAGGTGACTTAGTTTTGGGGGAGTAGCTCTTCTTTTCTGAGTTCATGTTTCTTTTCTGCTTACCTAGGGCAGCTTGTGCAGCTGGAAGAGAAGGGGCAGGGTTCGGTGCCCTGGTCAGTATATGGTGTCTACATCCAGGCAGCTGGGGGCCCCTTGGCATTCCTGGTCATTATGGCCCTTTTCATGCTGAATGTGGGCAGCACAGCCTTCAGCACCTGGTGGTTGAGTTACTGGATCAAGCAAGGAAGTGGGGTAAGGTTCCTCATCAATGGGAAAGTTATACGTCTAAGATCATGGCCGTCTCCTTATATTCCCTGGCTATTCTTAGGGAAACTGTTCTAGTTTTCATTTAAAAGAAGCAATGAACAAGGCTTTTCCAGCATGAAAAATATGAGTTTCTAACGTAGCCTTAGAAGACAGGAAAAAAACTTGACCAACCCTTGGGGCATTAGGGCTTGTCAATAGGACACCTGCAGGCTGTCTGATCTCATCTAGTAGAAAAGAGAGGAGGAGGTGGGCAAAGCCTGCCTGTGTGTGCCATGACCACATCCCAGGGTCTTTGTCCTGCACCCTCCCTTGAGCTGGAAATGGTCCTGAGCAGGAGCTCTTGGCAATCTTTAGGAGTCTTGCCTCAAGAGAGCCTTGCTTCCAAACAGAACACCACAGTGACTCGAGGGAATAGGACCTCTGTGAGCGACAGCATGAAGGACAACCCTCTCATGCAGTACTATGCCAGCATCTATGCCCTCTCCATGGCCGTCATGCTGATTCTGAAGGCCATTCGTGGAATTGTCTTTGTCAAGGTACGCGGTGGTGGGTGACCTCTGCTCCTCCTCTCCCTGGCAACTGGTCAGGCTTTGTTGTGGCATCTCTCTGGTTTGTTCTGAGTAGGGGAGCTGCCTTAAAGCAGGATGGTCCTAGCTAGGATGACTTGTATTCCGTTAGCCTCAGCCTTTTCCTGTCAGTTACCCCTCCCTCCTGATCACTTGCACTTCCCCAGCTTTGGGAGTGGATGTCCTGCAGATGGTGACCTGGACGAGTAGGAATGGAGCCCATCCTGAGTCCCTGGGTCTCTGGACCCTGATCACTTTGTGCTCTGCTCCTCAGGGCACACTGCGAGCCTCCTCTCGGCTCCATGACGAGCTTTTCCGAAGGATCCTTCGAAGCCCTATGAAGTTTTTTGACACTACTCCCACAGGGAGGATTCTCAACAGGTTTTCCAAAGACATGGATGAAGGTATTTCTCACTGATCCTTTCTTTTATGCTCTGGAGCACAAACGGGGGCTTACAGTGCTTCCAGCCTCCCTCGATAATGCTGCAAATGTGCAGATCTGTGTACGGATACTTCAAAAAGCTCATGTAAAACTGGAATTGAAGGGCCGGCTCATGGTTCACTTGGGAGAGTGTGGTGCTGATAATGCCAAGGCCATGGGTTTGGATCCCTATATAGGGATGGCCGGTTCACTCAGTTGGGAGAGTGTGGTGCTGACAACGCCAAGTCAAGGATTAAGATCCCCTTACCAGTCATCTTTTAAAAAAATAAATAAAAAATAAAAATAAAAATGGAATTGAAAGATAATATGAATCTACAACCTCTGACAGGTTTTCTGGATGCTGCATGGGCTGTGCCTGTGCCAAAACTTAAACACTCCCCATAGCCCAGAATAATAGTGATGCCTCCTGACATTAATTGAGGGCTTACTGTGTAACAAGCAGTGTGCTGAATGTTTTATGCACATTATCCTAATCCTCACAGCAGCTCCTGTGAGGTGGTGTTGCACCCATTGTGTACATGAGAAAGCTGATGTCTGCAAAAGTTAAGTATCTTGCCCAAGATCATTCAGCTGTTGGGTAACAAAGCTAGGAATTGAGCACAGATCTTTTAAGCCCAAGGCTAATGTTTTTAACTACTGCACTGTGGCTGCCTCCATAGGAGATTTTTCCAGGCATTGATAGGCCAATGTAAAGCCATGGCCAGAGAAGGAATCAGAACCATTCCTGATACCAGAACTGAGGTATAACATGTTCCCACATCTGTAAAATGCACATGTGCACATGTGCATACATATGCAGACACATATAAACACACATGAGTGGAAAAAAGACGGGCTGGTTGTTTAGTTCAGTTGGTTAGAGCATGAGGCTGATGACACCAAGGTCCAGGGTTTGATCCCTGTACCAGCCATCAAAAAAAAAAGAAAAAAAAAAAAAATCAGTGGTATCAATATATCTGGGATTTGCATGAAAGTACTTTAGCCAAAAGAAAAAAGGGTGTGAGGTGGGATGGGGTGAGGAGACAGCCAAAACAAGAAGAAGAAAATGTTGATAACTGTCGAAGGTTCTATACGTTTCTTTTGACTTTTGTGTATGTCTAAAAATTTCCATGCTGAAAAATTTCTTAGATGTTAGCAGCAGTTCACTGGTATTGGTATAATAATATAAATTACTTTTGTTTTTTGCACACTTATTTCCCAACTCTTTTTACAACAAGCATATATTACTTTGTAAGAGGAGAAAAATGTTTAAAGGGGTTGGGCAGAATAGTGAACCAAAAGAAGGGGCTAAAGTAGGAAAACCACTTAAATTTTCGTGGAACAAAAAAATTAAAGCAACCAGGTGTGTAGATTTTCCTCTGATCGGACTGTTTAAAGACAACATCATGAACTTCAAATAGGGATTTTGTGGAGCCTGTTTTTATTTTTTAAAATTTTTAGTTCTATGTTCCTCATTTATGGATCCTAACAATCTGACACTCGTTCCTTACGGTTTCCCCAGTTGACGTGCGCCTGCCGTTCCAGGCTGAGATGTTCATCCAGAATGTTATCCTGGTGTTCTTCTGTGTTGGAATGATCGCAGGAGTTTTCCCATGGTTCCTGGTGGCGGTGGGGCCCCTTGTCATCCTCTTTTCAGTTCTGCACATTGTCTCCAGGTAAACAGGAAGTGTTCGTGTCCACCTGGGCAGAGGACAAAGCCAGAGTTGCTAGTCTACCACTATGACACAGGACTCATTCTCTCTCCAGAGTCCTGATTCGAGAGCTGAAGCGTCTGGACAATATCACGCAGTCACCTTTCCTCTCACACATCACGTCCAGCATACAGGGCCTTGCCACCATCCATGCCTACAATAAAGGGCAGGAGTTTCTGCACAGGTTGGTACTGATGGGGCCAGAGGCATCAAAGAGGAGCCAGCATCCCAGCATTTCATGAGTCTGAGGCCCCTCAAGACTAGAGTTGGGGATTAAAGCTCATTACTAAAGGTATTAGTGATTTAATGGATAGGTCTCTGATTATAATTCACTTGCTTGGTGGGACTCCCTTCTGAGCAAATAAGAAGACAAAAATACAGATTTGGAGTCCATTGGTTTTTTTGTCCTGAGAAGCTATATTTGATGGAGTTTTCCTTTTTTTTGGAAAGAGTAAAAGGTAGTCATTGACATTAGAGTAGCATTTTATTTAACCATTGAGTATAGTTTATTTGTGAAATTTACATATATAGTCATTGTGGAGATTTGTATTAACAAGAGATTGAAACTAACCTAAGTGTCCTTCAATAGAGGACTGGTTAAATAAGGTATGGTATATCCCTATAGTGAAATATTATGTGACCCTTAAAAAGAATGAGGCAGCTCTGTAGATACTGATATGGAATGACCTCCAAGATACATTAGTGAAAGAGCAGTGTACAGATGTGTTTATATCCTGTGCTACCTTCTGAGTGTGTGGTTATATCTGTAATATTTAGAATAGCTCTGAAAGGATATGAGAAACTATTAGTTGCCACTGGAAGGGGGGACTGGGTAGCTGGAGGACAAGTAAGGGAAGGACTGACTATTCATGGTAAAACATTTTGTAACTACAATTTTCTAGCCCATATATATATTTCCTATTCCAAAAATTAGGTAATTATTTTTAAAAGAAATTTATAATAGAAAGGGTAGAAAAAAGTTATTTTCAAAATGTTAAATGCTTCCTAACTTTAAGTGGAAAAAAAATAAATTTTACCGAATATGTATATGTGTATATACATACACAGTAAATGTAAGTGCATTGAGAAAATGCTGGGAGGAAATGCAGCAGAATATTAACTCTGGTTTTGACTAGAAATTTTTACATTTTCTTTTATTTTTGTTGCATTTTCTACGTTTTCTCTAAAGAGTAAATATTTTATTGTAAGAAGGAAAAGTGAGTTGTTGGGTTTTTTTTTCTAAATTCCCTATATAAAAGATGACTGGTAAGGGGATCTTAACCCTTGACTTGGTGTTGTCAGCACCACGCTCTCCCAAGTGAGCTAACCGGCCATCCCTATATAGGGATCCGAACCCGTGGCCTTGGTGTTATCAGCACCACACTCTCCCGAGTGAGCCACGGGCCGGCCCTGGAAAAGTGAGTTTTTAAAGCAGAGGACATCTGCCCGGCGAAACTTCCTGCTCTGGAGTTCAGGTTGCCCGTGGGGTCTGATCTGCTGTCGAGGACCCCTGGTGTCAGCAGTGCCACACTCCCTCAGTGTTGAGTGTTGTCCAAGACTCTCTGGCTATGGTTTACCTCCTTGTCCTGGTATAACTAGAAAACCCCATGTCCTCTTGTGTGTGAGGCCTAGAATACCTGCCCTTTAGAAGTTCCCATGTCATTCTCCCAGTTAGAAACAAGGAGTACTTAAATACTTGCCCTCTGTTCTGTGATTCTCTGAAGCTTTGACATCATCCGTGTGCAGGGTTGTGTAGTTCTTTATTTGACCATTGGGTGTTCTGTCTTACTTTCAGGTACCAGGAGCTACTGGATGACAACCAGGCTCCTTTCTTCTTGTTCACATGTGCAATGAGGTGGCTGGCTGTGCGGCTGGACCTCATCAGCATTGCCCTGATCACCACCACTGGGCTCATGATTGTTCTCATGCATGGGCAGATTCCCCCTGCCTACGCAGGCCTTGCCATCTCTTATGCTGTCCAGGTCAGTATCTGGGATGGGGTATTGTCTTTGCTTGAGTCCTTCCTGTGTTGGTGTAGAAGAGGAATGGTGGGTGTTCCACATTAAGCCATTGTTTCATTTCTGAACCCCTAGAGCTTCTTCTGGTCTGATATGACAGTAGTAATCTGGATTTGACTGAGAAAGGTGGGGATGAGAGAGAGGTAGAGGTGGAATCTAAGAATAAAGGGATTCAACTCTGTTGCATGTATTTAAGAAATAGGTGCTATTTTCTTCATAAAGAAACATGATTTTGAAAATTGTTTCTTAATTGTATATTTCTGTGTTCACCACCATGCATCTCTGGCCTCTTCCTAGTCTTCTGAGAAAGTTTATATCTTCAATATGCTTCTTATATGCATTTTCTTTTCAGGCCCCTTATTTTCCCAATACTGTTATATATATAAAACCTTCTGGTTCCTAGGGATGATTGAAGGTCTTCATGTAGTTCAAAGAACAATTGAGAACTTGAGCACTGACCAGATACTGAAGATGTTAATTATTATTAAAATTTTTTGAAATAATGGTATTGGAGTTGTGTTTTGAAAGAGTCTTTATATTTTAGAGAGCTACAAGTATGTATGGATGGATGACGTATGTATGTATGAAATGATAGGATATCTGGGATTTGCCTCCAAATAATACGGGGTCTGGAGTGGGAATGGGTGTGAGTGAAGATGAAATAATATTGGCTGTAAGTTGACCATTTTTAAGGTGGAATTTTGGTATGTGGGAGTTTATTATACTACTCTTTCCACTGTTGTATGTTTTTGACAAAGAAAAATAAAAAGTAGCCAAAGGAACCCAGAGATGTGTGTCTGCACAGATACCCAAAAATTGTCTGTCCACATTGTGCATACTAACTTGATGACTAGTTGGGGAAGATAATGAGTTAGATGTACTGTGTTTCAGAATTCCCAGTTTGAGGTGCCCAAGGTTCTGCATTGACTTGTTTCCCAGCCTTATATCTCTCGTTTGCTTTCCTGGAAGCATTCTCATTTGTTGCTCACAGGCTGATATCTCCATTTGTTATGACTGCCACAAACAAGTTCAGATACAAGTTGGAAACCCAAAAGTTATTCAGCTGCAGATATGTGTAATTGGAAATACAAAGATGGATAGAAAGATTTTGGGTACAAGACAATAGTACCAGCAGTACCACAATGCCACCTGCATTCACTGAGCATTGCAGTTAGTGAGGGGTAATAGAAATCGTGTTAAATGTTAAGAGAATGGCTAGATACCTAAAACCAGCTGCTGCATGTGCCCAGTTAGTTCTTACAATTGGTCTTCTAGATGAAGAAACTTCTCTAGCATTGGCCTGGTACATATTGATAATGAATGCTCTCTTGGATTTTTGCTTTCCATTATCAGTTAACAGGGCTGTTCCAGTTTACAGTCAGACTGGCATCCGAGACAGAAGCTCGATTCACCTCAGTGGAGAGGATTGATCACTACATTAAGGTCAGACTGCTGCAGGTTTTTTACTGTGACCTGACCCCTCCTAGAGTCATTTTACCCTTTACTGCCTCAGATGGATGTGTGAGGAGGGGCTTGTTTTCTCTGCCTACTTATCCCACAGAAGAGAACCAGTAGTCTCTCCAGCATGCTTGGAATGGAGAAGAGAATGCCCTAAGAGTTTTTAAATATATTTGTGAATTATGTCCAGTTGAGAACTTATGTTCATTGGCTAGTGTAAAATTTTCCTTACAGTGTTTAAAACCATGTATTGTTTTAATTCTTAGTTTAGTTCAGTTGTTCTTAACCAGGGATGGCCATCAGTATCCCCTGTTGAGCTTTCAGCCAAGACAAATGAGGGTCTCATCTCTGGAGATTCTGATGCAGTAGGTCTGGGTGGGACCCAGGCTTTCATAGTTTTAACAGCTCCATAGCTAATTCTAAACTGCATTCACAGTTTAGAAATCAGTAAATTTAATTGATACCAAGAGTATCTAGCTCTTCACACCTTCCCCTGGGAGCCCATTCAGTCTTGTCATGGGGTGGCATCTCGCTGGCATCCTAGTTGGAACTCTTAAAGCAATTTTCTGTAGAAAGAAGCAGTCATGAGTAATTAGGATTCTTAAATTTAACTCAGTTCTCTGTAGTTACCTATTTTGTGAACTGCCTTGAGACTATCATTTATGTTATTATTTACTTGAGAAGAATACACTCCAAGTTTCAAATAATTGACTTAGGTAGCTTGAAAAACTGTAGTTTCAGTTGAGAACTGAATGTATGTAAACTTTTCTAGCAGAGACATGCTTCACTGATTTTTTTTTTAACAATGAATCTCATTAATTGTAGGATATTTCTCAAACTTACAAATGATTATTCCCAAAGAATGGCAGGTCGCTAGTGTATCTGGTAATAGGTGTTTTTTATGTTTAGATATTAGCCTCTTTGCCCAATGTTTTGGTCTGTGGAAAATAGTGTGTGTTTATATATGGATGTGTAGTGTTTGAGTTGATATTTGTATTAGTCAGTTTTCTGTTGTTTATAACAGAATACCTAAAACTGGGTAATTTACAAGAAAACAAAATTTATTTCTTATAGTTTTGGAGGCTGGAAAGTCCAGATCGAGGGGCGCATCTGGTGAGGACCTTCTTACATGGCGAGGGCTGAGCAAGAGCATGTTTCCTCATGTTTTCTTCCTCTCCTTATAAAGCCTCCAGTCTGGTCCCTGATAACCAATTAAACCATTCATCCATTAATCCATGAATGGATTAACCCATTCGTGAGGACAGAGTTCTTATGATCTAATCACCTCCCAAAGGCCCCACCTTTCAAATACCCATAGTCTGATTCTCCACCCTCGTAACACTTTTACAATGGGGTTCAAGCTCCATTCAGTTTTAGAGGAACATTCAAACCATAACAATATTGCTATTAGTGAGAATCTCATGCCAGAGTGGTCAGGTTGATGGTCAGCGGGGGTACAGAGTGGACCCTGTTCAAACTAGTCATGTTTATGAGGACTGCCTTCGCACTGCCAATCCCCAGCCTGGAAGCCTGTCCCAACACAGAGTCTTTCTAGCCTGGAGTTTTAGACTTCGGTTTCTACCTCTCAGAGCACTATAGTCTTTGACCTTTTAAGGCTATGTGCTCCATGGCTAATTGCCAGAGTTTTAAAACATTGTGAAATGTGACTGTTGGTGACAAAAATTACCTAATCAGTTATTTCACAGCATTTTAAAGCTTGAATAGATTTCCGAGATCATCTAATCCATTCCCCACAACTTGCAGATGAGAAACTAAGACCCAGAGAAGAGAAGTGACATGTTTGGGTCACACAACTATTAGTGGCAAAATTGGAATTAGAATCTGTGTCTCCTGAATTGACCAAGATACGTCAAAATGCCAGGATCTGGTTAGATGTTCAATAAATATTACTTTCCGGGCCGAGCCCGTGGCGCACTCAGTAGAGTGCTGCGCTGGGAGCGTGGCGACGCTCCCACCGCGGGTTCGGATCCTATATAGGAATGGCCGGTGCACTCACTGGCTGAGTGCCGGTCACGAAAAAACGACAAAAAAATATATAAATAAATAAATAGATAGATAGATAAATAAATATTACTTTCCTTTCTTCAGGTTTAGGCCAGTGGTTTTCAAACGGTGAAATCCATTTGAAAGTTTAATATTTTCAAAGAACCTCAATAAAAACTGATGTGGTTGAAGAGGGATGGAGGGCCTAATGCCTTACGACTTAGGTTCTCCCTCAGTCCCCAAGGCAGTTTTGTGGAAGAATTCCTGAAGACAAAAAGCAGTTTGAAAACCACTGCCCTCTCCAAGGTGCTGCTTAGTAGCCATTGTACTCTGTCCCTGTCTGGTTCAGCAGTGATAAGCATTTACTGCCAAGGGAATCTTTCATAGCAAGGGGACAGGGTGGCAGCTGCCTCTGTGTGGCTGCTATGACTATCCTGGTTTTACTTGTCTATGGCAAAGCTTGTAGCTCCCCAAGAATCTGGTCAGTCTGAACCAGCCACTTCTGTCTCCCCAGACTCTCTCCTTGGAAGCACCTGCCAGAATTAAGAACAAGGCGCCCTCCCCTGACTGGCCCCAGGAAGGAGAGGTGACCTTTGAGAATGCAGAGATGAGATACCGAGAGAATCTCCCTCTGGTCTTGAAGAAAGTGTCCTTCACCATCAAACCTAAGGAGAAGATTGGCATTGTGGGACGGACAGGATCAGGTAAGGATATGCAAAGGCCTCTCCAGAGAAACATTTGAACCCATCAGAATTTAGCTGTGTTGAATATCACTTTCATACCTTCAAGCCAGATTCTTGCCAAATAAGTGATTAGCGTCTCAGGTTCTAAGTTTATTTTTAACCTTACTTGATGACATTTAGAGCTTTTTCCAATCAAAAGTATACGTTCTCAATGCAGAACATATAGCAAAGTACAAAAGGGAAAGAGCACTCACGACTTTACTACCGAGAGACCAGCTTGGTCACATTTTGGTGGATATCTTGTTAGGCTTTTTATGTTAACACGTATGTTTACAGAAATGTGGTCACTTTACACATGCTGTTTCATGGCCTTCTTTTAAAACTATCGGTATTTTTCCATGTCAATTAGTGATTGCTGTGCAGCATCATACAGAATTCTGTTTTATGAATGTACTATAATTTATATTTAGCCAATCCCCAGTTGACAAGGAATTGAGTTTGTTGTCAATTTTTCACAATTATGAATAGCACTGCAGTGAACATCTCTATTTTTATGAAGTCAAAACATATGAAGAATTTTATGGACTTTGTGAAATATCACCAATATAGCCTCATTTGTCAGAAACTAACATAGCCCTAAAGAAGCAACTTATATTCCTTCAAAGGCAAAAATTATTTTCTTGATCCAACATCAGTTGTAAAGAAGTAAAGTGGCCTTTGTTTTATGTTTTTAGGTGGTTTACCTCACTCTTATTCTTAGAAATGTGTTACAATATACCCTTTAAATTTCTAGGTTTGAGACTTGAGTAATGTATTTCTTTCCCTTTTCTCTTCCTGAATAACATTTCAAAGACTGAATCTTGTCGTCTTTTACTAACCTGTTTATCCTTGTGTGAAAAGTCTCTTTGGTTCAGTTAGCATTAGCTTTCTGGACTCCATGCTTCCTCGCTTCCTTGACATCAAAACTCTTCTAGCTTTTTTCCTTGCAATTGAAAAAATATATATCTTTTTTTTTTTTTGGCTAATTTACTTTAAGGAACCTTTTAAGGAAGAAAAGAAAAAGTACTTCCTGGCCTTCAGTTTGAGGGAAAGATTTCACGTCAAGATAAAACACTGCCCCCAGGTTTTCACACTGGAGAGAGTCTTCAGGGAGAATGGCCATGCTGCACCTCTCGCTCTCTCTCTCAAGCCCCCTTTTCTGCATTGGCCCCGAGGGGGACACTGCTCTCCTGAAAACAGACTAATGTCCCCTTTCAATGATTTCTCTTTAACACAAGATAGACAGAAATATTCACCAAGACTTTATTAAACAGCAGGGAGTGACAGAGAGATAAAGAAGAAAAATAAAACAACAATAAATAGTCTGACTTAGAAAGTCTAAACTCTAATCCTGTTATAGCTTCCTTCAAGTTTCATGGGCCCTGGCCCTGCTGAGGTTATAATCAAGGACAACACCATGAGGACTTTATTGCCTATGGTGTAGATTCGGGGAACTATAGTCTTCCAGTCCAGGTGGTCCAACCTAGGCACCTTTTGTTAAAGTGGAAGAACTTGACCCATTTATTTGAGCACTGTTCCTTCTTTAGCTTACATCTTAAAACAACGCACTGCCTTGGCCCTCAGAGAGTGTCTGCCACCCCTCCTTATATCTGGGTAAGGGGCTGATAACCAAGTCCCCTAATCCTGAAGAGAGTCATTCATTTTTAGGAGAATTGTCCTGCTACATGGACCAGGTTCCCAACTCATTTCTGGTAGATAGATATGAGGGTTGCTGCATTAGGAAGATGGGTGGTTTTGAGGATTCCTGTTAGGTTGTTTGACAGGGGGACAAATACTGACAGCAGGGTTGTGGCTGCAGACACCAAAGGCAAGGCAGGCATTTGAACCCTCAGTGCTTGCTGAAAAGAGTCGTGGTGATCCCAGCGAGGCTCTCACAAGAAGTATTTCAGAACATGGAAGCAGGAGAAGGGTAGGAGAGTTCAGAACGAGGCATTCAGCCAAGGAAAAGTGGTTCAATAGCTAAAACACTGTAGTTCTAAATCCAAACCATGGGTCCATGTCACAGAAAAGTAGACAGGACTATGGCAAACCCTTTTTTTTTTTTGGCACTATATAGCGAGCCTTTTAAATATCTATATATATCCTTAGAGCCGGCCCGTGGCTCACTTGGGAGAGTGTGGTGCTGAGAACACCAGGGCCCCAGGTTCAGATCCTATATAGGGATGGCCGATTGGCTCACTGGTTGAGCATGGTGCTAAGAACACCAAGTCAAGGGTTAAGATCCCCTTACTGGTCATCTTATATAGGATTATAAATAAACAAATAAATAAAATAAGTAAATATTTATATCCTTTGACTTAGTAATTTCAGTTCTGAGAATCTATTCCAAGGAAATCATCTGAAGTAGAAGTAAAATTTGAGAACTGAGGTATATGCCACAACATTATTATAAGTTTTTTATAAACTAAATGTCCAACATTAGAGGACTGGTTAAATAAGTAGGAATATATCCACATGATGGAATGTTGTAGCCACTAAAATTTCATCTTGAAAAGTTTTTAACGATATGGTTGAGTGCTTATCATACAGTGTTAAGTGAAAAAAAGCACTTACAATATTGTATCTCTGGTGTGATCTCAACTCTAGGAAGAGACTGAAGGGAAAGAAATGGATCAAAAAGTACATTAGGGCCATCCCTGGCTCACTTGGGAGAGTGTGGTGCTGATAACACCAAGTCAGGGGTTAAGATCCCCTTTCTGGTCATCTTTAAAAAAAAAAAAATACACTAGTTGAGTTCATGGGAGATTAATGTTGTTATGTATTACGTAACTTTTTAAATGAAGATTCAACCAAGAAAAACTGTTCTGCTTATCACTGTAATATTGAGCTCATTATTTTATTCCCCCAAACCTTCTTCTCTGCCATAGTTCCCTATCATAGGAGAGTCATCCACAGCCACCTAGTTACTTAAGCCAAAATCTCCTTCCCTTGCATGCTTATCCATGGAACTTCTCCCATTCCCCAGCTGCTGCTGTGCTGATGGAAAACCTTATCTTAGTTTCTCTGTCGGCTATAATAAGGGGACAAAGAAAGAAGACACCTGTCCTCTGGCTTGCCCCCCAGCTGCTTGCCGTGAGATCTCTGTTCTCCTAACTTTGCCTAAGAAGTAGTAAATCCTGTGCACCTATTCCTAAGGTGAAAGGGAGGCATTTTTCTGTTTTACTCTCATGAAAGTGGAACGGTCCCTCTCATTCCTTCTCAGGCTGAAGCTGTGTGGTTCAAAGGTATCTGCTTTGTAGCTCAGGAAAGCTCATGACTTTTTTCTGTTTCTGACTCATTTTATACATTGTCTCAGTTAATCAGTTGAAATAATGATTGAATAGCATTAGGAAAAATAGATGATTTTGCCCTAAGGATAAAGCAGTTTTGTCTTCACAGAGTTTGCTAATAAAGCTACTTTTCTTCATGTCTTCTCGCTCATCAGGGAAGTCCTCTTTGGGGATGGCTCTCTTCCGACTGGTGGAGTTATCTGGAGGCTGCATCAAGATTGACGGAGTAAGAATCAGTGATATTGGCCTTGCTGACCTCCGAAGCAAACTCTCCATCATTCCTCAAGAGCCAGTGCTGTTCAGTGGCACTGTCAGGTGAGGACCTGAGCACCGCATGGTTCGGGCCTCATCAGAGGCCAGGTGGGTGTGTTGGATCACACGAGGCTATAGCCTCTGCCTGAACCAAGATCTCAGGGCCTGTGGCCCAGTGCTTTTCCCACACCATGTTGTTCCCATTGCAGAAGTGAGACGTAGCCCCACTGCACAAGCCACTTTATTAACTAGCCAGCAGGGAGGCCCAGCAGCTTGGTGGCAAAGAGGTCAGAGTGATTTGAGCTCAGAGCCCTGCTCCGTGACCATTCCTAAGCCTGTTTCCTCACTCATAAAATGGGGATACTTTTAAGACCTGTTGTTGTGAAGACTGAATAAATTTGTACAAATTATACAAGCACAGAGCCTGGCAAATGGTAAGCATTCAGTAAATAGTAGTTGCTGTCATTAACCCCGTCACTGTCGTCCTCCATCTGCCATCTGCCTCCCGTTGCATTTTTTTTTTTTTTTCTTTCCTCCCACTCCATTCTGTCATCTCTACTAGGTATGCTGAAAGTTGCAATTCTAATGATGGCTTTCAGGTGTTATTACAACTCTTATGTTTTCATTTTCTAGTATCTTCCCCACCTTTGATACTTACTCTGGGATGATGTTTCTTCCTGAAATCTGCAAGCATGCCAAAGATAAAATTCCTCTTTTTGGCCTGTTAAAATAGTAACTAAGAAGGAAATATATTTTGTACCATTATTTCTTCTATACTTTATCCTACCTTTAGGCTTAAGCTTCTGCCTCCTAAAAACAATGGGTGTCTAAACTTTGTGTCCATTTTTATTCAGGCTGCCTCTGTTTGGAAATAAAAACAGCTTTAACTATAGAGCTGACTTAGGGCTGGCCAGTTAGCTCACTTGGGAGAGCTGGTAACACCAAGGTCAAGGGTTTGAATCCCTGTACCAGCCAGCCACCAAATAAATAAATAAATAAATAAATAAATAACTATAGAGTTGACTTAGATTGGACATTTTTTTAAATCATTCTAAAAGTGGTATTCCTATTTCCTCTTTAATTTTTAGCAGTTTCCAAAAAAAAAGAAATGGTACTAATTGAATTTCTAATAGCCATAGACGTAGACACTGTTCAGACTTGTCTTTAAAGCTAGGTCCCCCCTCTTTTTCAGAAATGGCATTTGAACTAATTTATTCAAGGAGGTTTGCTAGATATCTTGGTCTTCTCAGACTGCTATAACAAAATATTGTAGACTGGGTGGCTTAAACAACAGAAATTTATTTCTTACAGTTCGGGAGGCTGGGAACTCCAAGATTGGTGTGTGGTGAGGGCCCTCTTCCTGGTTTGCAGATGGCTATCTTGTTATATTCTCACATGGCCTTTCTTTGGTGTGTGCACTCAGAAAGAGAGGACAGAGAGAGCTCTTGTGTCTTTTCCTTTTCTTATAAGGGCACTAATCCCATCATGAGGTCCCGACCCTCATGACCTCATCTAAACCTAATTACCTCCCTAAGACCCCACCTCCAGTATCACCACATTGGGGGTTAGGGATTCAACATAGGAATTTTGGGACACACAAACATTTTAGTCCATAGCAGTAAACTGGAATTCTCATGTATATTCATGTAGGGTCAACACTCATGGGTGTGTTTATTCTAGCATTTCTCTAATCGAATTTGAACAGTATATACTAGATCTGTTGGTGGTAAATCATTCCTTTTGGGTACTGGGGTAATAAGGTCCAACAAGCAAAATCAGAGATTAGTATTTATTGAAGACTCAATTCTAAAATTAAGAAATTAGTGTTGCCAAATCTGCTCTTCCCACACATCTCTCTACTTGTAGATGCTACAGGAACATCTTTGGGGGAAAAAAAAAAAAAAACTGGCCTTATAATATTTGTTTCTGGACAAAAAAAAAAAAACATGTATTTTTTTGTTTTTTAGTCATCGTTTAGAAGAGAATCAAGAAAAAAGGCATATTAAACTTTAGACTTCTCTTGAAAATACTGCCACCAAGAAGCCTGTTTTAATTTTAAAGTTTTACAGCACTGCACTTGGGTTTGTGAATTGGGGGCTTCTAGCGTTAATGGTTAAGAATTGACCGTGAGCATGTGCAGCTGGTGTTTTTAAAACATTATGTAAGTGTAGCTTTCATGAAATTGGGACCATTTGTTTTTATCTCCAGAGAAATGTTTGCTGCTTTATGAATAAGCTTGGTAGTTGATGTGCTGCTGTCCTGAGTTTGTAGTTATTGAGCTCAGAGTACAATTTGGGGAGTCAGCTATGCAAACTGAGAAAATAGTCATGTAAGTTTAATTTTCTGCCAGCTCTAATTTTTTCTTTTTCAGTCAGTAGTAGACATTGAGGAAAAGTTAAATCCCAGACCTTCTGTCCTCTTTTTATTCCCGGAGGTTTCTTATAGATGCCAAAGAACATTCAGCTTCTGGCATTATTTAGCTTTTCTTAGAAGATAGAAAGCCTGTGATGAGCTTCTCAAGGCAAGGGCGACCAGCTGTTTCCTCATCTTCCTCCTAGAGATTCTTACCAGCATTGGGGGTGGGTACATCTTCTTGAGATAACAGCACACAATTAAAACTTGAACTCATAGAGGGAAAGCAAGGTAAAAACCAAAATCCAACAAAACTCAGAAAAGTCACAGGTTACAAATTTCTGAATTGTTCTGCATGCAAATATGATCTAAATCACAGACTAGATAATTCAGGGCCACACCCCTCCCTAGATTAGCCAGAACCTCATTCCATTCCAAGACCTGTATCCTAGCCCTCCCTATCCATCTGTCTGGGTTTGATCTCTTAGGCCTGTGTTTCTGCAGCCTGTCCCTTTCCTCTGCCTTTTCCCTAATAGTTGGCCCCAGGAGGAGAGGCACCTTCTCATCCAGGCCTTAAGAGCTTTTGCTGGCCTCCCTCTCTCATGCCCTGGCAGTGCTTTGCATTCTTCTCCCTTTTCCCAGAGGTCCCTGTGCTTCTTGGTCCCAGAAAGCCTAGCCCTAGCCTCTGCCCTAACCCTTCTGCTGGAGTGCTTTCCATCCTGCAGACTGTCTGAAGCCTTGCTGGGCTGGTGGTTAATCTGCATCTCAGTGAGACTGGTCATCCCCAGCTGTCACTCTTGTCTCTCTGAGTCTTAGTCCCCTGTGACGATGGGTACCTTCTCACCACCTGGAGCAGTTCTGCTTGATGTCCATTCATTAGAAAGAAGCAGTGTTCTCATTTCTTCCTGTTCAGATGCCCTCTAGATCTGCTCATTAAATTTTCTTACTTTTGAGGAATTTCTCTGGCTCTCAACTCACAATCACAGCAAAAGGAACTGAGTCCACAACTGACCTGTTTTGTTTTGGTTCATCCTGGGCCCAAAGCACCTTCAGACAGAGCATCTAGTACTCTAGATGGCATGGAAGTTTCTCCAGATGTGATGAGGGTCTCTGAATTATCCTATTGTTTAAGGGAACCCCCTTTTCCTTTTTTTGCAGTCTTAATCCCTGTAGAACTTGAGAATCCCCCAAAACTTCTAGTCTCTATGTCAGAAAGTAATGCTGTGTCTAGAAGAATTGTATGAAGAGCATCAATAGTAGCTAAGCTTACTGAGGGCTTATATGTGCCAGATGCTGTCCTAAGCATTTTAAGTGTATTAATTGATCAAATACTCAAAACTCTATGAGGTAGATACTATTATTATGCCTAGTTTATAAATGGAGAAACTGAAACCCAGAGAGAGTAAGTAATTTGCCCAAAGATACACAGATAAAAGTGGCACAGCTAGAATTTGAATGAGGGCTGGCCAGCAATTCTTTAGCATGGAGCCATGCGGCTATGCTGTGTACAGACCACGGCAGGGCAGCTCCAGCAGGAAACGAGGCAAAGCAGGACTCAACTGCTGTGTGGAACCAATCATGATTTCCCATGGGTTGGGGTGCAGTGGTGATAGGTTGCCCCTTCTTTCTAGGTTTGATAAGGACTTCTAAAAGACTCTTGTAAAGAGCATTGAAGAACTTGTTAAATAAAACAATAATAATAGTAAGTTAATAAATAAAATGATTTTTTTAAAAAAGCTGAGAGGGTTATAGCTCAAAAGTGAGACCTCCTGTTGCAACTACAAAGGTCAGAGAGTTTACTATAAAGTATGAGGAGGTCCATATTAGGGAGTATTTTATTATGAAAACTTGCATTGCCACCTGGATAAATGTTACTCCAAGGATTGTCTTGCTAATCTTGCCCATGGGAATTCCCAACAGTCTTTGTTAAACCAGGCAGAAATGTGACTGACCTTTTATTCCTCAGACTTGGGACAGAGAACACAGTTTCAGTCTGTCATGGATCTGTTGGTATATCAGTGTAGAAGCTTTTCCTAAAAGGCAGTTGGAAAGGAAAGCAATAAACACTGATCTTATCAGCCCAGATGCATGTGTCGGCAGATTCCAGAGTGGCAGAGGGACAGGAAGATCAGGAACTTTCAACATGTGTCAATTTTGTCTTTTTGATTGGAAACAGGTGAACTTTTCCTTAGGCTTAGCCCAGGGTCTGCATTTAACAACATTAGATTATCAACAAATTGGACCACCTTCTTTAATTAAGGGTGCTCTTCCTAGATGGCATACCTATAGAGATCAGTCTTCCCCATCCAGAGCTTTCACAGATACGACTCTATCAACTATTTCTGATCCTGTACTCAGGATCCTATGATTATTGTGTCCACGTGGAAAATGCAATGAGTATATGAGTCAGAAAATCACCAAGCAATGTAACCAGGCATGTAATGTGTCCCTGTGTACTGTGTCAATTTAACAGCTACAAGTTATTGAGTGCTGTGTTCCAGGCACTGTACATATAGTGTCTTAATGTTTACAGCCTACTTAGTAGTGTCACTGTATCCCCACTTTATAGATGAGGAAATTCAGGAGTAATTTGTCCAAGGTCACACAGGTGGTAAAAAGCAGGGCTGTGATTTGAGCCCAATCTGCGTTGATGCTTTGTGTGCACACACTGTCTCTCCATGACACTGCTCTTTGCTTCTGTTATTACAGAAAAAGTATAAGTTGTGACATACTAATGCATCTTATCAAGAAGCCAAATAAGGATTTTTTTCATACAAAAAATACTGAACAGTGCTAGCGCATGGGATACAATAATGAATGAGATCCAAACAGGGCTCCTGATCCAGTGGGGGCGGGGACAGGGAAGGGGGAATGACAGTGAACAAGTGCTGAGTGCCATAATAAGGGACACCTAGTCTGGGCTGAAAGGATCAGGAGACACTTCCTGAAGGTAATATCTAAGACAAGACCTGAAGGACTAGAAGGAATCGTAGCCGAGGAATAACAATAAAAATAACATGATGATTATAATACACAGTGTTAACTGTGCACCAGATGGTACTGCTGTAAGTGCTTTCTTTACACTGATTAAGTGTAGTCTTCACAACCACCTTTTGAGGTGGGTGCTCTTTTATCCCTTTCTCATACGTGAGGAAACCAAGGCATAAGGATTAGGTGAACAGGCCAGGGTGATTGCTAGAGCCTGCACAGCAATCCCAGTTGTCTGGCTCCAGGCCCCTGGCTTTGGACCAGTGTCTCTTGAGTAAAAGGGTCAGGGGAGGTGAGCATGTTCCAAGCAGGGGGAAGCATGTGTGCAAAGGAGGCCCAGGAGAGCAGGGCTGGTGGGAGTCTCCCACATGAGTCCAGAGGTGCCCACATGGCTTGATCGAGGCAGGGTGCCAGCCTGCTCTTCCTTCTCTCGGGCAGAGTTCTGTGGTAATGAGCTGCCTGTATTTGCATGCCTGAAATTAGTAACCCGACATGGAGACAGATGTGGCATAGAGCTACTGTTCCTGTTTCCCCCAAAGGCTTTCCTGTTTCCCATATACCAATCGTAATTTTATGAGGAAAGCAAATTATACGTAATACCTCTTAGCTGACTAGATCTACAAATGTGTTCAGATCAAGACAAGATACCCCAAATTACTGTAACATCCCAATTTTCCACCAAATATTTGTTCCACCAACACCTCTCCACTGTGATCCTCAAAGACAAAGATTTTTTCATTGTTTTTATCATTTCCAGAAATGTCCAGTCCTGATCGTTTAGTATCATCCTTGATTTCCTTGAGGCACAGTAAGCCAGAGTAGTCCCCACACTGGTCTTCTGTACCAGTAAAATTCCTTCCTCTTGAGTTGCCCTTTATTAGAGAATAATAAATGCCACTTTATTATTTTTTATTTCTTAGAGGATAATAAATTGCTCTGCCTCCTGCTGGACCAGTTCTTCCTCCTGGTCAGGCTAGCTGTTGTTGAGCCCCCACTCAGTGACAGGGCTCTCAGCCTGTGTTTCAAGAAGAAAGAAGGTGTTTTTCTAAGTTTGTACAAATAGAGAGATGTATTTTAATATATATGAGTATCTGCATAGAAAAAATCTAGAAGGATATATGCCATAAAATGGTAAAAATATTTCTTTATAGGGATATCATTAAAAGTGATTAAAACATGTACTGGTTTTTGTATTTTAGGGAGTTTTGAATATCTGTATTTTTAAAATTTTTCTAAGCTTCTGTTATATAATAAAAATAATAAAAGTTAAGCTTTGTAAAGAAGAAAGGGAGACCCAGTCCATTCTCAGAACTTCCATCCATGGCTGGCTGGGGAATGAGCCACCTGTGACTTCCAGTGTTTTGAGTTCCCCTTTTCCTGTGTGTATGTGTTAAACTTTTACCAGATAGCCACTACGATTTGGTCACTTAAATGTTGGACCACTGAGAAATTCCTATTATGTTTCTCCCTAGGTCAAACTTGGACCCCTTCAATCAGTACACCGAAGACCAGATTTGGGATGCCCTGGAAAGGACACACATGAAAGAATGTGTAAGTGAAGAGTCAGGGCAGTGCTGTGCTGCAGGTGCACAGGTGGAAGCACAGTCTGCGCTGGCTGCCTCTGTCCAGCCACGGCCTTTCTCTCCACCTCCAGGATGTCAGTGGAGTGAAAGAGCGCTGCAGAGCAGGGCCTCCCAGGCATTTCAGACCTGCGGTAAAAGTTAATCTCTCCCGACCCCACCTCCCACACCACCACCCATGGTTATATCCATTGACTGAGAAGATATCAATGACAACTACTCAGAATTCAGTAATGCTTTTAAATTAATTTCTATTTTATTAATTTTAACACTATAACATACTTTTGAAGCATCCATATATGTGCAAAATATATATAATTTATTGAGACTACAGAAAACATGTAGTATGCATATGGGTCACAGACCTCTTAGGGTAACTCAGCAGGCTCCACCTGCAGCCACAGTCTACAAATTGATACCACTGGCCTGGAGTGGGTTCTGTGGTACCCCTGGGTTGAGTCAGGCTCTGCTTTTATCTTTTTTATACTGGGCTTCCTCAAACAATTTTATTTGAAGAATAAGTTCTATAGCTTATAAAAAGTTTGACAGCCATGAGCCTACAGCTTTGTACAAACATTTTGGGGGGTGGATAGGGTGGCTGGCCAGTACAGGGATCCGAACTCTTGACCTTGGCATTGTCAACACTGTGCTCTAACCAACTGAGCTAGCCAGCCAGCCCTGGACTTCAGGAGAGTAATTTTGCTTACTTAGTCTCCTAATTCATGACCATATTTTCAGAACCAAAAATTAGGGCACCCTATCCAGCAGGATTTGGGGGATGTCGAAATATTGCAATTTGGGGGATATTTTGTTGGTATAAAGCTAACAGAATAATATATTTAAAGAATGGACTGTCCTAGAAAATGTGGGGCCTAGTACACATGACCATCACACCTGTACCTTCTTTTTGGATGAGCCAGGTTCTTGACTAGTAATTCTTTCATCTGTTCCAGAATAATTTCTTTTTGCTCCTGGATTTTTTGAAAAAATTGACTTTAGTTCTCTACCATTTTAATCTCTACTTTCCTTTACCCTAGATTGCTCAGCTACCTCTGAAACTTGAATCTGAAGTGATGGAGAATGGGGACAACTTCTCAGTGGGGGAGAGGCAGCTCTTGTGCATAGCAAGAGCCTTGCTCCGCCACTGCAAGGTAAGGCAGTTTGGTGGGTGGCAGGGAAGGGGGACACAGTGGAAAGAACAGGCCTGCTGAAATTCAGCCTTGCCCTGAGGCACTGGGGTCCAAAGGTATTCCTGGCTCTGAGTCCAGTGGCACTTTCTAAGAGCATGACCAGAGATGTTTCTCCACTAACCTTGACACAATTTAGGTATATGGATTTTGTGGGGGGAGAAGAGGGGATGTGTTTTGTTTTGTTTTTAACTTCTCTGACCCTTCAGTATCCAAGGATGACTTCTGTTTCTGGCCAGTGCGTAGTTGTAGTACTGTACTGCAAACCATAGGCTTAGAAGATTTAAAAACTGCAAGAGACTTCCAGGTCACCAAATTCAGCCCCCTCATTTTACAGACAGCAAAAGGGAGGTCCAGAAAGATTAATGTTCATGTTCGTTGTCCCAGAGCAAATAGGGGCAAATATTTGATTAGATCAGTGTTATACACATATCCTACTTATGGAAATCAAGGCAAACATACAGGTTTGAAGTTATGTTAATTCTAAGCAAAGGAGTATTTTTACATATGTGCATACTTAGAAAAACGGGTATGGTATACAATTTAAATAATGAAATACACATTTAGCAAGTCCTAGATTAACCAGAATGCTAAAGGAATTTATTGATCCCCCCTTTCTCCTTTGCTTCACTGGCAGATTCTGATTTTGGATGAAGCCACAGCTGCCATGGACACAGAGACAGACTTACTGATACAAGAGACCATCCGAGAAGCATTTGCAGATTGCACCATGCTGACGATTGCCCATCGCCTGCATACAGTGCTAGGCTCTGATAGGATTATGGTGCTGGCCCAGGGACAGGTACTGAGCCCTCCAGGGACCTTGGCTTGGCATGTGGCCTTGTCTGGGAGGAAAACTGACCCCTGGCAGGAATATGCTGATTGCCATCTTCACACGGCTCTGGGCATCCAGATAAGCAGCCGTAGCACCTCTATTCTGATTGCTGTTGGGAGGGATACAGCCTTCCCAATCAAGAAATTGTATTACCCTGGGCATGTTGAGACCAGCCACCCCGTTTTTGCTCCTTGCAATCATGTAGTGGTGCCAAACTTCTTATCCTGTCATTCCAACCCTTCCCACAACCTTGCCTTAGCCTAGCCTTCTTTATTTCCCACTCTCCCCTTGCAGGTGCCATTAGCCATAGACAATCTTGACTCCTTTAAGCTTTTTCACCTGTCTTTATTCAAATGGTTGCATCTACCTAACATGCTTTTCCCCTTGTTCCTGCTCCCATATCTACATGTTTACAATCTGCCTCTCCCTGAAGAAAGACATGGCTTACATGCCAAGGCTTCCATGAAACGAATTGCCTCAGCTGCCTTAAACTTTATCTGCACCTCTCTTGTAGCTCTTCTGCCTCATCTGATGGTAAATGTGTGATGCCCTGTCTCCCTAGAGAGCTCCCTACAAGCTCTTAAAGGGCGGGGGTCTTATTTCATTCATCCTTGGGTTTCCAGCAGTGCTCAGAACTACCGTTCTTTGCACAAGTAGATGTTAAGTAAATTTATGTTGGACAAATACCTCTTTTGTGTGCCCCTGGATGGAAATAAATTAGGATTTGGCAGAAATTAAGAAGCCATTCATAATGGGTGATTTGTCTTCTGTTGTTAATAATAGCTACCATAATAGCTACTTGTATTGAATGTTTATTACGTGTCAGGCACTGTGCTTAATGCTTTACATATACTCTCTCAACATATAACCAATTGTCACAATAATGAAAAAGAGACAGATATCATTAACTCTGCTATACGGATGAGAAGCCTAAGTCTCAAGGAACTTAAATAGCCTATCTCAGGTCCACAGGAAGTGGAAGAGTTGGGACTGAACTCAGACCAGTCCCAACCAGTGCTTTTAACTACCACACTGCAGTCTATTTGGGGAGAAATATTGAGAAAGCATTTAATGTGGCAGGTTAGGCCTGGGCTTCAAAGCTGAGTTGAGAAAACATAGGGGTTAATGATTTTTCTCCATCTTAAAAGTATTTTGACGTTAGTGTTTTTTGTGACTATTCTTGTTTGCATTATCCTAAATGTTTACTGAGATTCTGTTATATGTTAGCTACACAGAGCTACTACTCTGTACATAGGTGTTAAGTAGAACATAATAAAATAAGTCAGAAGAGACCAAGAACACCTTCTGGGATATTCTTTCTTAAAGACACAAATCCACACCACTTTGTTTCTTTAGGTGGTTCAGTGTTGTTTTGGAGTGGGGAGTGGCTGACTCTTTATGAGGGACTTTATCCTTCACTTCCCTTAATTTTTTTTTATGTTAATTAAAATTTCCTTGTAATTTTAGGAAAACTTAAAATACACAAAAAAAGAATAAAGGCAAAAACAAGATCACAAGTCATTTAGCCCCCAGAGATAATAAGTATTATCTCAGACTATCTTATCCCCTGCCAGTATTTTTCATGCATCTATACACAGGCTCCTACAGACAGAAGCTTCCTGCCATAGACACAGAATACCAGGCTACAAGAGGCTTGGACAGTAGGATTTTGTTGTCCCACATGGCAGGAGGGCAGTGGGTTGGCTTTTCTGCAGCCCAGCAATGTCAGGCTCTGTGTCACCTCCAGCCAGTGCTTACCTTCCTCTCCAGGTGCAGGGTGTCTGCTGCTCTGGCACCCATGTCCATCCTCACACAACTCTGGCCAGAAGAAGGATACTTGCTCCTCATACCCCTCTCCATTGGACAGGATACCCTTTCCTCAGAGCACCCGGGAGACTTCCCCGTACATCTCCTTGGTCAAGGGTGTGTCCCATGCATTTGCCCTGTGGCAAGGGAGGCTGGGAAAGTGAATACGTGCATTTTCAGCCTCTGTCACAGGAGGCAGGTTCTGCCAGCATATCACTCAATTTTCTACTGCAAGATGATTTTCAGTGGCTGTATAGAAGTCCACCATAAGAATGGATAATTGGCTGAGTCAGTTCCTCACTTCCTATTTTTCCCTGTCAACTAGACATTCTGAGCTCTTCCTCTTCCATCTATAGAGTTAGAGCAGCTTGCATAACAAAATGACATTTGTCTGGTATGCCCTTGACTTGAGGTACAGTTTTTCCCTCTGCAGTTTGCAGAACCTGGTTGATTGGTTCCTTTATTCCCAAGGCTGAAAGAATTGTTTTTTATATGAAAGAGATCTGGAGATCTTTCTCCCTGACCTTTCTCTTACACCCTGGTTATTAAAAAAAAAAAAAAAAAAAAAAAAAGGTGGGAGGCACAGCAAGGCTAGTTGAATTCTATCCTCAAGGGGCTTTGGGATTATGTCCCTTCCTGAGCAGTGGCTCCTCAGAATCACCCTGACTGTCCCAGAGTCACATCCTGACACCGTCTCCTTCTTTTACAGGTGGTGGAGTTTGACACCCCATCAGTCCTTCTGTCCAATGACAGTTCCCGGTTCTATGCCATGTTTGCTGCCGCAGAGAACAAGATTGCTGTCAAGGGCTAACTCCTCCCCACTGATGATGTCTTTTCTTTGGAGCATTGCCATTCCCTGCCTGGGGCGGGCCCCTCATCGCGTCCTCCTGCCGAAACCTTGCCTTTCCCGATTTTATCTTTCGCACAGCAGTTCAGGATTGGCTTGTGTGTTTCACTTTTAGGGAGAGTCATATTTTGATTATTGTATTTATTCCATACTCATGTAAACAAAATCTAGTTTTCGTTCTTAATTGCACTCTAAAAGGTTCAGGGAACCGTTATTATAAATGTATCAGAGGCCTATAATGAAGCTTTATACATGTAGCTATATCTATATATAATTCTGTACATAGCCTATATTTACAGTGAAAATGTAAGCTGTTTATTTTATATTAAAATAAGCACTGTGCTAAGAACAGTGCATATTTCTTTCTATCATTTTTGTACAGTTTGCTGTACTAAAGATCTGGTTTTGCTATTAGACTGTAGGAAGGGTAGCATTTTGTTCTTCTCTAGCTGGTGGTTTCACAGTACCAGGTTTTCTGGGTGTCCAAAGGAACACATGTGGCAATAGCGGGCCCTCCTGCGGCCCCTCTGTGGCCTCTGGCAGCCACTCCAGGGCAGGTGGGGTGGGGCTGCAGGGGGCTGTGCAGAGCGCCGTGAATTCTCAGGGCTCCTGCTTTCTGTCCTGTTGTCACTGTTTCTGTCAGAAGAGCAGTGGGCAAAGCCCCAGACCCCTTTTCACCCCCTCCATCAGGAATGAGAATCACAGAGACATTTCTCAGAGAGAGGGGAGTTCCTTTCCTGCCTTCCTCTTTTTGCTGTCATTTCTAAGTGAGAATCAGTCTATTCACAGAGTGTCCCACTGCCTCAGGTTCCTAATGCTGGCCACTGCACAGAGCTCTCCAGCTCCTAGACCTGTTGGCTCCAAACCCAGGAGCCAGCTGCTGCTTCTTTAAGTGGTACTTTTTTGGTTGCCTGTTCCCACACCTCCACAGTTCAGTGACAGGGTTCAGGATTTTGTGAGTCTGTTTTCCTTTCTCACCGCAGTTGTCACACAGTCTCTCTGTCTCTCTGTCTCTCTGTCTCTCTCTCTCTGTCTCTCTCTCTCTCTCTCTCTCTCTCTCTCCCTCCCTCCTCCTCTCCCTCCCTCCAAAGTCTGCAACTTTAAGCAGCTCTTGCTAATCAGTGTCTCACACTGGCGTAGAAGTTTTTGTACTGTAAAGAGACCTACCTCAGGTTGCTGATTGCTGTGTGGTTTGGTGTGTTTCCGCAAACCCTCTTTGTGCTGTGGGGCCGGTAGCTCAGGTGGGCATGGTCACTGCTGTCATCAGTTGAATGGTCAGCGTTGCATGTCGTGACCAACAAGACATTGTCGCCTTAGCATGTTTGCTGAACACCTTGTGGAAGCAAAAATCTGAAAAAGTGAATAAAATTATTTTGGATTTTGTAAAACTCTTGTTGTATAAAATAGTTCTCTGAGAAAGGAGTGAGATGTCCTTGACTGGCTTTGGTGTACCAGAGCCTTGGATCTGAATATCCAATTCATGTGAGTATTACATGTGGAGTTACATCTGGAAAGGACAGATAGCAGAGCTGGTGGTTGCAAGGGGCATGGAGCCCAAAGTGCCTGGAATCATCTCTAGTGGGCCTTAGTCCCTGCAGCCTGTGTCCCTGGACATGGTCATCAAATGAAGCTTCTTGGCTGCTAATAAATGGGTGGGGAGCAGGAAGGTGAATGGCTGTAGTGAGGTAGGTGGCCATGGTGAAATATATTTTAAATGATTAGGCATTCAAACAATATAATTGCTGTTTCAGCCTATTCATTGAGATTAACCCCTTGAGAATTAGTACCCATTCAAAAGGATACTCATTCTAAAGTGTCTGAGTATATTTTGTTGAATGCAGCCAAGAAAGCTTTGAGACTGTTTGGTACTAGTGCTGCTGACCATCAGTGGAACTCATATCTTAAACCCAGCCTTTTTTGTAAACTAGTGTCTTAAAAATCCAGGGGCTTGTCTCTAAATTAAAGTTCCTCAGTTGTCACATTTCAAGTGTTCAGTAGCCACATGGGGCCCGTGGGTATTGTATTGTACAGTGCAGATGTTCCATCATTGCAGAAAGTTCTGTTGGACAGCACTGATCTAAACAGTAATCACTCTTATTGATGCACTGGATTTATCTTCCAAGAACAATACGGGGTCAACATAGTGAGACCGTTTAAAGTCTTCCTGTTCAAACTCTGTTGCACATGACACTAACATCCCCTGTTTCAGTTCTTTTCTCTCATATCTCTTGGTTCTCCTCCCACCTCTGCCCATGCCCTTTTCTCTCCCTGCATGGGTACTTTCAGTCCCACCAGTACAGTGGCAGCCCTTCAACTGTGGGCATGGCCTCTCTCCTTAGGAGCATCTCCAGCTGCCTGCTGAGTGCCTCCTCTGGGCGTCTCCCAGTCACCTCAGCCAGCACTCGCTGTCATAGTTAGTAGCACCACTGACCTCCTGGTCTTTCAGGCTAGAAGCTTGAGTTCGCCTATAACTCTCCTGCCCCTTCCCTCTACAAATTCAGCCCCTTCTGGGTCCTGTGTACCACCACCACCTGCTTCTCTCTCCCTCTGCCCTAGTTAAGCCCCACTTCCCTTCTTTTTCATATTGTAGACCTCTTAACTGGTCTCCTTGCCTCAGTGTCCCCCTCTGAACAATTGTATATACCACTGCCAAAATACAGACCAAAAATGCAGGTTGGTTAAATACTTCACCCTCCAAAAATCTTCAAGGGACAGGTGCCTATAGAATGGTTCATGCCCCTTATCTTGGCAGTCAAGGGTATCCATTACCAGGCTCCCGCCCTTCTTTTCTACTCAGTATTCCTAAAAACAGACGATACATATATTTTCACACCTTTTCCTTGATCCTCTCTTGTCAAACAAAGCCATGATTTTTTTTAAAAAAACTCAGTTCAAATATTATCTCCTCCACAAAGTCTTACTCTTCAAACCAAATTTATCTGGGTTTCTACAACACTTTGCTGACACATCTATTTTAAGGTTTACTTTATTTTGCTTTGCATATTATAGTTGATGATTGTGTTTTTGCCCATGAGTATAAGTTTCTTGAAGGCAGTAAGTCATCTTATTTTTGTATACCTTGTAATCCCTAGCTTAAGTATTATGTTTTACACATAAACATGCTTGGTAGGTATCACACCGTTCACCCAACTCTTGAATAGTGCCTTATACATGTATGCTTAATGAATATTTGTTAATATAAATCAATGCTATAGACTTTCAGTGTGGTCATAGCAAAAAGGAATTTAATTGCTTCAAAAAGACAAAGTGGCATTGTGGCAAAGAGCTCTTTATATGGAATGACTTCAGGAAAGCCAGAAAACAAGAATGCCCCGCACTTGGGGAATGGCTTAATGATATGACAGTCCATTTCCTACTCCTTTTCTGATTGATCACCTAGAAACAGGGCATAGCATGGAAAGTAATGAGCCACAGGGACACAGAGAGGGTCAGCTAACTGGAACCTTATCTAGCATTGACGGTTGTCTGCACTGTTGTGTGACATGTTTCTTTTAATAGCTTTTTTTATGATTATAAAAGTGATTCATGCTTATTGTACAAAAATTAGAAAATGCAGAAAAGTGCAATGAAGAAAGCAAAAATTTCCTGTAGCCCTATTATGGCAGGGTATATTTTCCAAAGATGGCTGTAATAGTGTCTCCCATCGCACATGCTCTCCTGCAGTGTATTCTTGCTACTGTCCCATATCAGGATGTAGAGTCTCTCTACCACTTTGGATGAGGGTAGGCCCTGTGACCACTTTCACAGAATATGGTAGAAGTGATACTGTGCCAGTTCTGCACAAACCCCTTGTGTGGTGTAGCAGCTCACACTTCCTGCCTTTTGGAATCCAGATGCCATGTAAGCAGTGTGCCTATCCTGAGACCACATGCTGTGACAAGTACGAGCCACATAGTCAGACCCTGGAGGCTGAGATACCATGTGTTAATAAAGTGAAGCCAAAGAGGACCAAGGCTTCAGATACGTGAGTGAAGAAGCCACTTTGGAAGTGGAAGCTCCAGCCCCAGCCATTCCAGCTGATGCTGCATAGATTAGAGATGAGCCATCCAGCCGAGCCCTTCTCAAATCCCTGAGCAAAAGTGTTTTTTAAAGCCATTGCATTTGGGGTCATTTCACAGTATGACTGAAACATCCATCACCCAGAAATAGCCAATATTATGTTGCTGTATTCTTTATAGCTTTTTTTAACCATATATGTTTTGCTTTTTTTAATTTTCAAAAACATTATGCATGCTTTTTTGTTAGAAACCCAATGGTACATAAATGTAGATTATATAAAGAGTGGAAATGTATCTTAATCACGGGAGGCAAAAACTGTTAACAATTTGATCTGTATTTTTTCAGGGTTTATTTTTCTAAACACATATCAGCATTATTCATAGAACAACTTTCCCAAAACAAAATGGGATAACTTACATATACAATTGGTATGATCTCAACATATTATGGACATTTTCTCATATCATTAAGTACTTGTCAGAATCAATGTTATAAATTACTTAATAATTTATAACATTTCCTTGCAGAGATCTGTGTGTTTCATTCAACAAATATTTATTGAGCATTGTTCTGGGAACTGATAGTACAGCAGTGAATAAAACAACATCTCTGCCCTCATGGAATTTACATTCTGTTGGGAGAACAGGCAGTAAGTAATATTTCGTATATTAGGTAATAAGAGCCAAGAAGAAAAAATAAAGCAGGGCAGGGGTATGAAATGTCAGGACTAGAAAGTAAAATAGAGGCTGGCCAGGGAACGTCTCACTAAGAAGGTAGCTTTTGGTGCACTATTTATATGACCAATCTACTTTTGATGGATATTTAGATTGTTTCAGCTTTTTATTTTTGCATGTTATCTTTAAGTTTGATTTATTAAGACAATTTCCATATCACCATTTTGTGCTCTCCCAGCTCATAATCTGTTTCCAAATAGAGTAAGCTAACAGCTATAACAAACAACCCCAAGCTTTCAGTGGTTTACCACAATAATGCTACTCCTGTTACAGAGCGATTGGTCTGTGGAGGGATAGAGTGAGGGATCTGCCCATGCAGTCCTTCATGAACCCGGGCTCCATCCCTTCTGGTCACTCTGCCAGCCTCTAGAATCAAGGTTCTCAGCCAGAGCTGCTGTGCCCACTAGTAGATTAGGGAAGAGAGGGCATGGCATAGTGAGCAGAAAGTGCTCATGGGCCAGGCCTGAAGACAGTAGACATTGCTTGCACAAAGATTCCACCGGCTGGGACTCAGGTTCACCTCAATGCTAAGCACTGTACTAGCCACTTTCAATATGACCTCATTTAATTTTCTAAATTTTTTCACAAGGTAGGTTTTACTAAACACATTTTGCTGGTGAGGAAAGTTTCATGAAGGTATGTTGTCTCAGGCCACACACCCAGTACGTAGCGAATCACACACAATTCGAATTTAGCCTGGTTCCGGAGGTCAGGCTGAGCCTCTCTCATCTCATGACCTTGACTTCAGTTTCATCAGGAATAAATGCACGTGCTGGACCAGATGGTCTCTAAGGTTTCTTCCATCTCTAATTTTATGACTAATGTGAGTCAATAAATATGATCTGAAAAACCTGTATCCTGCTAACCTCATTTGAAAGTGCTCAGAACTATGCCTATCTTCCTAGCTCCCGTGAGGGAGGTGGTATGCATTGAGGGATGACAGCCTCTTTTCCTGTACTCTTCTCCATATCCCATTTCTGCCTCTGGCCTGGGCTCAGCATTCTTCCTTGGCTCAAGCAAGCTCACTTCCACCCCTTCAGGTGAACTCAGGAGGACTAAGGCGGCTGCTGCCCAAGTGGAAACTATCAGAGTTAGTCACTGGTCTCCCACAGCTCTGGCTCAGCCATCTTCCTTTAGGGGGAGCCCCCTTACCCATCTGGGACTGGACCAGTGCCAGCCAGATAGCACTGTAGGCACACAGTTGTTGCGGCAAAGACACTGACCTTGCCTAGAACAGCTGGTTCCCAGGGCTGGGGGCTGGAGGACACTGTTCTGACCCATTTTTTGTGTCCTTGATGAAGAATCCAGTGGGCTGTGGTCCTGGGGCCATTCTGAGCTTCCATTCTTATTGATCCAACAGCCTCTTCCCTCACAGCTTCCCAATACTTGGACTCTAGCCCCCTTAGGATTTTTACCCCCAGAAATTTAGTGAGCATCCATTAAGTGTCAGACAGTATGCTGGGCACTGAAGACCAAAAACAGACATACAGAGGGCCAGCCCGTGGCTCACTCGGGAGAGTGCGGTGCTGATAACACCAAGGCCCCGGGTTCGGATCCCATATACGGATGGCCGGTTCGCTCACTGGCTGAGCGTGGTGCTGACAACACCAAGTCAAGGGTTAAGATCCTCTTACCGGTCATCTTTTAAAAAAAAAAAAAAAAAAAAAAACAGACATACAGAGCTTACAGTGCAAAGAAGCAGAGAAACCTCAAACAATCTGCTCTCTTTCTTTTTCTTGCCTGCCCTCCTCCTCCATGCCTTCGTGTCTCTTGTTTCCTGCAGCTGGCACATTGAGAGTATCCAGGATCTCTCATCACCGGGGAGCTGGCTGGAACAGTTCTGCCTGGAGTCATACAGAGACACCCTTTCTCTCTTTTCCTTGGTGTTTTCTACTTGGGAGTCCTCCTTTCTTATCCTGGGTGGGTAAGATCTGAAGGTCCAGTATGAGGGTGTGGGCCCTCCTCCAGACCAGCCACAGGAGTCCTCATGCACCAGACTGTCCAGACTAGCCCACCAAGCTGCCTCACAGGGACACAAGCCAAGGGTTTTGCCTTGAACAGTCTCTGTGTAATACTTCCCTTGGGAGCCCCACAGCTGGACAAGAATGCAGGGGCTGGGTCCCGGCCATATACCGTTTGATACAACCTCTGGCATTCCTATTTAGATAAGCAAAACAATGTTTAGCTAAGAGAAGTGATACCTTGGGAAAATACACGCCATCTCCCCATTCCTAGGTGTGATGGGGTTCAACCCTTAAATCTCCCCACCCCAGCGGAGCCATGCTGTACTCACAGAAAGACCACCACTGCTTTGGTTTCAATACTTTGTCCTTGGCCAGTTCTGGAGCCACTCTCAGAAATGGGCATGTAAGGAAAGCTGCTGCTACACCTTTCTTAAAATCTCTGTTGACAATATTGTCTACCAAATAATAGTCCACACAATAAATCTCTTTCAAAATTTGGTATTAGGAAAATTCTCTGCTTCTTGATGAGGATTCTGGAACACAGTTTCTCCTCTTACTTTGGCTGACAGGAAGCTCAGGCACTCTAAGTATATTTATCTCAATCTGTTTCCCTTATCTTTCAAAAGATTATGGATCTTTCCTTTTGACTGTCTTGAATAGATTTAATACTTTTAATAATAGCTGCCATAAATATTTTTTGGATAGGAGGAATATAATAAGAGGGTGTAATAAAGACATCTGGTTTGATGAATAATTCTACTGCCCCTGGAGTTCTTTGAAGGCAGAATGCACTGGTGTGTGGGTGTGCCTGAGTGTAGAGGGGGTGGGAGGGGAGGATGTTGGCTGCCCTTTGCCACGCTCTTCAGACAGTAAGCTCTCCCTCAGCCCTGGGATAATACTTCTTGGAGCACAGCATGGCGCTGGAGTATCATTTGCTGCCCTGCCCCCACTTCTTCAAAGCTGAGGTTGAAAGAAAGCAGCTCCCTGTGGGAACTCCACTGGAACATGCAGCAGAATTCTAGATGCCAAGTTGATTGCAAACCGTCAGGCATCCCACCGTCATTTCCCCATCTACAAAACCTGGAGACTTGCAGAATCAGCAGTTGAGGAGTGTTCATGAGGGGGTGTCAAACTGGGATGCTTTTGAAAGTGAAAGAAGGCACTGTAGATGATGAACTATGCAAAACAGAGCTGTGTCCTCTAGCCCTGGCTGTGCCCTGGCTGCCTAGACATGGTCCCTGTCTGCCCCTCCTTCAGGTAGGGATTCCTGGGTCTCCCAACCCTCCCCAGAAATAGCTACTGTCTTTTGGGGACTTCACATAATGTCCAGAGGCAGGCAGGCACCAGTATGTGCTCCAGTTCACTCCCATTGGGCACTGGAGCACAGTGGGCAAGTTAAACGCAAACATGAATAAAAATCCCTCTCTGTGTTCAGGTGGCAGGAGATAAATTGGGATCTCTCTCTTCCTTATCGTTCCTCATTTCTTCCATCTCTGGTGATCTCTATATCACCTTATTTTTATCTCCTCTCCCCTCATAGTGGAGGGAGATGTGCTGGGTAGGACTACCTTGCTGGAGTGAGAGTGTGGGGTGGACCAACCTCCAGGCACTGAGCATGGATTAGGCACTGGGTTTGGTGGATCTAGAGCTGAGAAAGGGCATCTTTTTGTTCTGAGACCCATCCATTGCAAGGGCTGAGGGGCAGATTGTTACAGAAAATGGCCCTTGCCTGGGGCACAGGCCCATTGGCTGAAGCCGTTTTTACACATTCCTTATCCACTGTTTCTCCAAGGCCACGGAATGGGCTCTCCCCTCGCTGGGGGTCTGCAAGAAGAGAAGGGAGGAGGAGAGAAAAGAGTATTTATATCACCTCTGAAGAAGGGGTTTCTGGTGCAGCATCAGACAGGAGGCAAGCAGCAGGCCTTGGGAGCAGCTGGAGAGCCCCAGAAAGGAGGCCTCTGAGGCTGGATCATGGAAGCATGACTAGCTCTGGGTTCCTTACATTTGTTTTCTCTTAACTTTAAGTGACCTTCCTTTTGAGAATGTGGGCCTGTCCCAGCTGGGAGGCAGCTGTGGAAAGAGAAGATTGAACTTGGAGACAGAAGACCTGGGTTAGAATTGTCACCCTCCCACTTTCTTGAGCAAATCACTTCACCCTTCTGAGCCTTGCTTTCTTCATCTGTAAAGTGGAAGCAATAATATCCTTCACAGTATTGCAGAGGATTGGCTTAGAAATTTGATGTGAAAATACCTCACATAGGGAAGATGCTCAGCGAAGACATAATAGTTGAATTGAATTGTTCTTAAAGGAACAAAGGAGAAGGATCTGAGTTTTGTCCATTCTTGGCCTAGAATTGTAGAAAGGAAACGGGGAGCCCCATGGCCTGGGTGGTGAAAATGGTTGGAATCATAGGGAAACCACTGAGAGGGAAGGTACAATTTGAAGGTGGACCACCACAGGGTCACACACTCTGCATGGGCATTGCCTTTAAGAGGGAACCTTGTGGCTCACCTCCACCATCTCCCTGAGGAGGCCACACCTCACAATCAGACGCTGAGGGCCCTGGCTAAGTCATGAAGGGCTTGTCCCCCAGGGCCTCCATTCCAGATCCATGTCCGCGACCTGCCTGCCCTGGAATCTGATCGCACTCTGGCCCAGTATGCTGGGTGTGTCTCTGTTCCAGGAGCCATGTCCCACCCTCAACAGCCAGAACTCCGTGACCCTTGGGCAAGGTGGGAGGAGAGGAGACTGGGCAAAGTTCAATATACTTGGGAATGCTGAGCAGGCAAGTCTCCACTAGGGTGATAAATTTCTCCATCTTAAAGATAAGTCTCCAAATGCTATATCTGATTTTGAGGAGGCTCTGAGAAACATTCCTGGCCAAGATAACCAAATGACCGCTGGAGCTCAAAATGAATGAGGCCAATGGGTAGCAGGCAGATAGCATCTTTCTATCCCACCTGTCTCCAAAACCATAATCATCATCACAGCCACTGCCTAACCACCTTCATCCATACCCAAGCCCCTACTAAAACCCTCGAGACCACCAGCACCACTCGTCACAGCCACCTCCCCAAATTACCAGAAACATCTGAAATAAATTGAACGCTAGAACAGTGTACTATTTTGGCTGAGAATGTTCTCTGGCCTCAAGTAGCTCACATTGCAGTGGGCAGAGAAGGGGCTCAAATGAGCCTGGCCAAGTGCGAAAGGCGCAGCGTGTGGGAGCTCCTTTTATCAGCACCACACTCTAACCAACTGAACTGGCCAGCCGAGGGAGCTCTCTTTTATAAAGGGGTCAACAGTGTGCTCTCCCAGAGGGACACTGAACACCGTGGGACAGGGACTCATGGGCTGCCAGGTCCTTTTGTCAGTGAGTCACATCCCTCAATGGCAGTTCGGGACTCCAAGCCATTGTTGACACCATCAAAGAAACCCAAAGCAAGGGAGACCTGGTGCCTGCCCTTGAGCTGGCCGTGCTGTGGAAAAGATGGGTGGACACCCAATGTAGTTAACAGAGCTGGGAATCAACCCAGAACAAGACGAGGACCACTGAAGAAGGTAGGGGTGTTTGGAGGTAGTGGTTAGAGATTGGTGGGGTTGGCTAGAAAAGCTTTCAGAGACCTGTAGTCTCTCAAGCACCATTTTGAGGAGGGAGGAACATGACGTGGAGCAAGGAAGGCAACTTACAAGCACAGCAGGCAGCAGTGTTGTGGAAATTGCAACAGTAACACTATGTACAGGCGGGTACATTACCCATAGTACTGTCAGGTAACATTGTGTCAGCTCCTCTCCCAGCAGCCCTGTGAGGTGAGCATTGTTACCATCATATTCGCTTGAGGTAACCTTTGAAGGCAGAACTTCTAGAGGTGGAGACGCAGGGGGAAGGCGCTCCAGGCAGCAGGAACTGCATGAGCTTTTCAATGACCCTCTTCCCCCAGGTAGAGGCACCAGCTTCCTCCAACATCTCTGTCCCTTGACTTTTTCTTTAATTGTAGTAAAATATACATAACATAAAATTCACCATTTTAGGGCCGGCCCGTGGCTCACTCGGGAGAGTGTGGTGCTGGTAACACCAAGGCCAAGGGTTCGGATCCCTATACAGGGATGGCCTGTGGCTCACTTGGGAGAGCGTGGTGCTGACAACACCAAGCCAAGGGTTAAGATCCCCTTACCAGTCATCTTTAAAAAAAAAATTCACCATTTTAAGTGTACAGTTCAGTGGAAGTAAGTGTATTCACATTGTTGTGCAATCATCACCACCATTTATCTCCAGAACTTTAATGAAACTCTGTCCATTAAACAATGTCCCTTGATTCTGTAAGCCTCAAGTGGAAAAGGCTCCCCATGGTGACTAGTATGATGCCTGTGGATTCCCTAACTGCTGCCCACACACCTTTACAAACAGTCTCTTCATTTAACTATCCTCAATTTACCCAACTGGAATGTGGCATCTGTCTCCTGCTGGGCACTTGTACAATAGCTCTGTGAGGTGGTTGGCTAAAATTATTATCTCCTACCTCTGTTGTACAACTGAGGAAACTGAGGCAAGGGGAGGCTAACTAACTTGCCCAAGGTCACACAACTAGTTAGGGGTAGAACTGGGATTTAGACAAAGCTGTCTGGCTCCAAGACAGTTGAAACACAAGAAAAGGCTACAGAACGTGACCACTAACAAACATGGGGATCCAGGGCAGGTGAAGAGTCCAAACAGACCAGAGGTTGGGGCTGGGGGGCGGGAGAGGCCTCGGGACAGGCTGCTGTGCACCTGGGGGAGGAGAGCAGGAGCAAGAGCCCAGCTTCAGTTGTGTTGAGATGGAACAACACACCCCAGGGGAGATGTTGCCACTCGCGGTGGCTGCCCCTGAGCTGACTCGTGCAGTCAGCTGAGACTGCCCAGGCAGAGGCTGAGAGAAGCCACACCAGGGTTGAGCTCCATGGGCCAGAGGTGCAGTTGATGCTGATGCAGGAGTGAAGATGTCCCAACCTGTCCCAGGCCAGAGCCCTGCAGCCCTGCTGAGCATCATGGCCCGGGTGTGACTGGTGTGACCAAATGGATTTACTCCACTGGAAAAAGATTACTGGGGTTTGCCTCCCTCCATGACGCTGCCTGATAGCACCAGTATAAAAGCGAGGTCAGGCAGGGGGAGAAGAGGGTGGCCAGAGTGTGCTGGAAGCTTCAGGACTGGCAAGCAAAGGTGGGGAGAGGAGATGGTCTCCCTGCTCAGCGGGCTGGCTTTGCTGGCTGTCTCCTTCCTGCTCCTGAAACTCGGCACCTTCTGCTGGGAAAGGAGCCACCTTCCTCCTGGCCCCTTCCCCATCCCCATCCTTGGAAACCTGTGGCAACTAAGCTTTCAGCTGCACCCAGAGACACTGCTCCAGGTAGGGAATCTGTCCTCGTGTGGGAGGCTCTGAAAGGGTTGGACAGGTGAACCTTCCTCTCTCTCAGCCCAGGGTCACTGGAAATAGAAAGAACTGGGGTCAGACATGTACAGGGGTGAATCCTGGTCCCACCACTCAGTAGCTCTGACACTTTGAGCCTCAGTTTCCTCGCCTTTCAAATACAGGGTTGTAAGGAGATTGCAAAAATTGAATGCAAAAACTTTGTGCAGAGTCTACCTAAGAGGATTCTGAGGGCAGAAGTCCATTGCAAATGTAACTCGATGGGAGAAAACTGTATTTAACAGAATTCTACTCCAGGAGAGCACTGTTTGTGGCTGGAAGGAATTTTCTGAAAAGCCACTTGAGATGGGAGTTGGGGAGAATGGGACCCTCAGGGGAAAACTCAAGTAACATTACTCAGTGATTGCTGCACGAAGCCACTCTCTGATATAGATCCATCAGCTGGAGGGCTTCAGATATATTGAGTGGGGTGTGAAATATCGCCCAGAGCTGAATAAGTATTTTTTTTAAATATCTGGTTGAAGATACCAGATGATTATGATTCCTAGCTCCTCATGCAGTGGAAAGGTCACTACACTGGGAGCTGGGAGACCTGGGTTTGAGGTGCTGGTCTTTTGCTATCTTTTTTGGCCTCTGTTTTCTAAGACATAAAATGGAGATAAAGATACCTAACTCTCGTGCTTATACTGAGGGTGGACTCGAGTAACATACACAAAGCTCACACAGGACACTAAGCCCTTAAGAAACTGTGGTATTATTTAATATCATATGTAAAACAGGTGGAACATACCCACTTCCCAGGACAGGGCCCTGACTACACACACAGGGACGTGGGGATTGGCATGTCTGGGGAAGGGGCGGGTGTGCTCTGAGGAGGTGCTCCTGAGGTGAGGGTTACCTGGTCTCTCTGCAGCTGGCCCAGGCTCACGGCCGTGTGTTCACCGTGTGGGTTGGTCCGACGCCGGTTGTGGTACTGAGCAGCTTCCAGGCAGTGAAGGAAGCGCTGGTCTCCAACTCAGAGCAGTTCTCCAGCCGGCCCCTCACCCCACTCTTCCGGGACCTGTTTGGAGAAAGAGGCAATGCTGCCCCTCTTGTTGGGGAGGGGAGGTGGCTGAATGGGTCACCACACTCAGAGAGTCAGGACTGGCCCAAAACTGTTAACAGAGGGGGAACTACCCGGAGGACAGGGCTCTCCTAAAACACGTCTGTGCGAGGGGAGGAGTGGCATGGAAAGGAACCAGCTCTGGGGGCCAAAAGGAGCTGGATTCAAGTCTCAACTCAGCCGCTTGCCAGCCCTGTGGCTTTGGGCAAGTCAGCCTCATCCTCTCCTCCTCAGTGTGCTCATCCACTAGGGGGTGCTGTCACATCCCCAGGAGGTGGGAGAGATCAAGCAGCCCCAGTACATGAGCATGCCCAGTGCAGCCTGGATCAGCAATGCTCCGATCCTCTTGTCCTCCCACAGGCTCCTTTCTCCCTTCCCTTCTTTATTTCCTCCTCCACTTCTTGTGATGACTCAAAGGCAAAATCAGGCTGGTAGACCAGGGAATGGCATAGCTGAGCCCACTTTGAAAGCACCAGGCTCACTAACCACCCCTTCAAATGCCCCTCACCCATTGGTCAGAGCACTGGCCCAGAGCTGGTTGGGAAGGTGGTTTGGGGGTCTGCCCTCTAGGCCTGGGTGAGAGCCAGGTGGTCTTGACCTTGGAAGCTGGGAGAGCTGGTGACTGTCCACCCCCCTGCCCTGGGTCCAGGGGTCATCTGCAGCAATGGGCACACATGGCGGCAACAGAGACACTTCTGCCTGGTGACACTTCGTGGGCTGGGCCTAGGCAAGCTGGCGCTAGAGGTGCAGTTGCAGAAAGAGGCAGCAGAGCTGGCTGAGGTCTTCCACCAGGAGCAAGGTAAGGGCCGGGCTAGGGGGCAGGCAGGCTGGGGTAGGCCTACCTTAACCCCCACCCCCACCCCCATGAACATCCCTGCAGAGGAGGCTGAGCCTTGCAGCACATGGTTGCATGCATGTGTTGCATGCGTGTGTGCATGCGTGTGTGTGAGCGTCTATGAAGCCTGAGAAAATTATCAGTGGTTTTGAGCTACATCAATAGAGTGGGAGGAGTTGCTCCAAGGGGGGTGGACAGAGGCTCAGGAATGCCCAGTCGCTGGGAAACAAGAAACCCTCCTCTACAGCAGGCTGAGTGTTTCCACCAGCATCCAAGGCTTTTCACACCTCCAACCATTTACACATGCTGTTTTCCCTAGCCCACACACCTCCCTTCCCTGTGAGAAACCACTGCTCCTTCTTTCAGACCTGGCTGAGGTCACCTGCCCTAAGAAGTCCTCCCTGAATCCCAGGCACAGCTAGTCCCCCCACCCATTGTTCCCATCTGTGACAGAGCTGAACCTACATCTGTTGTCATTTAAATGGCTGTCTGTCTCCCACAACTCTATCTATAAACCCAGCACCTGTCACAGAGCCTGGCTCCTAGAATGTGCTCAGTAAGCATTTGTTGAATGCATGAATAAGAAATGAGAATGAATGACTATGTAAGTGAGCGACTAGATACAAGATTGGATGAGTGCTCAGGGAAGTGCTCTTTGTGCTCTCTCACCCTGGGCCCTGCCCCTCTACTCTCAGGTAGACCCTTCGACCCTCAGGTGCCCATTGTCAGAGCCACAGCCAGAGTCATTGTGGCCCTCGTGTTTGGTCGCTGCTTCCCCTCGGAGGATCCCATTTTCCAGGAACTGACTCAAGCCATCAACTTTGGCCTGGCCTTTGTCAGCACGGTGTGGCGCCGGGTAATTGGCATTTAGGGAGGCAGGGGCCTCAGCCAGGGCCTGGCAGGGAAGGCGTGAGGTGGGCAGGAGGGAGGCCTCAGAGCCTGATTCTGGGTTCCTTAGGTGGCTTCTGCTCAGCAAGCTGACAAGTTCACAGCATCAAACCTTTGCTGAGGTTCAGCACGGGTGTGTGGGCAGGGAGTGAGAGGCAGATTATATCCTCAGAAACACAGCTTTCTGAGCCTGCAACATCCTGGCTAAACCCTGAGCACAATCCCTGCTACCACTGCTCTCATTTCTGTCTAGATTATTTGAGGGTCCCCAGATGAGAGGCAGCCCTGGCTGCCTGTGTCAGAGGCGCTAGCCATCTTTAGAGCGCCTAGTATAGTTCTCAGGTGCCCTGACTCAGGGGCTGGCTCACACCTGAGTAGGCCCTGGATGGACCTCTCTCCCCACAGCTGTATGACATGTTTCCCTGGGCCCTTCGCCACCTTCCGGGACCGCACCAGGAGATATTTAGGTATCAAAAGGCTGTGCGGGGCTTCATCTGCCAGGAGATCATCAGGCACAAGCTCAGGGCCCCTGAGGCCCCCAAGAACTTCATCAGCTGCTACCTGGCCCAGATCACCAAGGTGGGCCTGGAATGGCTGCAGAGAAAGGCACGGAGGAAGGGGGCTGTCTTCCTGGGCTGCACCTCATTTCTAGGCCATGGTCTCCGCTCCTCAGGGTTTTCCTCCCTATCTTTTCCCAGGCCAGAACTGGCTTCTACAGACATGGGTAGGGTGGGAAGTGGAGGACCTGGCTGATATCAGGGGCAGAACCCCAGGGCAGCCCCCCATCAAAAGTCAATGCAGTCCTGGGCTGGTACGTGGCTCACTTGGGAGAGTGTGGTGCTGATAACACAAGGCCAGGGGTTCAGATCCCTATATAGGGATGACCAGTTAGCTCACTTGGGAGAGCGTGGTGCTGACAACACCAAGTCAAGGGTTAAGATCCCCTTACCGGTCATCTTTAAAAAGAAAAAAAAAAAAAAAGAAGCCAATGCAGTCCTGGGACTGAGGCCCTCCCAAGGGGTTGGACCCCATGGAGTTCTGTTCCCACAAGCCTTGGGGCAGGTCAGGCCTCAAGGAGACACCAAGTCTCCGATCGGGGAAAACTTTAGACCCAGCGTTGCTCCTCCAAAACCCCTTACCCACCTGCCAGGCCGTGGATGACCCTGTTTCCACATTCAACGAGGAGAACCTGATCCAGGTGGTGATTGACCTGTTTCTGGGAGGCATCGATACCACGGCCACCACCCTGCGCTGGGCACTCATTTACATGGTCCAGTACGGAGCTGTCCAGGGTGAGAGGCCCTCTGTTACACCCTGGCTGACCACCCCCTCACCCATTACCCCTGAGTGGGGCTTTTGGGCTGCAGGTACCACCCCCATCACTCTCTTTTCTCTATGGCTCCAGAGGTGGGTCCTGCTCTTTCTGCTGTGGTACAGGAAGTGTTTGTGGCTTGGAGTCAGACAGGAGGGGCTTCAGCTCCCACCTTGCTACTTACTGTGTGATCTTGGGCAAGTCATTCCACTGCCTTGCTGAAGTCTCTTGGTTGGGATGAGGGTGGGCGAGGACAGGCCACAGGCCCTTTCCCCAAACCCACACTGAGCCACCCGCAGAGAAGGTACAGCAGGAGCTGGATGCGGTGCTGGGTGCTGCCCAAGCAATTTGCTACAAAGACCGTGAGAGACTGCCCTACACCCACGCCGTCCTCCATGAGGTGCAGCGGCTCAGCAGTGTCGTGGCCGTGGGCGCTGTTCGCCAGTGCATGACCTCCACCTGTGTGTGTGGCTACCCCGTGCCCAAGGTAGGTGGTCACTATGTGGCCCCACCCCAACCCAGTGACTGCAGAAAGCACCTTTCCTGCCCAGCATAGCCATCTGCTGCAGCTTCTGCCAAACTTTGGGCTCTCTGTCAATCAATTAGTCATCTATGTATGGTATTTGGAATAGGGGTTATGATTATAAATGAATGTACTCCCTGGGCCGACCCCTTGGGTCACTCAGGAGAGTGCAGCGCTGGGAGCGCATCGGCGCTTCCGCCGCGGGTTTGGATCCTATATGGGGATGGCCGGTGCGCTCACTGGCTGAGTGCGGTGTGGAGGACACCAAGCCAAGGGTTGCAATCCCCTTACCCGTCACAAAAAAGCAAAAAAAAAAAAAAAAAAAAAAGAATGTACTCCCTGATGGATAATTTTAAAGTTCCCTATTGTTCAGAGATCAATCCTTGCAGACATTTTAATACACCTCTTTCCAACATTTTTTCCAAATATGATTTATATACTTGTGATTGTGCTGAATATATTATTGTGAATACATCATTTCATTTAACTTATTATTCAGTTTCTTCTACAGCAGTGGTTCTTAAGCTTCCAGGTAAATCAGAATCACCCAGAGGGCTTGTTAAAACAGACATGGCTGAGCTCCACACCCAGTGTGTCTGTGGTGGGGTCTAAGAATTTGCCTTTCTAACAGGTTCCCAGGTGGTGCTGAAGCTATGGGTCCAGGGACCACACTTTGAAAACCACTGCTTATATCACTCTTAATGGCTGCATAATATTCCACCAAGCAGATGTTTTCTAATTTTCAACACTTGGTGAACATTTAGGCCATTTGCAATTTACATGCCTTAGGCTTGGTCTGCATTTTATATAATTTCCTTAGAACTGATTTGTAGCAGAAATTGCCTTTCTTGTTTTTCATTTTATAACAAGGTTAAGAGAACAAGTACCAAATAAGGGGAAAAAGAGGAAAAGAGTTATATAAAAATATTTAAGTCAAGAACAGCTACTTCATGTGCACATAAAACTTCAGTCTAAGCTTTCTTGGAGTCAAGGCCAAAAAGAAAAAAAGGAAATCCCAGTAAGTTATGACTCTTATTATGTACTCAAAGGAAGCATGCCTGTACCAGGAAAGCATTGGCTTATCACACTCCAAGAAGTTATTATGAGGCTTATCATTTATAATATTCTTTTGAGGGCCGGGAGCCAAAATAATAGTTAAAGTTTATAGCTCTCTGGTAATCCAGCTTGAGACAGGTTTCTATGGAGGTTTTTGACATGAGCTGGACAATAACATAACAATACCTGCTCTTTGCCAAACTTACTGTGTGTCCACTACGTCATTCAGTCCTCACTACAACAAGAGGTACAGTGGTCTTTTATATTGTTGATTGAGCCATGCAGATGCTAGACAAAGGATGTTGAATTAGTTATTTATCTTACTGTGTTACAAATTATTCAAAACTTAACAGCTTCAAACAGCAGCATTTATAATTTCACAGTTTCTGAGGTCAGGAAACTGAGTGCAGCTTAGATGGATGCCTCTGTCTCAAGGTCTGTCGTGATGTTACCATCAGGTTGTTGGTGGAGCTACAGACTAGGGGAAACTTCACTTCAAGCTCACTCACATGGCTGTCTTCAGGACTCAGCTGCTCATGGACTGTTGCCTGGAGGCCACCCTCAGTTCCTCGACACATGGGCCTCCCCATAGGGCAGCTCAAAACACGGCAGCTGACCTCCATCAGAGAGCAAGCGAGAGAGCACCCGGAATAGACGCCACAGTCTTTTGTTAGAAATGAGTTACTAGACCCAGCCACCCTCAAGGGAAGGGGATTATGTAGAGTGTGAATCCCAGAACTCCAGGATCATTGGGGGGGGGGGGGCATTTTAAAGGTAACGTACCACAGATGTGCAGGTGGCAACGTTGCCATTTTCATTAAAATGAAAGTCACTCATCTTAGAGCAACCCCTCTGTACGTAGAGGTGGGGGCTGGAGCCCCGAGACTTTCCTCAGAAATGGACTTTGGCTCTGCCCTGATGCTCCAGCCCATCTTTGGTGGGAGCTGCAATGGTACACTGTGGACACTAGGGAAGTGATGGGGAGAGAAGGTATGGGCACCCAGTCTTCTTCATCATGAGAGTCTTTGTTCAGCGCTTACAACTGACCATGGTTTAGGGCCTACTCCACTCCAAGGGCCCTGCCAGAATGCTATTATTAAACTTATTATTAATTTGATCAGACTTGAGATGCCACCTCCATACATCTCTTCTTCATAGCAATCTGATCCTTTAGATGTTATTGTTATTCCTTTTTTACAGACAGGGAAACTTCAGTGTAGAGAGTTCAAGTAACTGCCCAAAACACACAGCTAGTACGTGACTTACCTGAGTTTCAAATTCATGTTCCTCTGACTCCAAAGTTTTTGCTCTGACTCTGAAGTTTTTGCACCATACTCCCTGCTGTTTGTATTGCTCCAGAAATGCCTCTCTAGGTAAGTAAAATGTACTAATGTGTTAAATGGAGATGTTTTGCATTGTCCATTGGTCACCTGACTGGCTGATACTGTCTCCTGGAATGTGAGGACAGGATCAGCTAATCTTACTGCTGGGATGGCAGGAGGGCCCAGGCCCAGGTTATCTAAAAGCTGTGCCAAATTAGGTCAAGTTAAAAAGTGGGGGACCAGAGTTTAACACTGTCTCATGCCATTGGAGATTAGAACTTCCCTCATTAAGAGCCCATTCCTGCTGATTTGATTCTAGTTGTTCTGTGATAAAGACTCCAAGGGACCATTAACAACCTGAAATTAATATTCAGCTTTTACAACTTGGGTGAGAGATGTTTGCTGAAAGTGGAGTCAAAGCCTGACAGTAGATCATTAAATGTTACAGATATTCCTAAACATTTCATCAGCTGAGCAATAGTGACAACAGCATTGGACCCTAGTACAATGGTTGTGCTTCAAGCCTGTCTCTCTTTAAACATCCTATTTGATTGTAAACTCCAAACTGCCATTTACTGGGGAGGAGCTGGCATAGAGTCCCCGGGGGGCACCCAGCAGGCAGATGGTTCTGTAATCTGAGGGGGCGGGAGGGTTGGCCTTTTTGCACAGTGGATAGGCTGTGCTCTGAACCTGTTCCATGAGCTAAATCAGTCACTTTGCAAGGAGGCCAGATCACCCCACAGAACAGGATATAAATTTCCCTGGAGAGAAGAGTGCCTTGCCAGGAACCTCTTCATCTGAAGATGATTATTAAGAACTGTTGCAATGCAGAGGGTGACTTAATCCCAAGTAGAAAAAACAGGGGGAATTCCCAGGACTATAGTTGGGAAATGTATAGCTCACTCAGGCAGCAGCAAGGACACTTGCCTCCCTAACACCTCTGCTTAAAGTCACAGGGTAACCAGGTCTGGGCACGCTATTGGTCTGGATGGCTAGAGTCAAGTCCCCTCCTTAAGCCTACAGTATTGCATCAACAGCAAAAAAGAAAAGTGCCTTCTAAAAATATTTACAGCGGCTCAACTTCTTTACTTGCTTCTATTTGGGATGCAGACTTCAAACTCTGCCAAGCTATATTTTTTTCTTTGTTTTAAATTTCAAGCTATCTTTGTGAAAACCACGAATCCTATAGTTAGCCTTCTGATTCCCACAGGGGTGGCTGGTTTAATTCCATGTATTTGGAAAATGAGCCACAGGTATAAGGCCTTCCTCAGAACACTGTAGCTGACTGTCCTAGGTCCTGAGACCATAACCAATCCTATCCTTGTTCCACTTTGGCCTCCTTATGCTGTTTCTGGTCAGCCCAGAGCCCACATGATAAGAAGCAGAAGTTGCCCTGACAGGCTTTGGCTCCTTTCTGCTTCCATCTGATCCATCTGATTCTTTTTCTAACCACTCACTTCTCCTTTGAGGTACAGTGAAGGCTAGGGTTAGGGTTGGAGTTAGGGCTGAGGTTATGGTTCATGTTCTCCTCTTCCCAACCCTAAAGAGTGAAGCTTTCTGTCTTCTGTTCTCCTCTCTGCCTTTCCATCACTCATCTTTCTTTCTCGTTGTTTGCCATTCATTTCTCCTCTTCCTGTTTCTGTCTCTGTCTCTCTCTGATATACACACACACCCTACCCCAGTGTTTGTTGCCCTGTGCCATACCTGGTCACTTCTAGTCATGCCCAGCAGCTGCTGGCCTCCATAGGAGGGAACAGCTCTATATCTCTAGACCTGGGTTGGGAGTCTTCAGGAAAAAGGTGGGTTGCCCTCAGCCAGGAGGGTGTAAGACTCAGCTCCATCACTGATGTGAGCCCAGAGGGAGGGTATCCTAAGAGGGCCTGCCTACTGAATCTCCCTGAGCCAGTGCCCCCAGGCCACTCCTACACTGGATGTTCTCCGAGCTCACTTTGGCCCTGTGTCAGGGCTGGGTACTGGGCCATCTGAGGCTCCCTGAGCCACACCAGCTCCTCTCTGCAGGGCACCATCATCTTGCCTAACCTGGCCTCTGTGCTCTATGACCCCGAGTGCTGGGAGACCCCTCGACAGTTCAACCCTTGCCACTTCCTGGACAAGGATGGAAACTTCATGGTCAATAAGGCTTTCCTGCCATTCTCTGCAGGTACTGAGCACAGTGCTGGATTCTGGGTGGGGGGTGGGGGTGTGGTGGGACAGATACTGGGGACAGCTGCTACCCTCTGACCTTTCCCTCTCCTTCCAGGGCATCGCATGTGCCCAGGGGATCAGCTGGCTCGAATGGAGCTCTTCCTGATGTTTGCCACCCTCCTCAAGACCTTTAGGTTCCAATTGCCAGAGGGGAGCCCAGGTCTCAGGCTAGAGTATATCTTTGGGGGCACTCTGCAGCCCCAGCCTCAGGAGATCTGTGCAGTGCCCCGCCTGAGCAGCACCCGCCCACGTACTAGGGAGGAGGGCCTGTAGCCAACTGGGGGTCTGCAGGCCTGTCCCCCATGAAGTCCTTCCTCAGTTTCAGCTCCTGCAAAGTTAGAGAAGAGGAAGAACAGGGGTTCCCCCGGCTCAGGTGCTCTGCCCACAGAGCAGATCATGTCGTGTAATGTGAGGTGACATTAGAGAGTAGACATATCAAGGATTCTACAAAGATAGTTCAGTTTGGGTAGTTCAGTTCTTAGATTAGTTATGCTTTGGCAGGGGAAGATTTCACAAGGTTAGGAGTTTGGTATTAAATCAGTTCACAAGGTTAATTTGGTGAAATTGAGTCTCATAAGGTAGCACCTAAGTACATTCAGAGGAAAAGGCTATCAAACAAAACTATAAATACAATAATGCATGCAAATAGTATGGATGCTGAGGACTGATAAGCCAAAAAAAAAAAAAGGCAGCTTATTTTCTGCCCTCTCCTGACCAGAGGAAAGAAGTGCAAGTCCCTGCATCCCTAGCACAGGTAAACAGCCCCCAGTCTCCATCAGGAAAAGCCAGCGCCAATGTAACTGTTTCCAGAAAACTCTCCACCAAGAACCCCCTTTAAATTCCCCACAAGGGTCCCCAAATTTTGAAACATTGCGTCTTCAGACAATTCTTACTTATTAAAAAAGAATGACTAGTATTAATGAAATTCAAATTCAAATCAAAATGTGATACCACTACACACTTATCAGAATTGCTAAAAACAAAACTCTGACAGTCCCAAGTACTGAAAAATATACAGCGCAACTGGAACTCTCATAAACTGTTCGTGGGAATTTAAAGTGGTACAACTACATTGGAAAACAGTTTGACAATTTCTCATAAAATTAAACATTACGGGCCGGCCCGTGGCTCACTCGGGAGAGTGTGGTGCTGATAACACTAAGGCCACGGGTTCGGATCCTATACAGGGATGGCCGGTTCGCTCACTGGCTGAGCGTGGTGCTGACAACACCCAGTCAAGGGTTAAGATCCCCTTACCGGTCATCTTTAAAAAAAAAAAAAAAATTAAACATTACACCATACAACCCATTCCCACTCCTAGGTATTTTACCCAAAAGAAATGAAAATATACGTTCACACAAATGTATGCTATATGATTCCCTTTCTATGATATTCTTTAAAAGACAAAACTATAGGGACATAAATAAGTCATTGCCAGGGTCTGGAAGTAGGAATATAAAAGGACATAAGGGAGCTTTCTGGGGTAATGAAAATGTTCTGTATCTTGATTGTGGTGACGGTTACATGGCTATCTGTGTTTGTCAAAACTGATACAGCTATACACTTAAAAGGATGAATGTTATTTTACATAAATCATCTCTCAATAAACCTGACTTTTAAAGAAGAAATGGTTTAGGGCTGACCTGTGGCTCACTTGGGAGAGTGTGGTTCTGATAACACCTATAAGGCCATGGGTTCGGATCCCTATATAGGGATGGCCGGTTAGCTCACTTGGGAGAGTGTGGTGCTGACAACACCAAGTCAAGGATTGAGATCCCCTTACTGGTCATCTTTATAAAAAAATATAAATAAATAAAGGAATGGTTTACCTTTATCCTTTGTTTTTTTTATGAAGACACATAGGAATGAACCAATGCTTCCAATTAGTAGGATATCAATCATTACTACTACACTGGGATGGGAGGATTCCAGCCAGAAATAAGGAAATGTAATGCATTAATTCGCCTCTGGCCATTCTGCAGGCAAATGTACAACTTCCTCTAGGCTTTTTGAAATCTTGAAGCTTTCCCACAGACACCCTATTTTCTTTGTGAAACCATACCCAGGGCCAGGGAGTCTAGCCTGGGACCCACTGGGCAAGTGGAGTCCCAGAAAGCAGTAGAAAGCTTGGGGGTCTCATGTCTGGGAGATCCCCCACCACACCCTGGGCTGCCAGCTGAGGCAGGCTCTGGGGTAGAGAAAACAAAGCTGGGCCTTAATTCAACGGCTCCCTCCTCACTTTCTTAACCTTCTGTCACTCCTCTCCCTGTTAGAGCCCCTGTGTGGAGCTTGCAGCACCTTCTAACACCCCCCCACCCAGCTAGCCTCTTGTCTTTGGTCCTTGGTATGTTACTCCCTCCCCTCAAAGGTCATCTCCTACAGGAAGCTTTCTTCACATGGGCTTTGACCTTGGTTAAAATCCTGGTTTTGCTCTTAATAACTCAACTCTTGTGTGCTTCAGTTTCCTCCTGTGTCAAATGGAGCTTTCCCTTAGGATTGCTGTGAGTGACAATGCTCAGCACAGAGCTGGCATGTGATAAATGCTCTGCATAAGTTGGTGGAGAACTTCTTCTACCATATGACATCCAGAAGCACTTCGCACCTTTATTTATGGACCTAAAATAAAATGACAATGGTGAGAGGAGCCCTTCCCCTATGGATAGGCTTCCCTCTCAGTTTCCAATTATTACCTCATAATGGCATGACATGAAGATAAGCTATCATGTGTTGAATGCCAACTGTATGCTAGTGAGTGAACTAGGTACCTAACATATACAAGTCATTTAATCATCCAAGTGACAAGGCACACATAATTACCTGAATTTATAGGAGTGACAGTTAGGATCTTGCCCATGAACAAGGAGTTAGAAAGTGTGCTAATATTAATAAACCTCAGTTTTCTCATCTGCAAAGTGGGGATAATAATGCTAACTCATTTGATATTAAGATTAAATTAAATATGATAATACACACAAAATACCTAGCACAGTACCTGGTACATACTAAGTGCTCAATAAATGGACAATAATAATAAGAAATACTCTTTTGTCCAGATCATGGTCAGCATACCCCCATATATCCTTCTACTCATTGTCTCAACTGACTGACCCCTGGCTGTCCTGTGAGGACACTGCTTCTCCTGCAATCTCCGAATGGAGGCTGTTTATTTTTCCTGTGTCAGTTCAGGTTCTGGCTGGAAACAGCACTCTATCTTACTCAAATTGAGCAATGAGGAGAGTTTAATAACAGAACACAGAAGCCAATCCATGTGCCTCAAGGAAGAAGAAAATAGGAGAAATAAGTACTCTACACTCATTCTCCTCCTATGGGCCAACTTCATGTTCATGCTTGTAATTGGCTGAGCTCAGTTGGGAGCAAGATAGCGAGACAGCACACTGATGTGGTCCATAAGAGTCAGCTTCAAGGGGCCTGGAACAGCATACAAGAGTGATCTGGAGGGGCAAGCAGAGAAGATCTGCATATCCCAGCCCCAGATCCCTTGGGTTCTGGAGGTGGACTATATCCTCTTCATGACCTAATGATTTTTCTGCAGTACTTGTCCACAGCTCACCCTGAGCACTCATTTCTCCTCTGTTGAGACTCTGCTCTTTATCTTCAAGTATCTCTTCAGCCCTTTTTATAATCTCTGGTTTGTTCCCCTGATGGCCAGCCACCAAAAGCAAAAAAAGAAAAAAGAATCAAGCAATACATTTAAGACTAGTAAAATTTACACACTTGATTGATTATATGCCATGCCTCAATAAAAAATTATTTAAAAAAAAATCTTCTGGCCACCTCCTCTCATTACTGAAGTCTTAGGATTCCATTCCAAATCCTGCCATCATCCTGGTGACCCTAAGTTCATGTGAGCAACCCAGTCAACATCCAGGACTCTCAGTTTCTGGGATTTCTCATCTTTAGTGATATCCACCTTCAGCCATCAGCCGTATGGCCACACCCAAGTTCTTGTCAGAGCCTAGAGAAGCTCCCCCTCTGAAACTATAAATTCACAGATCCCTATGAAGAACTTTGAAGGGTCTGATATTTCACCCTACTTGAAAGCTAACAAGTTAGCCTGACACAATTTTATGGGTGTTGGTAAAAAGACAAGACTCTTGGGTCAGAGATGAAGTGGAATTTCTTACAGCAACAGCATTAACCAGATTATTAGAATTTTTGTGCTGGTTCCCTGAATCCCAATTCTGATGGAGCAATACAAAGAGGGCTAGATGTCACCTACACACCCAGTGGGTTGCATTATGGGAGAAGAATGCTGACTTTTGGAACCAGAATCTTTTACAATGGGCAGTATGCCTGCCTGTGCTGTATAGGGCAATGCTATCTTTCTTGAAAGGTTATAAGCAAATCTGCCTTTTGGTCTGAAGGAAAACATTATCTCTACTATCTAATGTTGTTTGCTTACTGACTGTAAAAACATACTGTAAAATGGTAGATTCCCCATGCCCAGGGCTCTTAGTTGAGATGCAAATCCACTGCATGTTCAGCATCTATTGGCCCATGGCATTGCCACCATGGGACTTGAAGAAAAGGGGAACCATGCAAGCATGATGCTCATGATACTTGCTGTGCTATGATAAAGACTTTTGTTTCTACCCCAGACTTTTGCCAGCACCTAAACTTTAAGCTTGCAAATAGAATAAAATCAAATCCTAGAGTTGACATCTATGACAAGTCATGCCCTGGGAGACATCACAAATGTTATTTTCTCGGCCTAGAACATTACAGCCCCTCTCTTTGCTTGGTGGCCTTCATCAGTTTCTCTGGGAAACATTCTCCTCTAGCCTTCCATCTCCCATCCTTCAAATGGGTTATATCCCCCTCCTCTGAACTCCCACAGAGCCTTATGCTTCTCTGATCATAGCACTTCTTACAATGTATTACAACTGCCTTTTTATTTACTTGCTCCTTTCTCCGCCAATACAGTAGGACCTCTGTGAGGTCAGAAATAGTATCTTTCAAATTATATCCCCAGATTTAGCACATTGCCTGGCATACTGTAGGTGCTTAATACGTATTTATGGAACGAGTGAAGTGCTATTGTAGAGGTATACATGAAGCAATATAAGAGTACAAAAGAAGGGCATCTAAACCAGAGTGGAGGTCTGGGAAAGGCCTCCTTGAAGATGTAACATTTGAGGTTGATCTGAAGGACAAGTTGGTTAGGCAGGTTGAGAAGGGAAAGGTGTTTCAGGCAGTGAAATGGTGGTGTGAATGCACAGAAGTGGGAAATGGGATGGTGCCTGCCAGTTGATTCACTATGGCCCTAGCTAGGGTTGGAGGGATGGAGTGGCAAGGAATAAGCCGACCGGCAGGTAGGCAAGAGCGGAATCACGAAGCAGTTTGAATTTTATCTAGAAATCCAGATTTTCATTGCAGGCTTGGACTTTTTGTTAAAGGTATGAGACACATACTCTCACGTGTGCCATAACGAGACAACATGAAACGGTGACATGCAGAAGAAAGAAGAGTAATTTAAGGAAACTTGGCTTGCAATACTGGTTCCTGCAGGGACCAGCTCTGTAACTCTGGGCAAGTCACTTCACCTCTCGGAGCGTCTGAGGCACTGTGAAACAGTGATGAGAATATCTACCTCAAGCGGTGTTCCGTGAGGATTAAATACGATGACTTAGGTAAAACGCCTGGAACGTGGCATTACTCAATAAATGTTAGTTTTTCCATTCTCTTTTCCTCTGGGCCTCATCTTCCTCGTCTGCAAATGGGATGGGGGCCGGGCCGCTCTCTCATGCCGCTCCTGGCTCCAGGCTCAGCCCTGGGACAGCAGGAGATAGGAGGAGCATGGCGGCCCCTGTTCTTTCCGCTAGTTCGGCCTCCGCTCGGCCGCACGGGGGGCGCTCTAGGCTGCTGCTCGGCGCTCTAGGCTGCTGCTCGGCGCTCTATGGCTCTCCTTCGCCCCGGAAGTGATTCGCGGCTGGGGTTAGTAAGGTCGGGCCATGGTGGGGCCGAGGTTGGAAAGATGGCGTGGAGAGGCTGGGCGTGGAGAGGCTGGGGCTGTGGCCAGGCGTGGGTTCCGCCGGTGGGCGGCCGCAGCTGCGAGGAGCTCACTGCGGACCTGGCCCCGCCGCGGCTGCTCGGACGCAGGTAATGGCCACCGCTCCGGGCTTCTTGCCTCTGGCGCCTGAGTTCCGGCCGCGCATCCTCAGGGGCGGAGGCCGTCCGGGCCTCTCTTGCTGTCCCCAGCGCACCTCTTCTTGCCTACCTATCCTCCTTACCTGCTCTTTCCTCTCTCTCCCTCCCGTACAGTCCTTTCTCCGGGTCGGGGCGCACAGGGGCCGGCCCCTGCCCAGCCCTTCGTGAGCCCGCGCTTTGCCCTTTAGCATAGGGAGGGACGTGACGGGAAGAGAAACTAGCCTGTGAGGGCTAATTGTGTGTCACACTTCATAATCCAGAGTGGAAACAGTTGAACCCATTTTTTAAGTGAAGCAGTTGTACAGCTGGTAGAATGGCAGAGCTGAGATTTTATTCTTTGTTGATTCTAAGTATCAAACGTATGTTCCACTGCAACCACTTACCTTTTTAAAGCGTTTAGTGGACGAAGGGAGGACAGAGTCAGAGGAGGACATTATTTTGCCTCTTGCTAAGTCGTAGGAGAGGCTTTTCTGTTGAAGAATGGAGACTATAGAATATCTGGTTTCCAGATGTCCTGGAGAAAACTTCCCGATTCTGGATTAGAAGCTGTGTGAAGAGTATGGTCTTTATCAGGATTTGCTGATTTTGCGTTAGAATAATTCAATTCTAAACAGGGAGGAGAGAGAAATTCCTCAGCTGTCCAAGAATCTGATGTATATTTGGCTAACCCTCCCAATGTCTGACTTAGATGGGTGCCTTTAATACCTGATTGATGGTAGCAAGGAATAGGAAGTGTTTTTAACACGTGGACGAGGACCAGCCAGTGGTAAATAACTGAGGCTGCAATACGGTGGGGCCATTGCCTAATCTTAAAGCATCGCCTGGAGTGTTTGTAGAATACAGTATGTTATTTCCCAGGCCCCACCCCAGTCATACTAAATCAGAATCAGGAGAGGGGTGGGAAGAGTGGAAGAACCTGTATTTCTTTCTATCTTTCTTTCTTTTTTTAAAAAATAAAGATGACTGGTAAGGGGACCTCAACCCTTGACTTAGTGCTGTCAGCCCCACGCTCTCCCAAGTGAGCCAACTGGCCATCCCTATATAGGGATCCGAACCCACAGCCTTACTTACTGTTATCAGCACCACACTCTCTCCCTAAGAACCCGTATTTCTTATAAGTACTCCAAGTGAATTTTATCAGGTATTTGTGAAAAATTTGCATACATTGTATCTTAAGGGTACACTGCAACATGGAGCTTTAGGCACTAATCTTAAAGTCCTGGGAAGATGTAGAATGAGGAGGTCAGGTGGAAGTGGTGATAGATTTCAATGGTCCTGATTTCATTGAAATCCAAATCTCATTTGAAATTGCATGGTTTGAGGGGAAAGAAAAGATTAATATGTCTGTTAGGAAGCAATAGCTGTGTTAAATGTTTCAGATTTGTGTATACATCACTGTACTGGTTTTAGGAAGGGTAAGTAAAAGGTAACTTGATTAATAAGGAGCCTCCAGTAAATATTGGGTGAGAAAACCATTTGAAACAAATGAGCATGAAACACTTGTGACGTTGAAGATTAGCATCTAATTTTTTTAAAGCTTGCCATTTGTAAGTTTCTTTTCTTTTCTTTTCTTTTTTTTTAAAGATGACCGGTAAGGGGATCTTAACCCTTGGCTTGGTGTTGTCAGCACCACGCTCAACCACTGAGCTAACCGGCCATCCCTATATAGGATCCGAACCCGTGGCCTTGGTGTAATCAGCACCGCACTCGTCTGAGTGAGCCACGGGCCGGCTCCTATACAGAAAGTTTCAAAATGATGTTTTCGTGGTTGCATAGAAAAAATATACATTACATGAGAGTGTAGGTAAGCCTGAAATAGAACATTTGCATCCTTGCCTTTGTAAATAAGCATTTAAAGTTAGTAGGGAGCATGAGCTATTTTGTATAACTTTTATTAGGTCTGTTTTGACTTCCTGTGGTTCTAAAATTAGCATGCCGAAGAATGACCCAATCCATGATTCCGACCAGGAATTTGCATTCTCCAAGCACTATAGATGGTAATACAAAGGTCTGCAAAGAGTGTAGGCCCAAGGCAGCCCACCAGCCAAGAAAGGGTTGTAAAACAAATGCAGCAATATGTGACAGGTTTCAGTAGTCCACAAAGACTAAAATATTTATTATCTGGCCTTTTACAGAAAGGAGAATCTCATTTAGGTTCTTCAGAAACTTTACTGTTATCAAACTTCTGGCAGTACTTCTGTAAAACATGATTTAGACTTGAAAGTAGAAACCTGCATAATTAACAATTGTATGAAGCTATCCAAGGGAAGAAAATAGTACAGAACTTAAATTTTTTATATTGAGATGACAATCTTAAGATATCTTTAGATAAGATACTTGACAAATTAAATCAAGTATATTAAATTAATTTCCACATTTAGCTCACCATGTATTAACTCAAGATGGGTTTTAAGAAAATAATTTTGGCAGGCAAGAGTTTACATAGAATCCTCCCCCCAACCCCATATACCTATTTTGTTTTAAGTGGAATGAATCTACTCTGTGTGCTTAGACTCATCTTGTCTGCATTTGAGCATTAGGCTATTTCTGTTCAATTTGTTCGTACAAATCTTTTGTAACATATGAGAGTACTTCAAAAGTTCGTGGAAAAACAGAATTAAAAGATAATATGAATCCTTCCATGAACTTTTTGAAGACCCCCTGTAGACATTATTGCTGACCTGTATGCACATTTAAGTTTCTTTGTCTTTATCCTCACACTGTTAAAAAAAAAAATTCACTAACCATTAAACCAACAAATATATGGATATAACTTCTATTTAAAAGTTATAGGATCATATTAAAAAACTGAACTCTAACCATTGTGTGGCTAGTGGTAATTTAAGTATTCATGAAATCTTCCCACTTTGAGCACATTGGGCTGCTTCCACAAATCACTAGTTATTGGCAGAAGGACCTAAGTAACAGAGCTAAAAGGCAGGCCTGCCTTCATGAGTTGTTATACCCCTCAAGGAACCCTCTTCCTCCATCCCCATCCATTTTATTGTGTTGCTTCACTTTTTGTTTTCCTAACTTATTTCAGGTAATTTTTTTCCATCTTATATACCCATCTGAATGGGTAGAGCTAAATAACCTAAACCTGTGAATAAGATCTCAAACATTTGCAGTTAGAGAAATTTAGCAGGCTTTTTTCTGGTTGGTTTTGCATTTTAAGAAATTTAAAACAAAAGCTCCCTGAAAAGAATGCACCTTGTCATATAATATGTAATGAATGTACTTACTACAGCTAAAAGAATCCTTATGCCAACAGAAAACCCAATTCTGACCTAAGCAGTTAGGGCAGTTTTATGCGATTGAAAATTCTAGAGGTAGAACTGGCTTCTAGTGAGACAAGATCCAGTGCCTCAAATAGTCACCAGAACCCCACTTTTTTCTGATGGAACTTTTGTATTGGAATTCTTTGTTTTGTTTACTTAGTCAGATAGGATTAATCTGTGGATAACAAACCATCCTGACATCTGTAAGTATTGTTGGGAGAGTGGGGAATCAGGTTGTAGCTCCTTTCTATTCAAAGTGGTTAATGAACTAGCAATTTGGGCATCATCTTGGATGGGGTTTGGCAGACTTATTTTGTAAAAGCCAGATAGAAAATCTGACCACATATGGTCTCTGGTGCACATTCTTTTTCTTTTAAACAACTCTAAAAATGTAAAAACCATTCTTAGCTGGAGGGTCAACTCTACCCTGCAGACCATAGTTTGTCAACCCCTAATTTAAGAGCTTATTTAGAAATGAATCTCGAACCTACTCCACCTCAGCTGTACTAAATTAGAATCTGATTTTAATGAATCCTCTGGTAATTTGTATATAGACTAAAGATTTTCCCAAACTTGTAGATCTCAACACTGGCTCCACATGAGAATCACCCGGAGAGCTCTTAAATAATACTGAGGCCTTAGTTTCACTCCTCGAGATTATAGTTGATATGAAGTGAAGCCCTGATACAGTATTTTAAGAGCAGATCAGGCAATTTTAATGTATAGCCAGGATTGAGAATTACTGTAAGCTTTTAGAATCCTAAGTGCCTCTGCCACAACTGGTATGGTAGATTAAAAAATATGGCCACAATGTCTTGCATCTCCTGTCATCTGGAGTTGGAGTTGATTCCTTATTCTTTAGAGCTAGGTTGGCCTGTGACTTGCTTTGGCAAGTAGCATGTGGCAGAAGTAATGTTGTACAAGGTCCAGAGGCTGGGTGTCAAAATGCCTTACAGCTTTTGCCTTTGACCTCTTAGACAAGCACTCCTCCTGCCATTGTAGAAGCCTCTGCTAGACTGCTGAATAGAGACCATGTGGGGCAAGGTAGCCAACAACCAGCACTAAGGCTCCAGATGTGAGAATGAGGTCATCTTAGATTTCCCAACTCTAGCCAAGCAGTCACATGACTGACTGCCTGAGTGACCCAGGTGAGACCAGCAGAAGAGCTGCCCAGCTGAGGGCAGCTAACCTACAGAATCATGAGAAATAATAAATTATGATTTTAAGCCAGTACGTTTTAGGTTGGTTTGTTATGCAGTAATAAGTGAGACAATCGGGAAAGCTGCTGCCAAATCAGGATCTGCTGATCAAAGAAAGATCTATACCACCTTCACTATTATTTTCACAAGCAAAATCGATGCCTCACGTCTTCTTGTTAAGTTCGGTTCCAAATTCAAGTATTATGCCAGTGTATGTGATTAGCACACCTTGATCACATCTGGAACCCTAACTACTAGGAGGCCTGGGAAATAGTTTTTGGCTTTCCAGTCCCTGTAGCATATGAACCTAGCACCTGAGGTAGTAGGTTCAGTGAGCCAAGACATAGTATCTAATTCTGTCCAATAAATTCTATGTCCAACTGTAATTCCATATGTATACACAACACAAAATATATGTATACGTCATCTGATACGTATACAAATATTCTAGGCAAAACGTCTGGCTCTGCTGCAATTTCAGATTCCCACCTTAACGTGTTTGTGTTCCTTTTCAAACATTCTGTGCTTCAAAAATTTTAAATGAATTGGTGTGATTTAGAAGAAGTAATCTGTTATTAGAACTGAGTGAGTAGTATTAAGCTGTTGGAAATAAAAAGGGTTCTCATTTGTATTTCTTGGTCTAGTAAGAGAAATGCTAGAAATCAACAATACTAGGTTAAAATTTGTGATCTCTATAGTGTATACATTTCCATTACTTTATGTCATGCCTTTGTTTTGGCCCAAAGTAACATCACTTGTTTTGATTACTTGCCACTTTATTTACTAGACCTAGCTCCAAGCTACTTTGGTGTATTTAATAAAAATCAAATTCAATTGCAAAGGATTAACATCTGCCACTTTAAAGATTATATCTGTTAGGAATGCATTTGGCTGTAAGTAAACTGATAGTTATTTAAATAAGTGGGAAGGAAGTTATTTTGGAGGTAAGTAGCCCCAAAATGTTAAAGTTAGTATCTAAATCCTTTTGATCTTTCTCTTGGTATTCAAGATGACTGCCCCATTTCTAAGCATGACATCCTTTTTCAAGGCAGAAAGAAGGGGGTGTGGTTTGTGTGTCATCAGTGATGTGTCCATTTTTATCAGGTAAGCAAAACCTTTCCTTGAGGCTCCTGAAAAATTCTTAAGTGTCATCTGGCCAGGATTCTGTGTGATGTGGCCACCCCTAGCCGTAGGGAAGGCTGTAAAAGTTAAGGTAGTTATCTTTTCTAGCTGCTACAGAAAAAGCAGGCAATAGATTTGGGATTAGCTGTTCAATGGTGTTTGCTAGAGGATATTCATAAGACTGTTAACAGGCTCTGAAGGCCATTTAGGGCAACATTAGCATTGTTGATAAGTTTATAACTTTCTCAAGTAGGTTTCTTTGAAAGCAATATCACTGATTTGGAAGTGTAAATTCTGGATTAAAATTTCTAGTCAAATTACCTTACCATCACACCCATCCTCACTATGTGATTTCTGAGAAGTTGAACTGAGGAGTGGACTCAGTGTTGAAGAGAAAGGCCAGTCTAGGCAAGTAGTAATAATAATAGTAGCTCTACCACTTTTCTGAGTTTCATTTGTTACTAAATACCTCCACCTGGATGTCCTACAAGCATCTTTTTAATGCTAAAAATACTTTATTGAAATATAATTTACGTATAGAAAAATGTACAAGTATTAAGTGTATAGCCTGCGAATTCTGATAAATGTGTATACCTGTGCAGCCATCACCTAAACCAAGATAAAGAACATTTCCATCATCCCAGAAAGTTTCTTTTGCCTCTTTCCAGTCAAGCTCCATCCACTCCAGGCAGCCATTATTCTGATTTTTATCACAACAGATCAGTGTGCTGTTCTTTAACTTCATATAAATGGAAATCACACAATCACATATTATGTACTCTTTTGTGCTTTATTTCTTTTGGTCAACAATGTTTTTGAGAGTTATCCATGACATGTGAACAGTATTATTTTCTTAGTTTTCTCCCCCTTTTTTGGGGTCGGGGGGTGGGGGAGTGTAGTAAGTACTCCATTGTAGGACTTTATCACTGTTTATTCAGTTCCCTATTGGTGGAAATTTAAGTTCCAGTTTTTAGCTATAAGAATAAAGCTGACAAAGGTTAAGGGTTTGGAAGCCCTTACCAGCCAGCTACCAAAAAAAAAAAAAGAAAAAAAAAAAACCTGCCATGACTGCAAGAATTTTAAACAGTGTCCCAGATGGAATTGTTCATCTCTCATCTTTTAATTTCCCATTTTTAGGCATTGATTTTCCTTATCTTAGTGAATAGTACCATATTCCTCTTAGTTATTCTAAATGAACCACTCATCTTTGATCCCTTCTTCTAATAGATAATTGTGACTTATTAGGGGCTAGGCTTAGTGATAGAGATACAATGAATGCAAAACTGTAATCTTGTGGGGGCATGGGCAATAACTGAGACAAATATTACAAGAATGCTTTAGAACTCTAGAAGTGCAAAGGAGAGACCAACCCAGCCTGGGTGGCGGAAGGATAGGGAAGACTTCCTGGAGGAGGAGACATATGAACTGAATTCTGAAGGGCACAAAAAAATTAACAAAGGGAAGTATGTACCAGAATAAGAATAAAGTAGTAGCATTGTCATAGGTGAGAAAGCAAGGCAGATCATGGAAACTTTAAGGAAGTCAGTATAACAGGTGTAGAGATGATTTGGGGTGGCAGAGAGAAGTGGCAAGAGAGAGGAAGGGATAGATTTAAGGTATGTGTGCTGCGTTTGATGGAGTGATGAAAAATTATTGAAGTTTAAAGCAGAGTAACATTTGAGAAGGATGAATTTGGAGTGGGGCAGCATTGTAAGCAAGGAGATCTGCTGGGAAATGGCAGAGTATTCCAGGCCAGAAGGGATGAACTAAGGGGTTGTATTGCAATCAGGGAGACATTTTTGGCCCTCTAAAAGGGCATTTGAGGAACTATTGAATGAGGAAAAGTAATGTGAGGAAAGAAGATGCAACGTATTAGCATTTGAAGTTTAGTAAGCTATTGCCATAATTCAGGTATGGGGTCAGGGTTTAGACTAGGAATGAAGAAAAATTTTGACAGAGTTGGTTTTATCTAGGCTGGTAAGAAAAAGGAGAGAAAGAACACTGAAATGACTTAGATTTTTAACCTCAGTGACTGAGAGAACTGTGGTCCCACTGAAAGAACAAGGACATCAAAATGGAGCTGTTTGGGGCCGGCCCGTGGCTCACTTGGGAGAGTGCGGTGCTGATAACACCAAGGCCCCGGGTTCGGATCCCATATACGGATGGCCAGTTCGCTCACTGACTGAGCGTGGTGCTGACAACACCAAGTCAAGGGTTAAGATCCCCTTACCGGTCATCTTTAAAAAAAAAAAAAAAAATGGAGCTGTTTGTAGAGGAGAATGAGTTAGTTCCCTTTTGAAAATTTGGTTTTATTTTATTTATTTATTTATTTATTTAAAAGATGACCGATAAGGGGATCTTAACCCTTGACTTGGTGTTGTCAGCACCACGCTCTCCAAGTGAGCTAACCGGCCATCCCTATGTAGGGATCCGAACCCGTGGCCTTGGTGTTATCAGGACTGCACTCTCCCAAGTGAGCCATGGGCCGGCCCGAAAATTTGGTTTTAAAGTAATGGGGAGCACATCCAAGTAGAAATATTCAATATATAGTTGAAAATACAGGACTAGAAAATTGAGATTAGGACTAAAAAAATGTAATCGAATCATTTACCTGCTTAAAAGTCATTCAAGCCACAAAAATGAATTAATATATTTTTTAGAATTGTATTTGTTTATCACTTGTACATTTTTGTGGGGTACAGTTTGTTGTTTCAATACACGCATGTGCTGCATGATGATTCACTTATGGTAGGTAGCATAGTTTTGTACCTGTTAGTCTTTTGGCCTGTTTTTTTGTTTTTGTTTTTTTGTGGCTGGCCAGTAACAAGGATTGAATCCTGGACCTTGGTATTATCAACACCACACTCTAACCAACTAAACTAACCAAGCAGCCTGAATTTATTCTTTATTCAACCAATGTGAGCATTTTATTTCAGGGACTGGGTTACAGAGATGAAAATACATGTTTGATCTCTTCTTTCAAGGAGTTTTGAGTCTAGTAGGATGGCATGTTTAGGGTACAGCAAGGACAAACAGGAAGGGAACACTCCTTTTTTGATCTGGAGAAGTTATGGTTTTACTAAAGAAAAAGAAAAATATTTGAAGAATTTATATGGGTTGAGTTTGAATGAAGTAAAAGAGCTATTGGAGCCTTTGAGCATATCTATCATTAAGGGATAGAAGAAAAGGGGAAGCTATCAGGAAAGTTAAAGATGAATTTGAACTTTAGGGAGTTCAGTCTTACAGAAGCTAGGACTGGAAGACATGATTGATAGTGCTAGATTTTTTTTTTTTTTTTTTTTTTTTTTTTTAAGATGACCGGTAAGGGGATCTTAACCCTTGACTTGGCGTTGTCAGTGCCACGTTCTCCCAAGTGAGCCAATTGGCCATCCCTATATAGGGATCTGAACCTGTGGTCTTGGTGTTATTAGCACGACACTCTCCCAAGTGAGCCACGGGCCAGTTGAGTTCTGTAGCTTTTTCCAGGGCTGGGGATTCTTTCTTTGTGGAGGGTGGATAGAAATTATTTTGTTGATTCATACAAACTAATAGCCCAAACAGGTACCCTTTGAAGTTGCTGTAGTTTGTGTCTCACCTTTCCCAGAAAGTTTAAATGTTGTGACTCTGAATTCTACCTGGGAGTAGTTCTAGCTCTTTTTGGACTGTAAAGTGAGAGTAAACTTAGATGGTGATGATGCAGGCCAAGCGGATGCTCAGAGAGGCTGATATTTGCAAGATGCCATTCTATTTCTAATCCGTGATTTTCCCCGTAGGTTTAACTTCTTTATTCAGCAAAAATGTGGATTCAGAAAAGCACCCAGGAAGGCTGAACCTCGAAGATCAGACACGGGGACAAGTGGTGGAGCATACAAGAGAAGTGCATTGATTCCTCCTGTCGAGGAAACAGTCTTCTATCCTTCTCCTTATCCTATAAGGACTCTTATAAAACCTTTGTTTTTTACTGTTGGGGTAAGAGCTCACATCACTAGGTGTTAACCTACCTTGCTACAAGTGCATTTTTAAATGCACCCTTAAAGTAAGGACAGGTAGATGGGAATCAAGAGGCTCTGAGTAGTTGGGCTCACGAATTCTGATTACAGAATAGGAATTTAATAATTGCTTTTAGAATTTGGCTGAGTTATGTAAGCCCTGGAGAAGAAACTTATGGACCTCATATTTAGTACAGTATTTCAAGTAATACTGAGTTGGGATTTTGAATTTTTTTTTTTTTTTTTTTTTTTTTAAAAGATGGCCGGTAAGGGGATCTTAGCCCTTGACTTGGTGTGGTCAGCACCACGCTCACCCAGTGAGCGAACCGGCCATCCGTATATGGGATCCGAACCCGGGGCCTTGGTGTTATCAGCACCGCACTCTCCCGAGTGAGCCACGGGCCGGCCCGGGATTTTGAATTTTATTTGAAGATTTATAGCTGGAAACAGACTCCAGGCTACTGTGAAGCTAATAAAATGGGAAACAATAAAATGTATTTTTCACCTAATAAGTTTCACTGTACCAGATGTTTCTTCTGTTGTTTTGTAAATGGCAGTGAAAATGAAATATGATCCTTGAAAATATATATAACTCTTCTTCCCTTTTAAATTTATTTTGTAATATATCTAATTTTATATAGTTTACAGGCTGTGCATTTGGGTCAGCTGCTATTTGGCAGTATGAATCACTGAAATCCAGGGTCCAGAGTTACTTTGATGGTATAAAAGCTGATTGGTTGGATAGCATAAGACCACAAAAAGAAGGAGACTTCAGAAAGGAGGTAACAATAAACATTTATTTCTTCTAGTTAATCACAATTTTTGAAGTCTAGTTATTTATGAAGTGTTTTTAGTTAATTGTAACATGATCTAATGTTACATCTAATGTTCACATCTAATAGATGTGAACTCAGTGCACTTAATATTCTTTTGAATCCTTTCATCACGGTAAGTATTTATTAGTGTTTTATATGTCCAGCAGTGTCATAATTGACAATGTTCCAAGAATTTTGTCCATCTACATGCATCAAAAATCACCTCAGATAGTTCTTAAAAATTAATGTTTTGTGCCCCATCCCAGCCCTACTGAAGTTTGAGAGCTACTGTTTTACTTGCATCACCATGTTGGATTAGAGTACATATCAGAATCACAGGGAGTTTTTCAAAAGGGTTGGTTGGCTCAGTTGGTTACAGTGGGGTGTTATAACACCGAGTCCAAGGGTTTGGATCCCTGTACTGGCAAGCTGCCAAAAAACCAAACCAAACAACAAAAATATGTGCCTTAGGGGTAAAGCTACCAAGTAGATTTTAAAAAGCTCAGTGACATGAGGTTTACATTCCTCTGGTAAATACCTGCTGTCAAATGTTTCTAACTGCTGAGGGGATGGGATGCAAGAAAAAGGTACAAATATAGAGCTTTTAGATCTTTTCTTTTACTTTATATGTAAGTTAATGGCTCTCTTTCCTTTAACTGATTTTTTAAAAAAATATTTCCTTTTAAATAAAACATATAAATATTTTAATTATTTTTCTTGCCAATACTTAGTAAGCACTGAGGCCGTAGGTTAATATGTGATTCCAAGTCCATTTGGTTTCAAGCACAATTGTTTTTTGTGACACATTTCCCTTCCAATTTGGAGAGACGGTTGATGTCCTCTTATCTTCTTCCTGGGAACAGTGATCATGGCCAGGGAGAACCTGAGTAGGAAGCCTTGGGTTTTCTTTTTACTAATAAGAATTTTAGGTTCCTTGAATTAGGGAGGATTTATTCCTCCTTGTTTTCCCATAGACACGTTCTCTCTCCTTATTTTTTTTTTTTTCCTTTTTTGGCAGCTGGCCAGTACGGGGATCTGAACCCTTGACCTTGGTTTTATAACACCGTGCTTTAACCAACTGAGCCAATCGGCCAGCTGTCCCATAGACACATTCAAGAAGAATGAGCCCTATCTGTGTTAGGCTTTATAACAGAAGAATAATGGATGATATTTATAGTGAAATTAATAACTTGCAGTAGATTTTTATTTGGTACAGTATATTTGAGAAGATAGTAAACTGACCTATTCCATAATCCTAAGTCCCTTAGAAAGCTACAGTTTTCTAGCACATCTCTGCACTATGAAGTTTTGACCCTGAAATGTATCCAAATAGTTCTTTAGAATACTGAAAAATGACATAAGCCATGCACGTACAGGCATTTTCTTTCTGGATTTTCATTTTCCTAGCCTGAAATTATTTCACATATGGTGATACCAATTTTCCTTCTGTTTTAGATTAACAAGTGGTGGAATAACCTAAGTGATGGCCAGCGGACTGTGACAGGTTTGTGTTAGCTTACAAGTTTTAGCCATTCAAGGGAAGAGAAATCAAACCAAAAGGTACAGTATGTCACAGGCAATGGCTTTTGTAACACGCTCACCAATGGTTTAGAAGACAGAAAGAGTTTCTGTTATCTGTAGGCTAATGTAATAGTATAAAAAGTAGTGTGGCATAAAGATTTACATGATGCCCTGGGTCAGCTATCTTCTAATTTTGATCTAGTATGATACCAGTCAAAAGATCAGTTTGTTGTAGAATCCCAGCTTGTGAAATAGCTTACAAGTAATTATTCCTCTCTTAAAGAAACTAAAGGAGACATTGATTAAGTGCCTTTTATATACAGGGTGATTTATACACATCCTTTCCCTACCTCACAGGGTTGCTTACGGAGTAGTTGTCTCCCTTTTTACAGATATGGAAACTGACTTTCAGAGAAGGAACTTTTCGGAGGTCAAACTGCTAGTAAGTAGTAGAGCTGAGTTTCAAAACCCAGGTCTTTCTCATTCAAAAGCCAATTTTCTCTCTACTCCACCATGCTATTTATAAAACCCTCTTTAAATGTAAGCATTCCATGAATGTCACCATGATAATTTTATTTTTATTCTTTGTAAATTTTTATGGAAAGACATCTAGCTTTTCAGGGTAACACTTGTGCAACTCATTCTGTACCTACCTAGATGGAGAAAGTGTGTTTATCTTTCTTCATTCAGACTGCTTCCTTTACCTGGAAGGGTTAATTTTTCTGATCTTATTGGAACTTGATCTGGCCTTCAAGCTGATAGTTCAGATATTGCTTCCTTCAGAAGTAATTTCTTTTTTCTGAACTCTTTGCAGTTTTTATCATTTATATTACAACCTGCCTATTATAATTGTAACATAGCATTCTTGTGGGCAATGTAAACATCTTGAGGACAATGATGAGATTTTTCATTTTGTTATAGTATCTAGTACATATCTTGCACACAGTAAAGGCACTTAGTTAAAATCTGTTGAATGAATGAATATTGAATGGGATCTTGAACCAAGGGATTGAGATTTTTCAAAGTATGTTGCTATACCGAGACTGTAGAATTGATTAGTCAGTGAGGTCTTAATAAACATGGTTACTTCAAAGATATATCTATAGTAGCACATCTGTTGCAACCAAGGTTAATAATGTGTTTTGTTTACTTGCTTGTTTTCCGAAAGTAAACAAAATTAACAGCAGTTCCTTATGGTAGCAAAGTTTTTATTTCCTTCAGTATTTTCAAAGCCTTTCACAATCAGTTGGTACCTCATTCTTGCTGTGTGACAGAGACACAAAGATTACTCAAAGCCCAAACATTAAGAGCAATGAGAAGCCGAGGGGGCTGCACTGAGAAAACTCCCTAAAGAAAGGAGTCACCAAATGCAGCCCTGAGTTGGTATTTGCTTCAGCTTTTATTGTAAAGACAAGGAAATACAAGAGAAGAAACAACTTAATCATTTATCAAAGGAATGAAAAAAAATTGTCTATGGGGCATTCTCTGGAAAGCATCTTGAGAAACAAAGGAAAGGGAGTGAAGCTGGGTAAGAAATGTCCTTAATATCCTTATTTAATCTAGCAGAACATCCTTGAATATCTTTGTTGTGCTAAGAGCATTTTCCCTTTGAACAATCCCTGTTCTGCCTCAAATCTCCTATCTACTTTTTTTTTTTTTTTTTTTTTGTGACCGGTAAGGGGATTGTAACACTTGGCTTGGTGTCGTCCGCACCACGCTCAGCCAGTGAGCGCACCAGCAATCCCTATATAGGATCCGAACCCACGGCCTCGGTGCTCCCAGCGCTGCACTCTCCCAAATGAGCCACGGGGTCAGCCCTCCTATCTACTCTCAAGGGCTTTTGCCCTGTGTAAGTTCCCTGGTCCTTCTCAATCTTAACATTCCTATACTCTTCCACAATACTCTTTGAAGATGGTAAAGATTTTGTGCCACTTAACATATGAAGAAACCTGGGATCAGAATTTAAAACCTTTTCTCAGAATTCTTTTATTGGCATTCTTTCCCCTAGCCTTTTTCTTTTTTTGGTCAAATCCATCATTTGGCATGAAAGGCATAATAGTAAAGAGACACGTTGTGATCTACGTAGTGAGTGTAAAGTGCTTTGAACAACATAAGTGTGAATGGTCATGCTAAAGATCTTAAACCTTTATTGTCAAGTTACACAATCCAAGTGACTTTTAAAAGCTGAGGCAGTGCTTTTTGAGCTGCTCAGTGTCACATCCTCCTTCTCTTGTAGGAAATAATTATTCTAATAGCAGTGATTCTGGCTTTACAAAACCTGACAGTGATGTTAATAATGAATTTAACTATGTCCTGAGATTCTCAGGGATAAACTGGTGCTTTAGTTATGTCTTGTCTCCTTTCAAAGTTGCCAGTTAGTCCAGCTTGCCTTGCTTAGCTTTCGTGATTGCTTCTATTAGACTCATCCTAAGTGAGATTGGCTCAGCTCCTGGGGTTTTTTGTGTTTTTGTTTTGTTTTTTGGTGGCTGGCTGCACCAGGATCCGAACCCTTGACTGTGGTGTTGTAACACTGCACTCTAACCAGCTGAGCTAACTGGCTGGACCTCTTGGTTTTAATTGAGGTTAGATTTATGGGGTGACAGATTCACTCTGTCCAACTTTCTTTCCTTGTATTATATATATGTTCTGAGTGAATTTTTTTTTCCTTTTGTATTTCAAAAGAACTTGACAAATTATGGCTTAAAGAGTTTCAAAGCTCTGTGAGAGTAGTGTGCTGCTTTGCTTTGTAGTATTCATACTTAAGCAATGACAGCATGAAAACTCTAGTAGGTTGAAGATTTCTCACTGTTACACCAGACACTTCACATAGGGATTCCTTACTATCTGAACCTACTGGGCTCTGGAATTTGGATTGCAAGATTTTAGATATAGCAAGTTTAGACTGCAGAGTGTTGTATCCAAATGTGTTTGGTTCCTGAGTTTCAGATAGTGAAGGGTATCTCAAATTTATACATATCTCTTTGGTTCCTAGCTTTAGATAGGAACAGTTCTATGTAAGGGATATGTGTAATTTATTTTATCGTTAAGGTAGAGTCCAGTGGTGAGGTGAAAATACCTCCCTTCCTTATAGCTGATGCCAGGTTTGGAGTCCCTAGTTTTTGATTATTCTACTATCTCAACCTGTCCCTGGGAATTTAAGATGTGTTTGTAAACTTGTTCTAATCCTTTTTTGTTCGGTTTTGGGATTTTTTTTTTTTTTTTTTTTTTTTGTCTTTATCTTAATCATTACACAGAAATACCTCCCCAAACTTTAGATTCCTCTGAAAAAAAAAGGTTTTATAAGCACACTTGGTATTTGTGGGATAAGGGGGGAGCATAAAGTAGCACTTTTCAAAGTTAGACTTATCCCTGGTGCTTTTTATATTTCATCTGGTTTCCTGTTCTATTTCTTTCTTTTTTTTTTTTTTAAAAGATGACTGGTAAGGAGATCTTAACCCTTGACTTGGTGTTGTCAGCACCACGCTCTCCCAACTGAGCCACGGGCTGGTCCTGTCTCCCTGATCTGTAAGGCTTTTTAGCCTGTTCTGGAGGTCCCCAGGGAGAATATTTTCTCCTACCTTTCTAGTTTTCAGGAGAGTCTTTGAGGCACTTGCCAGGTTTTCCTGTTAGTTCAGCAGAATTTTGACTTTGTTATATTGGGACTTAGGGAAAGCTGAGAGAAAAGAATCAGCCAAATTACTGTTTCTGATCAAGGAGGGGACAGGGAGAAGGAGAATAGAGAGATCTCAAGAAAACTGTGCCCCAGTTTTTCTACCAGTCCATAGTTTTTGTCAGCTCCAAAGTTTAGGCACCACTGTGCTCCACTCCAGGCCCTTGGCCCTTCTCCCTTGAACCTTCTGCCACAGCCTTTAAGGTCTTTTTTTTTTTTTTTTTTTACTATTCTCTTTCCACCAGGCTTATTTTTTAGTTGCAGTTTTCTCTCTCCTTATACCTTTCTAAAGTTTTTGAGCTGTCGTCCCAGACTAAAGTCTTCTTCCCTAATCCTGACGTTGCTGGTAAGACAATGTTTCCCTCGGTCTTCTAACTCATCTTGACCTTTTAATCAGTCACTGCTTTTCTGTGACTCCCAGAGGCACCCCAGCCTTTGGACAAGTTATTTCTGGGGAAAGAATGGCAAAAATAATGCTTGAGTGTCACCTAGGCTTCAAGTACTATGCTAAGTGCTTTACATGCATGTATATCATTGTTATTAATCATTGTAAGAGCCCTGTTGGTGGTAACATCATTTTTCAGATGGTGTAACTGAGGCTCAACGAGTTTAAATATCTGTCTGAGATCACACAGCTAGAAAGGGACAGAGATGGGAATCAAATCCATTTTGTAGTTCAAATAATATGCTTTTTATTATGTCCTTTAACTTCATACCTTAGCAAGTTACCACTAATTATCTTTCTGATGAACTACACTGCCTTTCCCCATCCCAGGTATTTGGGTGCTGATTCACAGTCCAAATTGCAGCAACTTGTTGCAGGGCAGTAGGCTGGCACCCAGGGAAGAAAGGGAGCCCTTTTTGACTACCTGTGTTAGGTTTTGTCATTGTAACATGAACAAATGTGCGTGGTAGTAGATTAAAGTAGCGGTGAACAGTACATAAAATGCAAGTTTTTTTCTCATCCTGAACTTGTAGTTCTGCAGTTTCCTTCCCCATAATAACTATTGCATCTTTAGTTGCTTGTGAATTCTTCCAAAGCATCTATTTATATATAGGCATTTGTATCTATCTGCGGTTTAAAATAGAAGTGGTAGCATGTATGCGTATTCTTCACCTTGATTTTTTTCACTTAATAAAGAGCATTTCATATCAATACAATAGATCTATTGCATTATTTTTTATGTTTTATTGGAGAATAATATACATAGAGGACTGTGCACATGTTAAAGGTACAACTCAACTAATTTTCACAAACTGAGTATATTCATGTAACCAGCACCCAAATGAAGAAGTGGAAATTACAGAACCCCAGGTTTATTCTTTTTAATGGCATTTTGGTATTCCATGTGAATGAATATTATTTAAGAAGTCTTCTATTAATGGGTATTTAGATTGTTTTCAGTCTTCTATAAATAGTACTTCAGTGAATATCCTTGGAGAGATCTTTGTACCCTTGTGCAAGTATATTTTTCAGATAAATTTCTGCAAATAGAATTGCTGGGTCAAAAAGTATGTACATCTAAAATTTTGTGTATTGTCAAGTTGTTTTAAAAGAAGTTGTATACCAGTTTAAATGTTCTCTGATAATGTATAGAATGTACATAGGTCAGATTGGTTTCTAAAAATTGTTCACAGGGGAGGTTAGATAATCTCATCTGCAGGGAGAGTGCAAAGAAGTAATGACCCTTTTTGTGGTTAGCAATTATTGTGAGGGCCTTTGCCTCCCTTAATGTGAATTTGTCTCATTCTTTCTATATACTAATATTAGTTTCAAACTTTCTGTCACCATCCCAGTGGGAGGATGGAAGATATATAGTCTCTCTGGGTTTCTTCTTGATTCCAGGTAGCTGTGGGCCCAGTCTTTAACTGGTTTGGTAGATGCTGCATAGGAAAAGAAGTTACAACCACTGTGTGAGGTCAAAAAGTTAATCCCTGCACCTGCCTGGTTCTCAGGAAACCTGAGGTAGGGACTACTTGAGCTCAATTCTTTGGCTGTTGTGAATATACGTGCTTGTCAGTGTCTGGACTGGCTATGTCTGGGTCAGTATAGCAGCCCCTTCAGATAGAGGAGCTGTGGAAGGGCAAATTGGCCCATCCCAGAAACAGAGGGGATCCTGTGTTTAGCTACTTGACTCCAAGTGGGATATTGAGTCCTTTTTTAGGAAAAGAGAAAGAGGTTGTATTGCCTTTCTTGAACTAAGGAGGGAAATAGATTGCAGTCTTTGAACCGAGCAGTGCTTCTCAAATCAGTGCATTACTATTTTTAAAAATTTAGATATAATACACATAAGATTCACCATTTAAAAGTGTACAATTCACTGGTTTTTATTTATTTTTATTTTTTTGTTTGTTTTTTTGTCTTATTTGTGACCGGCACTCAGCCAGTGAGTGCACCGGCCATTCCTATATAGGACCCGAACCCGCGGTGGGAGCGTCGCCGCACTCCCAGTGCCGCACTCTCCCGAGTGCTCCACGGGCTCGGCCCAATTCACTGGTTTTTATTATATTCACAAGGTTGTGCAACTATCATCATCTAATCTCAGAACATTTTCATATCCAAAAAAGAAACCCCATACCCATTAGCAGTCACTCCCTGTTCCCGCTCTCCTTTCAGCCCTAGGTAACCACTAGTCTACTTTCTTTGTCTATGGATTTGCCTGTTCTGGACATTTCATATAAATGGAATTATGTAATGTGTGGCCTTTTGTGTCTGCTTTCGCTTAGCACAGTTTTTAAGGTTCATCCATGTTGTAGTATGTATCAGTACTTCATTTCTTTTTATGGTCAAATAATATTTCATTGTATGGATAGATCACGTTTTGTTTATCCATTCATCTATTGATGGACACCTGAGTTTCCATTCTTTGGCTATTATGAATAATGCTGCTATGAACTTTCATGTGCATGATTTTTTGTGGACAGTGTTTTCATTTCTTTTGGTGTATACCTAGGAGTGGAATTGCTGGGTCATATGGTAACTATGTTTGACTTTTTTTTCTTAATTGTGGTAAACAACATCTAACATGAAGTATACCTTCTTAACCATTTTTGTACAGTTAAGTATTCAGTATATTCACATTGTTGTAAAACAGGTCTTCAGAACTTTTTCATTTTGCAAATCTGAAACTCTGTAACCATTAACCAACAACTCCCCTTTTTCTCCTACTCCCAGTCCCTGGTAACCACCATTCTACTTTCTGTTTCTACAAATCTGACAACTTTAGAGACCTCATATAAATGGAACCATAAAATGTTTTTTGGTGACTGATTTATTTCACTTAGCATAATGTCCTCAAGGTTTACCCATGGGGTAGTATGTGACAGGATTTCCTTCCTTTTTAAGGCTGAATAATATTCCTTTATGTGTATAAACCACATTTTGTTTTTCCATTCATTTGTTAATGAACATTTGGGTTGTTTCCACCTCTTGGCTATTGTGAATAATGCTGCTATGAACATGGGTGTGTAGATCTCTGAGACCATGCATTTAATTATTTTTGATATATACTCAGATGTGGGATTGCTGGATCATATTGTAATTGTATTTCTAAGTTTTTGAGGAATCTTCATGCTGTTTTTCGTTGTGGTTGCACCATTTTACAATACCATCAGCATGCACAAGAATTCCAATTTCTTTGCATCTTCACCAACACTTATTTTCTGTGTCTTTTGTTTTTGACAATAGACATTCTAATAGGGGTGAGATGATACTTTGTTGTGGTTTTGATTTGCATTTCTCTGATTGTTGATGTTAAGCATCTTTTTATATGCTTTTGGCCGTTTGTATATCTCTGGCGAAATGACCATGCAAGTCCTTGGGTTATTTGATTTTTTGTTGTTGTTGAATTGTAGGAGTTCTTTATGTATTCTGGTTATTACCCCTTTATCAAATATATGACTTGCAAATACTTCCATTCTGTGATTCATTTCTGCCTTTTTACTCTGTTAGTTGTGTCTTAATGCACAAATGTTTTAAAGGTGATGTAGTCCCATTTGTCTGTTTTTGCTTTTGTTGCCTGTGCTGTTGGTATTATATCCAAGAAGTCATTGCTAAGTCCAGTGTCATGAGGTTTTCTCCCTTTTTTTTCTTCTAGGAGTTTTATGGTTTGGGGTCTTAAATTTTTGTGTATGATGTAAGATAAAGGGCCAACTGCATTCTTTTGCATGTGGGTATTCAGTTTTCCCGATGTTCCCTTTTTGAAGAACTGCCAAATTGTTTTCCAGAGTAGCTACACCATTTTATATTCCCTTAAGCAGTGTATGCGGACTCCATTTGTTATTGCCTGTCTTTTTTTTTTTTTAATATATCAGCAACTGCAATTAAATTTTTTTTTTTTATTGTGGTAAAATACATAAAACTTATCACTGTCGTTATTTTAGAGTGTACAATTCAGTGACATTAAGTACATTTGCAAAGTGGTACAACCATCACCACTATCCATTTCTAGAACTTTTTCATCATCCCAAACAAAAACTCTGTACCTAATAACAGTAGCTCCTCATTTACTCCTCTTCTCTACCATTCTGCCTTCTGTTTCTATGAATTGCCTGTTCTAGATATCTCATATAAATGGAATCAAAAACATTTGTTTTTGTGTGTCTGACTTCTTTTGCTTAACATAATGTTTTTATGGTTTATCCAGACTCATATTGTAGCATGTATCAGAATTCCTTCTTTTTTTAAGGCTGAATAATATTTCATCGTATGTATATACCACATTTTGTTTATCCATTCATCTGTGGATGGACATTGGATTATTTTTACCTCTTGGCTATTGTGAATGATGCTGTGATGCATGGATTCCAGGATTTCCACATTCTTGCCAATACTTATTTTCCTTTGTTTTTCTTTTTTTGGGGAATAGTCATCCTAATGGGTGTGAAGTAAGTATTATCTCATTGTGGCTTTGATTTGCATATCCCTGATGACTAGGAATGCTGAGCATCTTTCCATGTGCTTATTGGCTATTTGTATATCTTCTTTGGAGAACTGTATAATTTCTTTGTCCATTTTTAATTGGGTTGTTTGTTGAGTTCTTTATACGTTCTGGATATTAATTCCTTATCAGATATACGATTTACATGTATTTTCTCCCATTCTATTGCCTTTCTTTTGATTATAACCATCCTACTGGGTGTGAAGTGATATCCCACTGTAGTTTTTATTTGCTTTTCCCTAATGATTAATGAACATCTTTTCATGTGCTTATTATTGTTCATTTATTTTTTCTTTGGGAAAATGTTTATTTCTCTAAATCCTTTGCCCATTTAAAAATAGTTATTTATCTTTGTGTTGAGTTGCTTTATATATTGTGGATACTAGACCCTGATTAGATATATAATTTGCACATATTTCTCCCATTCTGTGAGTTGTCTTATCACTTCCTTGATAATGCTCTTCGAAGTACAACCATTTTTAATTTTGCTGAAGTCCATTTTATCTATTTTTTTGTTTTATTGCTTGTGCTTTAAGTGTCATAAACTGTGGCTAATTCAAGGTCACAAAGATTTATTTGTATATTTTCTAACAGTTGTATGGTTTTAGCTCTTACATTTAGGTCTTTCATTTATTTTGAGTTAATGTTTGTATTTGTTGTGAGGTAGAGGTCCAAACTCATTCTTTTGCTTGTAGATATCCATTTGTTCCTGTACCATTTGTTGAAAAGACTATTCTTTCCCACAATTAATTGTCTTGGAACTTTAGTCGAAAACCAGTTGACCGTAATTGGGTGGGTTTATTTGTGGACTATCAGTTCTATTCCATTGATCTGTATGTCTGTCCTTGTGCCAGTACCACACTGTCTTGATTACTGTACCTTTGTGTTGTAAACTTTGAAACTGGGAATCGAATCCTTCAACTTTGCTAATATGAAGTATTACATTGATTTTCACATGTTGAACCAACCTTGCGTTCCTGTGATAAATTCTGCTTGGTTGTGATTTATAATCCTTTTTATATGCTGTTGTATTTGGTTTGCTAATATTTTCTTGAGAATTTTTGCATGTATATTCATAGAGGGATATTGATTGCTTTCTTGTGATGTCTTTGTTTGATATCAAAGTATTATTGGCTACATAGGATGAGTTGGTAAATGTTTCTTCCTCTTCTGGTTTTTGGAGAGTTTGAGAAGAATTGGTGTTAATTCTTCTCTATATTTGGTAGAATTCACCAGTTATAATAAGTTGAATATTGTCTCTCCAAAATTCATGTACACTCCAAACCACAGAATGTTACCTTATTTGAAATAGGGTCTCTGCAGATGTAATTAGTTACAATGAGATCATACTACATTAGGGTGGGCCCTAAATCCAATGAAGAAAAGAGGACAAAGAGAGACAGAAAAGAAGACCATGTGAAGAGATGGAAGCAGAGCAACACCAAGAATTGTCGGGAGCCACCAGAAGCTAGGAAGAAGAAAGGAAGGGTTCTTCTCTAGTGCCTTCAGAAGGAAGCATGGCCCTGCTGACACCTTGATTTTGGACTTCTAGCCTCCAGAACTGTAAGAGAATAAATTTCTGTTGTTTTAAGTGACCAAATTTGTGGTAATTTGTTACAGCAGCCCTAGGAAACTAAAACACCAGTGAAACCATTTGTTTCTAGGCTTTTCTTTGTGGTAAGTTTTTTGGTTACTAATTCAATCTCTTTACTTTTTCTTGGTCTTTTCAGATTTTCTATTTCTTCTTGAGTCAGTTTTAGTAGTTTGTCTTTCTAGGAATTTTAAAATTTCATCTAAGTTATTCTCATTTGTAGGTCTTCAGTTGTTCATATTATTCTGTTATAATCCTATTTTTGTAAGGGCAGTAGTATCATTCTGCTTTCATTCCTGATTTTAATAATTTGAGGGTTATTTTTTTCTTTGACAGACTTTTAGCTACAGTGACAATTTTTTTTTTTAAAGATGACCAGTAAGGGGATCTTAACCCCTGTCTTGCTGTTGCCAGCACCACGCTCTCCCAGGCGTGCTAACCGGCCATCCCTATATAGGGATCCGAACCCGTGGCCTTGGTGTTATCAGCAACACACTCTCCCAAGTGAGCCACATGCTGGCCCTACAGTGACAATTTTGATCATTTCCAAGAACCAACTTATGTATTCATTGATTTTTTTTTCTGTTTTTCTGTTCTTTACGTTATCAGTGTTCTTACGTTTATTATTTCTTTCCTTCTGCTTGCTTTGAGTTTAGTTTGCTCTTCTTTTTCCAGTTTCTTAAGGTGGAAAGTTAGGTTATTGATTTGAGATCTTTCTTCCTTCTTAATGTAGGCATTCTCAGCATTGCTTTTGCTGCATTCCATATATTTTGGTGTGTTGTATTTTTGTTTTCTCTAATTTCCCTTGTGATTTCTTCTTTGACTTATTGGTTATTTAGGAGTGTGTTAATTTCCATGTATTTGTGAATTTTCCAGATTTCTTTCTGTTATTGATTTGTAATTTCATTCCATGTGATCAGAGAACATACTTTGTATAATACCAGTGTTTTTAAATTTGAGACTTGTTTTGTGGCTGAACATGTATTGGAATATGTTACATGTACACCCGAGAAAAATGTGTATTCTGTTGAGTGTAGTGTTCTATAGGTGTCTCTTAGATCTAGTAGTTTTATAGTGTTGTTCAAGTCTTCTATTTCCTTGCTGATCGTCTAGTTATTCTATCCATTATTGTAAATGGAGTATTGAAATCTTCAACTATTATTGTTGAGTTGTTTATTCTCTTTTTAGTTCTGTCCATTTTTCTTCATGCATTTTGCAATTCTTTCAGGTGCACATATGTTTGTAATTGTTATATCTTCTTGATGATTGACCTTTTAATCATTATATTAATGATTAACACTTTTTTTTGCCTCTAGTAACAAATTTCTTCTTAAAGTCTATTTTGTCTGGTTATGCCTGTAGTCTTCTAAATCCCAGGGACATGTTGGAGGCTTTCAAAGCCCCGATGGAAATCTCATACACCTACTTTTCCTCATATGATTTTTTTTTTCTTTATTTTTTTGGCAGCTTGAACCCTGGGCCTTGGTGTTATAACTACCATGCCCTAAACAAGTGAACTAACCAGCCAGACTCTTTTCCTTATAAGATGTTTAGTTAATCTCATATTTGCAACAAACTTTATTCACCATCTCAGGCGGCCTCCGACTTAAAACATTACCTGTGATTGTTTTTGACAAATTCTCTCTGGGAAAAGGAGTTTTGCACTTGGGGAGCTCCTACTCAGGTTAACTAGAGACATCCTTGTAAGTGGGGTCTTCCAGAGAACCAACAGACAAGTGAAATAATGACAATTCTTTGGGAATGAGGCTTTGAAAGAGCTTCAGCTCCATTCTACCAGCTACCTGTGGTCATTGTCAGGCTGTACTGGGAATGTGGGTTGTTTTTAAGGCTACCTTACAGCTGGAGAGCAGGGATGGGACCAGGGCCAGTTAAAAGGCTACAAAGCTAGCTGTTTGTTCTGGGATTCAGCCATTTTTCTTAAATAAATGCTCCTTGGTTTGCTGCAAGCCTTTGGTTAGTTTCCAGAGTTCTGAAAAAGTTGCTTCTGACAACTTTTGCCATTTTTTTCATCGCTTCTACGAAGGAGAGTTTTCAGAGATCCTTTGTTGTTTTCACCAATGTAATCCAGTGCATCTCACTTGGTAAAGGTGGGCACTGAGACAGCAGCAACTTTTCCAAAGCAGTAGTGCCAAGCTTGTTTAAGAGAGTACTGAGTCAGGAGGAAGCAGGTAACACCTCTCGTAAATGCAGATGGAAACAGAGACTTTAAGCTGTTTCATTTCTCATAGGAGAAGGAGTGAGGAGGGAACCATTATTCTTTGAGTATCTGCACGCTGAATGCAGGTACTATCTTATTTAAGCCTCACTACAACCTTTATGAGGTAGAAAATATTATCCTCATTTTACAAATGAGGAAACTGAAGAGAAGGGGATGAAATGCCATAGGCCACAAAGCTACTATGTGGAAAATCTAGGATTCAGACCTGAAAAGGCCATACTTTTACCATATTTCACATTTATTGGGTCATCACTGTGTGACTGCCACATTAATCATGCTTTCTCATTTTATCATCAACCCTTTTAGGTGGATTTTACTATCCCCATTTTACAAAAGAGGAAACTGAGGCTGAGAGGTTAGGCTTTTTACTCAGGTTATGGTGTAAGAGGAACAGAATAAGTTGTGGTGGACTCCTTCACCTATATTTTCAGCCAGTGTGCAGCACTGCCTCAGCAGGCCTAAGATTACCACACATCCTCACCTGCTTCTGGGGACCAAAACCTATGCTGTTTCCCAGCTAGGGAGACCTTTGTCTGGTGTCTGAAGTTCTAGAGTGACCAAGGTAAAAGTAAGTTCTCCTGGCTACCCATGTCTTGGTGTATAGTAGAAAGAGCACTGGATTAGGAATTCTGGCATGGCCACTGAATTTGGCTCTCTGACAGCTTGTACCTTTTAGAGCCTCAATTTTCTTACCTATAAGTGGACTTCAAAATGGGGTTTGCAAGGGAGAAAATATGCGCATTTTACTTTTCTCATTTCTTTTTAATTTGTTGGTGTATTTTATAATGAATTATAGTGATTCATGTACCTAATTTGTAAACGAGTATACCTATACTGGGTGTATATATTCAGTCATTTGCTGATGAGGTGCCTAATCAAAGTTTAGTGACCACTGATTTATGAAGTGAGGGATTTTGACTACAATCTGTCCCAGTGACAATACTGTGTCATAATTTACCAAAAGGCTTCTCGCATTTGGATTGAAAACCTTGGCAATGTTAAATCTTTGGCTACTGTGAATCTTGATGTCTGGTTATCTTCTCCTTCTTCAGGTCTTTTCCCTACTTATAATCACTTCAGGCAGAGAGACAGCCTATTTCTCTACAGTGCTGTGGTGTTTGTGGTTTCCAGAGTTGTGTGTGCCATTCACCATATGTCACTGGCTTGAGGAAGTAGCCTATAAAACTGACAAAGCAGGCAGAGTAGTTGTTGCCATTTTTCAGCCTTGCAGGCAGGATCAGAGATACCGTCTTGCTCTCTGCATTGAACTACAATTAGAGTAAACTCTAAAGCGCTGTCTTTATGATCACGGAAGCCTGATCTGTATGATCATGGCCAAGCTATTCTCAGGTCATCTGTACCATAAAATATCAATCACTATGTACAACAACCTGGACCTAAGGGAATGCTTTAGGTACTAAAGACGTTTCACTGTCCCAAACGAAACTATAGAACCCTCGGCAACACCAATCACTGCTCTCTTCCTGTAGGATAAACTCCTGAGGTTCCGTTTCTCCATCAAAGGAGGCTCTGCCCTTCCTCTGCCTGCCTCCCCTAGCCAGGGTTCCAGGCTTCTCATTGGAAGGTATACACAGTGCTCTTCCTAGCCTTGCTTATGACCACCTTTTCCAATCCTTTCATAAAAACTGCCCCCTCACCATCTGTGAAGGTGTTCTTGTTATTTACCATAGGTGGTAAAAGGGGGTGCTGTCACAGTCCCCACTAATGAGACATCTGATACAACTGATCAGATTAAGTAATTAAATAAAATGCAGCAAAACTTCATTTTATGTACTATGAAGAAAGAAAAAGATGCTACTAGTTAAATTAACACGCCGTCAATTGTAAGATGCATCCTGATTTCAGGTATTAAAATGGGAAAAATGTCTTAGAATCTATGAAAAATGCTAGCTTCCTTTCCTACCTCTCAAGTGGGAGAGCGAAAACTGGACAGACTAGAAACGCCAGGGGATATCTGAGAGCCTTACAGACTGAGCAAATATGAAAGCCAAAGGCAACTCCCAAGATGTAGCAGCTGGCAGGGACTATACAAAAAATTTCTTCTAAAATAAATCCTCTTACTAAAATATTGCTGGAATCAGTCCTTACTGTCATTGAAGAGGCTGATAGTGCTACTTGCCTGTTGCCTAAAGAGATTGGAGGAATGAATATAAGTTTAAATTCCTTTAATTCAACAAGTATATGAATGCCTACTGTGTTCAATGAGTTGTGGCAATTCATAAAACTAATGTATTTTTTTAAAGTTTGTTGTTTATAAGAATAATGTAATTTCTTCCCTAAAAAGCGACTAGTTAATTGTATTATTTAATAAACATTCTTAATTTAGCGGTAGTTCTAGCAACATCAACTCTTGCAGAAAAGTGAGTCACTCAACTCCCACATGTAAACATACTTCAAAAGCAGTTATAAAATTCTTTCAGATTATCCCTGAATTCTTATCAAATGAGTTTTTTTCTCAGACATGCTGACCTTCACCTACAGATGAGGTGATCCATAGATGTTTCCATAAGCTGTCCATAAGTTTAAAAAGCATACCATTCACTCTTAGCTTTTCTACTATTGGCCAAAGAACCTAATTCTTTTTTTCTTTTTTTTTTTTTAAAGATGAACGGTAAGGGTGTCTTAACCCTTGATTTGGTGTTGTCAGCACCACGCTCACCCCGTGAGCTAACTGACCATCCCGATATGGGATCCGAACCCGTGGCCTTGGTGTTATCAGCACCACACTCTCCCGAGTGAGCCATGGGCCGGCCCCCAAAGAACCTAATTCTGTACAGCTCTTCTGTCTTTGGCTTGGCCATTATCAAACAATTACAGATCTGATTATTTATTGAAGAGTAAATCGTTCTGAAGAAGTAAAATATGGATCTGGATGAAGTTAGCTCCTAGAGCATTTGCAGTTTTCCAGGAATTCTGACTTTACTAACCCTTGGCAGTTTTGATACTTTAAAAGCATTGATTTTACTTGCTTTTCCTTAGCTCTCCTCCCTACATCCCCAAATATAGTACTCTTAGAAAAATGTGGTAGAAAATCTTTTTTATTTAATTTTAAAGGAATTTATTTTTTAATTGACACATCGATTGTACATATTTATGGAGTACAGAGTTATATTTCAATACGTGTATACAATTTGTGATGATCAAATCAGGGTGATTAGCATATTCATCATCACAACACCATGATTTCTTTGTGATGAGAACATTTGAACTCCTCTCTTCTAGCCATTTGAGAAAATACAATAATTGTTAAGTATAGATTGACTAGAGCTACTCTAGAACTTATTTTTCTTATCTAGCTATAATTTTGTCCATGAATTGTGGTAGAAAATCTTATTCAGGTGGACTTTAGATCAGACTTTCTTTCCTCTTATTTTTGACCTCCCTAAATTATAAATATTTATTTTGTAGGTATCATAGCTGCAAATGTCTTTGTATTCTGTTTATGGAGAGTACCTTCCTTACAGCAGATGATGATCAAATATTTCACATCCAATCCAGCCTCAAGTAAGTCTAATTTGTGTGATTTTATTTTAAGGTGGAGATAATATGAAAGAAATAAGCTTTATGTTAATTGAAATGCTGTAAAAAAAAAAAAAAAAAAAAAGATGAGTTACTTGTTAGCAATTATAAGCAAAATCTGGAGGGTAGGCTATAAGCTCCTTAAAGACAGGGACCTTGTCTCTTCATGCTATATCCCAGGTGACTAAAATGTACCTTACACATATTGGATACCTGAATATTTTTTAATGAATTGAGATCCATGATCACTACAAGTTTATTCCTTGAGGAGAATATTATATACAACTTTATACTTGAAATAATTTATTCATTCTCTCTTTTTTTTTTTTTCCCTAACTAGCTTTTACCATATGGACAAGTGGCTTCATTGGACTGAGAATTTTTATTGGTTGCTTACTAAGTAGAAAAGAGATGTATTAAGATAGCTTTTTACCACTTTGAAAAGTGCTGTTTTATTCCATCTTATTTAAGCTTTTAACTGGCTCCATTTTTCCCATGTTTGATTTGTTTGATAATAATGGAAAAAGTTCTAAAATATGAGGGGGTTTTTTTTGTGGCAACTGGCTGGTACAGGGTTTGAATCCTGGACCTTTGAGTTATCAGCACCATGCTCTAACCGACCAAGCTAACCAGCCAGCCCCTTAAAATATGAGAGTTTTAAAAAGCTGTGTGTTGCATAATTACCAAACCATTTTTTTCTCTTGTAGAGGTCCTTTGTTCTCCAATGTTGCTGTCAACATTCAGTCATTACTCCTTATTTCACATGGCAGCAAATATGTATGTTTTGTGGAGCTTCTCCTCCAGCATAGTGAACATTCTGGGTCAAGAGCAGTTCATGGCAGTGTACCTATCTGCAGGTAATAAGCTTTATTCTCAGGGCCTTTGAGAGTATAAGCACTCTAACTTATCTGTGGAAGGGACAGAGAATTATTACAGCCATATTCTACACACAGTAAGTGCGTAATGCTCAGGACATATTTGTTAAGTTGTGCGTACCGAAGGGTACCATAGACTGATGGAACTGTTGCTTTTCCATCTTCTCATTTTGCTGATTTCCTCTTACATGAATTATTTGGGTATGCTTAGTTTTAAATTAGGATAAGCAAGAGTTAAGGGTTAGTCTAGAATTTAAGAATGTCATTTTTATCTCACTGGGCCTTGAGTTCTTTAGCTCAGGCCCACTATTTTATAGATTAATTGTTTCTAGACTTCCTGGCTGCCTCAAACATCTGGCTCTTTGTTAAATAACTGTAAACAAGTTTATTTCTCCCTGTGTGTTGTTTCCATAAAGCTTTCAATCAGAGCTGTACAATATGATTGTCAAGAATGAGTTTGTTCTCTTTTTTTGTAAGAATGTGTGTTGGCACGGAACTGCTTCCTAGTCATGGTCCTGGAGAGACGGCATCATTTCCTTATTTCAATTAGGAAATACTAATGTACAATTATTTCTAGATGCTGTGAAGTTGGCAACTGGCCAAATTTTACTTACCTCGCTGCAGAATTTACTTAATTAAAGCAATAAAATATAAACATTCAATTTTAAAATCCTTATATTTAAAAATAGTATATCTAATAGTTTTGCTGTAGTGGGGGGGGAATAGCAGTGAGCTTGGAGACAGAAGACCTAGGTTCAGAGCCTATTTCTGCTACCAGCTGTATGATGTTACAGAAATGACAACCTCTCCGATGATAAGGGATTGTAGAAAGGATTAAATAAAAGCATCTACCACAAAGCCCAGAGTGGGTGCTTAGTCAGTGTAAATTGAATACTCATGTGTTCCTAGTCCCTCAAAAGTAGCAGCTGAGCAATATGTTTGGCTTATAAGATGAGCGTGTAGTTCTTTCCTTAAATGTTAGTTGTGTTGTTATAGGTACAAAGGGTCTGTTTCAGATGCCATTAATGCCTGCTCCATAGGAAGTTGCTTTTTAAAATGAGCTACATTGAGCTCTAATGCCATTGGAGTCACAGGGTCCTAAGGAGTCATTTAATCTAGTGTCTCACCCCAGAGATTCTGATTCTGAGATAGCTGGTGAGTTTGGGAATTAGTCTCCTTTCTTCATGTTATAGATGAGGGAGATAACAGAGATAATAAAGGAAATGATCCTATGTCACTCAGCAAGACATATAGTGGGCCATACTTTTCTTTCCCTATAAAATAGCTGAAGTGATAGGCAATGTAACAATTCATGTCCATATCCTTGTAGTGATCCAGATAGAAACCTGATACTGTTAGTCTGTGTGGAATGAAGATTAGAAATGGAAACCATTTTTGTGTGTCATTTAAATTATTGAAATGTGACTTATTTCTCAGGTGTTATTTCCACTTTTGTCAGTTATGTGTGTAAAGTTGCCACAGGAAGATATGGACCATCACTTGGTGCAGTAAGTATTTCTAATTTAAAAAAATTTTAATTTAATTTTAAAATTTATTTTGAAATAATTTTATACTTTAAAAAAGTTGCAAAATTAATATAGAGTTCCCATATACCTTTCACCCTGCTGTTAACTAACATCTCACAGAATCATAATGCAACAATCAAAACTGGGAAATTAACATTGAAACAGTACTATTGACTAATCAACATTTAATTTAGAATTTATACTCTTGTAAAGCTTTGTAAATTTCAGGCTCTAGCTTTTAACTGTTGGTCAGTTATACATAGTTACTAGAATAGAGTACACATCAAGAGGAGTAAGTAAGAACAGTGAGTATCCAATCCCCATAAACCAGATAGCGTAATCTGGCATTGGAAAATTCTAACTAATAACAGATTTGAATCTGGTACTGTATCCTCCTATTTAGTCAGTATTTGAGTGTCTACTGAGTAGATTAGGCACTGTGTTAGATCCTGGGGATACAGCCAGTTAGCAAGATAATCCAGATTCCTGGGGCTGGCCCGTGGCTCACTTGGGAGAGTGTGGTGCTGATAACACCAAGGCCACGGGTTCGGATCCCTATGTAGGGATGGTCAGTTAGCTCTCTTGGAAGAGCCCACGTGGTGCTGACAACACCAAGTCAAGGGTTAAGATCCCCTTACTGGTCATCTTTCAAAAAAGAAAAAAAGATTACTGCCCTCAGAAGTTTATGTTCCAGATGCTTTAAAAAAAAAAAAAAAGTTTTAAAAATGTATTTAACTGTAGATTTGAGTTTAATGGCAGATTTCTAGGCACATGGAAATCTTTAATATTTCTCTGAAGATTACACATCCAGTTTGTTCACATTTAAATACTAATATACTTAAATGCATTCAAATATGGAATTTCATATGTACAATAACTCTAAAAAGGTTCAATTTTTGGAAAAGAATCCTTATATAAAATAATCACCCCCTAATTTGTGTGTTCCTCAGATTTGTGTATACTTAATTCTCCTAATGAGGCCTATATCTTGTCCTACATGCTTTCTTACTTAAGCTTCTTTTTTTTTAAAAAAGATGATCGGTAAGGGGATCTTAACCTTTGACTTGGTGTTGTCAGCACCACGCTCTCCTGAGTGAGCTAACCAGCCATCCATATATAGGGATCCAAACCCGTGGCCTTGATGTTATCAGCACCGCACTCTCCCAAGTGAGCCATGGGCTGGCCCTTAAGCTCCTTTTTTATCTTCATGGAATGTTTGTTTTCTGTATAACATTTGGTTCCGGTATACTTCAAATCATATTCTCTACCTTATTCAACAACTAAGTACCTGTTAGAAGAAGGCAGTGAAGACCATAGATGAATCAGAAGTGGACTCAGACTTCAAGTTTAGTTTAGTTGGGGAGAAAACATTATACATACATCTAATGCACACTAAAAGGGATGAGAATTCTCTAGAGGACTCTGGGGGTTCTGAGAGTAGGGGAAACTTTTCTCATTAGCTGAAAGGATCTGGGAGGGCATTTTGATGTGCCTTTAGACAACTGTTACTCTAATTTTACAGATAAGAAACCAAAGTCCAAAATTAATAGCATGGTATTTGGAATGAGAGTGGGGTTGAATCCCAGCTCTGCCACTTACCTGTGATTTTCAGGACGTACTGAATTCTCTGGACCTAAGTTTTCCCATATAAAATGGAGATAATGCCATCTATTTCTGATTTGCAATGCAAGTATGTTTAGAGTGCTTAGCACAGTAAGAAGCACATAGTAAGAAATGTGGAAGTGGTAGTTCCTATTCAGTTATCAAAATCCTGTAGAGCCATGGTAGGACATGGTTATCACCAAATACTTTAATTCATCCTTGGATAAAATTAAAGAAAATTAAATCACTAGGTATGATGGCATTTTTAATGAGAAATTTGAAAAAAAAAATACTATTGACAAAATTGTCACAAAATATAAAGTATTGGTCTTACTGGCTTAGTCATAATCCTTTGTTAAAAGATGGAGACTACCAAAGTATATTTGTCAATTACCATGTTGGCACTAGGGATCAAGAATACTGACTAGTTTTAGTTAAGGGTTTGGTTTAGTTAGAGCTGTGCATATTCTGAATCTCATCAAAAAGTTAGTTTCTTACTAGTTATTGTTGGGAAGCTTTTCTCTAATATTCTGCTTTTCAAAAACTTACTTTCTGTGAAATGTAACCCCTAATCTTGAGGTGGCAAAGATCATCAAGTGTCTGTTGTAGGAAGCAACATTTGTTAAAATGTTTGTTAGAGAAAATCCTTTTCACTTGAAGTTGTAAACAGTTTCTCATAGGCTAAATTTGCTCATCAACATTATGATGACATGTTTGCTGTGTCTTCATTGATTTACCTGTGTAAATGACCTAATCTATACATAAACTGATTTCTCTTGCTAAGTTAGGAAAGTATCATTTTCATCTTCGTTATAAAGTTACAAGTAAAATAAAATGGTCACTAGAGCAGATTCATTTGTAATTCCATTTTGATTTACCTATAGTGCTTTGAAGTGCATCTCTTTGTATAACCTTTTTAGAGGTGCTCAAAGTATTGCATTATTTATACATCACTTATCACATCTACTGGTGGTGTCATTTTACCAGTTTGAGTGAAGTATAGAAACCTTACCTCCCTAGGGCTGTCCATTTAGCTTATTGGTTAGAGCATGGTGTTATAACACCAAGGTCAAGGGTTTGGATCCCCACACTGGCCAGTTGCCAAAAAAGAAAAAAAGAAACCTTACCTCCCTTTACATCCCTGTACCTTCCCTAAATTATAATTGCTTAAAATATTTTCTCTACTACATTAATATCAGTCACTGTTATAATTTTTGCTTCAACCATTAAAATAATTTAGAAAATTAAAAGAGAGGGAAGTTTATTGTATTTACACATTTTTATTTTTTCTGTTGTTCTTCTTTCCTGATGTTCCAAGATTTCTCCTTTTATCATCTTTCTGTTTAGAGAACTTTCTTTAGTCGTTCTTTTAGGTAGATCTGCTGGCAACAAATTCTCTTTAAGCTTTTCTTCTTCTGAGAATGTCTTGATTTCTCCGTTTCTTTTCTTTCTTTCTTTCTTTTTTTTTTTTTTTTTTAGTGGCTGGCCGGTACAGGGATCAAACCCTGGACCTTGGTGTTATCAACACCACACTATAACCGACTGAGCTAACTGGCTAGTCCCCATTTCTGACGGATATTTTCATTGGATATAAAATTCTGGGGGCTGACAGTGAATTCTTTCAGCACTTGAAAAATGTTGTGCCACTTCCTTTTGGCCTCCATGGTATCTGATGAGAAATCCTTTGTTGTTCAAATAGCTATTCCCCTATAAGTAAGGTACCGTTTCTTTTTTTTTTTTTTTAAAGATGACCGATAAGGGGATCTTAACCCTTGACTTGGTGTTGTCAGCACCATGCTCACCCAGTGAGCTGACCAGCCATCTCTATATGGGATCTGAATCCGTGGCCTTGGTGTTATCAACACCACACTCTCCCGAGTGAGCCACGGGCCAGCCCAGTAAGGTACTGTTTCTCTCACTACTTTCAAGATTTTTCTCTTTGTGTTTAGTTTTCAGAAGTTTGACTATGGTATGTCTTGTCACTGATTTCTTTGTGTTTATCCTGTTTGGAGTTTGCTCAGCTTCTTGAATAGGTAGGTTTGTGTCTTTTGTGAAATTTTCAGCCATTATTTCTTTGAATACTTTTTCAGCTCATCCTCTGTCTTTTCCCTTCCTGGGACTCCAGTGATACCATGTTAGATCATTTGTTAGTCTCACAGGTCTCTGAGGCTCTGTTAACTTAAGTCTGTTCCTTCTGTTCAGATTGGTTACTTTCTATTATTCTGTCTTCAAGTCCACTGATAGTTTTCTCTGCTCTTTCCATTCTGCTGTTGAGCCCATCCATCAAGGGTTTTAATTTCAGTTATTGTATTTTTCAGTTCTAAAGTTACATTGTTATTCTTTATCTTATTTCTTTGCTATAGTTTTACTTGTTTCAAGCATGTTTGTAATAACATTTGTGTCATGTTGGTGTCTTATTAATTGTCTTTTCTCATTCAAGTTAAGGTTTTTCTGGTTCTTGGTACGATGAGTGATTTTCAGTTGAAACCTGAACATTTTGGATATTATGTTATGAAACTTTGGATCTTCTTTAAATTTACTCTTTTGGCAGGCCTTTTCTGACACTGTTCTGATGAGAGACTGGGGAGTACTGAGTCATTACCACCAGTTTGGGGTAGAAGTCCAGTTTCCCCACTCAGCATCGTTTGCCACTTGGGGGACAGGGGCTCCTGCTACTACTGCAGGGCAGGGTGGGCGTTCTGGGAGTGCAGGTTCCCTAGCAGGACTCTGCTAATACCACTGGCGCTAGCAGGAGCACAGGTGTCTTGTTAATGCTCCTCTTCACTGACACTCGCCATTAAGGGTATTGGGATGCCTCATTATAGTCTGGCAAGAGTGGAAGTCTAGGCTCTCCTCCACCCAGCCTTTGCTGATGGGGTTGGACCACAGTTTTTTCAGTGTAGTTATTGTCTAAAAGTTCTGTCTTGCTAGGATATCCTTTCTTGGTCCTTGGCTAGAGAGAGCATTTTGGGGGTGGGAGTGAGCCTATTTTGTCTGTGCTTATTGGTGTTTCCATGTTGTCCATTTCTTCAGAGCCCAGTCTGAACTGTATGAAGCCAAAAATAAAAATAAAAAATAAATAACCCAGGGAACTCACCACTGCATTATTCATTGGAGCTTAAGTTTCCAACTTGGTCTGCTTTCCTCTGTCTGGTTTTCAGAGTCTTCATATATTTTTTTTATGTATATATACCTGAGTCTTTATCTGTACTTGGCTTTTGGAAGCAGAAGGCCTTCTAGAGCAAATTCATTTAAAAATCATAATACAAAAAAATCACAATTAAAAACCATTAATATGATAGATTTGAAGATTATATAGATATGGAAAATTGCTTATGATAAGTTAAAAAATTATATGTGAATGATGACTACAAGTACACAACAAGTATACATAAATAGATTATTGATGAGAATAAAAGATCTTCATCTCTAACCATGGGTCCAGACCTCTAGGTCTCCTTGGATCTGGATTCGTGACTCCCAGAAATTTTATCTAAAATATGTGTGAATGTAAATTTTTTCTGAGGAGAGAGGGCCCTTTTTTGTTAGACTCTTGAAAGCTTCTGACTAGAAAAAGTGAAAAAAATATCTGCATAGTAGTAAGCCCAAACATTCATCAAAAAAGCAAGTTGTATTTATTCAGACATAAATATATTTAAATCTGTATAAATGTCACGTTGAGAAAATTCTAGAAGTATAATGGAACTGCCTCTTTAAAATCATATGCAATAAGTACAGTAAGTTGTAGTCACAAGGGAACTGGTTTTATGTAGAATTGCCCGGCTAATGACAGTTTTCTTTAATAGAGGGAAAATAATAATCATCTTTGGAAAAATAATTGAGTGATTTCACAGAGTTTTAATGCTTTTTCATATCAACTAATTGAATTATATTTGCTTCATTATGGGAAAACTATAATTTTGTTGGGTTTTTCTTCCAGAAGATAAGGTTTCAACTTGATTTCTTCTGGAATTTGAGTTGGATTTTTTTAGGTTTTCTTTAAAAAGAGACCTAGGATATTAAAGTTGCACATATGCCTTGAAGCATAGAGAGTGATGGGCTGCTGTTTGCTCTACTTTCAAATTCTTGTGACATGCCATCTACACTGCTTAATACAGTGTGTGCTCATAGAGAGGTCAGATGTTGAAGTACCAATCAGAACAAATCTTTCCGAATAAATATAAATGTGGCTGGTATAACATGCTGTACTCCAGGGGAACCGTGACGCAGCAAGGTTTGTGCGAAAAGCCACCACTTTCTGAGATGGTTCTGATATCCTTGAAAGTTGCTATAACTCACTTAGGACAGGGAGTGGGAACCAGGGGAAAGTTGAACAAATCGTGGAGGCTCTGTGTTTGCATGCATGTGTGTGTTTTCACACAAGCAGTGATTACCCTTTTAAGAGAAGTCAGGGTTTTGTAAGAACCCCATATGTTACAATTATAGACTTGCTCAGAATCCAGCGTGGCCAATATACAATAGCAGTTAATCTTCAATACGGAATATAGAATTCTGACTCCTAACCCCCACTCCAAGGGTGGCAGCTACCACCACATCCAGCCTATTCCCTTAAATATGTGGCTGAGGTTATTTCCTCATTGTTCTTCCACTTTTTCAGCCTAGGTAGTGGGTTGTCTTTGTCCCTTTACCTTAATTCAGGTCTTGGATTCTCCTTTTGAGGCATGTTCATGCTGTCCTTCTGTCTTGCAGTTACCCAACCTGTTCCTAGGATGCAACTTGAAGTAGTTTCCCTGTTCAGGCCAGCTGGCAACTATGTATTAGTGACTGTGGACATTTGGTATCTCTGGGACTCATAATGATTTTCTTCAAAGTATTAATAATTCCTAAAAATACGATAATCTTATATTCTGAAGCAACCTTTCAAATAGAAGACACTAAGAAAACAGTTGGTGATTGAGAGGTAAATGCTATTTTCCAGAAATAACCTTTTTAATATGGGGAGGGGGAAACTTTCCTTTTTTTTTTTTTTTTTTAAAGATGACCGGTAAGGGGATCTTAACCCTTGACTTGGTGTTGTCAGCACCACACTCAGCCAGTGAGCGAACCGGCCATCCGTATATGGGAACCGAACCCGGGGCCTTGGTGTTATCAGCACCGCACTCTACCGAGTGAGCCACGGGCCGGCCCCGAAACTTTCCTTTTAATTATAGCGACTTCTTTTACAAGACATTTTGTTTTTAGATGTCTTTTTTTTTTTTTTTTAACATCTTATTTGTAATTTAAAACTTACAGAAAAGTTGCAGGAAATAGTACAAAGGACTCCCATATAGTCTTTTTTAGAAAGCAAGTAGCTTGGGTTTACTGAGGTATTCTTTATATATTCTGAGTACAAGTCCTTAACAGTCTTTCGAAGAGTAAGTTTTTAATTTGTATGAAGTCTGATTTTTAAATTTATTCTCTTATGGATAATGCTTTTGGTGTCATAGTTAAGACATTTTTGCCTAACCCAAGATCACAAAGATTTTTCTCCTATATTTTCGTTTGTTTTTTATTTTTATCTTTTATCTCCTATGTCTTCTAGAAGGTTTTTATTTAGCTTTTACAGTTAGATCTGTGTTTCACTTTAAAAGAACTCTAATATTCTTGACCCAGATTCACCAATATTTAACAATTGCCACATTTCATTTATTTTCTCTCTATATTCATACTTATTTTCTGAACCACTTGAGAAAAGGTTGAATATATAATGTCCTTTTGCCTCTCAATGTTTCAGTGTATATTTCCTAAGAACACAAATATCCTTATGTATCCTACAGTATGGTTATCATATTCAAGAAATTTAACATTGATAAAATACATTCATTTAATCTACAGTCCATATTCCAATTTTGTGAATTGTCCCAATAATGTCCTTTATAGTTGTTTTCTTCCCTGTCTAAGATCATGTATTACATTTAGTTGTCATGTCTCTATGGTCTCCTAAAAGCTGGAGCATTTTTACAGCCTTTCTTTGTTTTCATGTCATCGGTTTTAAACAATGCAGTCCATTTCTTTTATAGAATGTCCATCAATTGGGTTTGGTTATTTTGTCATAATTAGACTCAAATTTTGTGTTTTTGGTTGGAATGTTACATAAATAATGTGTCCTCAGGTATCACATGTAAACTAGAGGCACATAATGTCCATTTTCCCTTTACTGGTGGGGATAATTTTGGTGAATGGTTAAGGTGTTCATTGTCCAGCTTCTGTACTGTAATTATTTTTCCTTTTTAGATTAATAGATAATTTGTGGGCAGATATTTGAGATTATGTAAATATCTTCTTCATCAACCTCCCTCTCCCCACCACTACCTATAAATAGTACCAATTGATTATTCTAGCTTGAATCAATTTTTACTACGAGTTCTTGTAAGGGTAAAGGTATACATCTAATTAGCTTTCCCTAATATTATCTTCCATTACTATGGCTCACTTATCAAATCTTGGAAATTAACATTAGTACAGTACTAATAACTATAGACTATATTTGGATTTCCCCAGTTTTTCCATTATGTATTTTTTTTGTTCCAGGATACTACGTTACATTTAATTGTCATGTCTTTTTAGTCTCCTCCAATTTGTGACAGTTCCTCAGTCTTTCCTTGTCTTTCACGACCTTGATGCTTTTGAAAAATGTCAGGAAAGTGTTTTGTAGAATGTCCCTTAGGGGACTTTTAATTATTTTTAATAGATGACTGAGATTTGTCTCTCTGAATTTCGTTAGAAGACAAACAAGTTAAAGTGCCTGCTTCCCTTAGCCCTCTCCGTGTTCTCTGACCGCACACCACATGCCAGCCACATTTGGCTTTTTTGCATTCCTCCACTGTGCCATGTTCATTGACTTCCTGGCTTGGTTTATCTTGTTTTTCTGCCTAGGACACTCCTTTACCTGGCCAACACCTGGTTACTCTTCCATGCAAAGCTCCATGTCACTATTAACCCTGAGCTTACATTAGCTCTCCCTTTCACGTGCTGCTGCCATAGCATGCTGTGCCTCCCCATCATAACTCATCATATTTTTGTTCTTATTTATGTCTTTCCTGTCATGCTGTAAGCTCCGCGAAGGCAAGTATTGCAGATCTTGTTCACCTCTGTATCCATATCATCATCTAGCATAGTGCCTCCTACATAGTGGGACTCAAGTATCTGAGTGAATGGTTATCTTGAGATTTAATGTAAACTAGAGATTATGATCCAATTTCCCAAGGATTCCACCATCTGGAGAAACTGGGAACATGTCTAACACTGAGAAGTTAGTTAGCAGTTTATCCAGGAGATATTTTGTAGCCATTATATATTTAAATTATGAAGATTATATAGCAACCAGGAAAAACACGTATAAGAAAAAAACTAAATATGTACACAGTGATTATAACTGTGACTGTAACCAGAAAAGGTTGATCATAAGTTGTGGGGCTTGCTTTTAGATTTATATTCTATAGTATGAGGTGGTTAGGGGAAGTGGATCCTTCTCAAATAGGAGGATGCCTGTGTGTACCTGGGAGGATGCCATGAAGGCGGCTGATGCAGAGCTCCGGGATGAATGTGGCCTGCTTTCCTGCAGCCTGACATTTACTCAAAGGTTTTAAGGAAAATGTTTTTGTTTCTTTATGAGGTTGAATACAAATTTCACATGAATTTTGAAAGTAAAACATTATTCTTGGATGAAATTCTGTGCATGTGGGTTTCTTTGGGCACTGTTTCTGGTAGGGGGAGCTTTGTTGAAGTTTGAGAAGTCCTTCGTAGGCATTACGGGAAGTGTTGCATGTGACACATTTAATGCTGTCCCTGAAGTTCGTTGAGCACTCATAGGATGACTGTTATACATCTTATTGCCCTGTAGTAAAAGTTCAGTCAGTTGGTTAGAGCACAGTATTATGACACCAAGGTCAATGGTTCAGATCCCCATCCATACCGACCAGCCGCCAAAAAAAAAAAAAGTTTAGTCTTTACAAGCGAATACTATTTGATGGACCTGTAGCTCTTTTGCCTGATATTAGTAACTGAAAACTCTTAAGCTTTCTGCTCACCTAGAAATGTGTGGTATATAAACTTTCTGGAAAGAGTACTGCTCTTGTAGACATCGTAGCCACTAAGCAGTTGCACATGGAGTTTCCTGTTTTCCCCACTGTGTTACTTTGCAGTCGGGTGCCATCATGACTGTCCTCGCAGCTGTCTGCACTAAGATCCCAGAAGGGAAGCTCGCCATTATCTTCCTTCCGATGTTCACGTTCACGGCAGGGAATGTAAGTATTTTTATGAAGTGAAGTTCTGGGGACAGTGGTGACATTTTACATTTACTGAATCCTTGCCCTTAAATTAGAAATGTCAGTGCTGGAGGAATCAAAGTATCTTCTGTTCTCTTTCTGATTTTCAGGCCCTAAAAGCCATTATTGCCATGGATACAGCAGGAATGATCCTGGGATGGAAATTTTTTGATCATGCAGCACATCTTGGGGGAGCTCTCTTTGGAATGTAAGTTTGACCATAATTGGTTGCTGAACTGCTTCCTCAGATCCCCTCCCTTCCCCTCTGGAAGGCAGAGGGAAGCATTTAGCTGTGTGCTGGCAGCAGGAGCAGGTGTGGTTGGGAGAATAAGGAAACCTCAACGTGGTCTGCTTTGGCCTTACCCAGTTTCACTGTGTGAGGTGGGACGGGAGAATATCATCCCTGCCCGTGCCTTGGTCATTTGTAATGAGAGACAGTCTGTGCCTTTACCCTACCCTTAACCTTAAGTCACCCCAACTCCAGACCTGTCATCATTCCTAGCCCCTCTTAGAGACTGCTCCTCAGTCCCCCAGTCTGTGCTGTCATCTCTTTTCCCCACTCTTGGGCTTTCTTGCCCTCCTTTCCCCTGCTTGGCCCCCCACCCTGCTACCACTGACCTTCATCTCACCAGGGCTGTGCAGACATGATGAGTTGACAGAACCATTTCTCTACCTGCAGTGAGTGTGTAGGAGAATGCCGCATGACTGTAGTAGAGGCCAGGGACCACAAACCAATGCGGACCACTTACTAAGCATCTTCTATACAGGCTCTGAGCTAGTTACCTTGCATTATACTACTGTTAATCCCATTTTACTGATGGGAAACTGAGGCTCAGAAGTGATCTTCCCCAGGCCAAACAGCTCTTAAGTAGCTGAGCAGAGATTTAAACCCAGATCCATAGCCCTTTCCACCCCATCACATCATATTGAATACAACTAGCATTGTGGTTATAAGAGCTTCCATTTGTGCTTTAGAAATGGGTTTTTGCCTAAAACGTAGTATGTAGTTCAGTAGCAACTTTATCATGGAAACTTCCTCAGCACTCTTAGAGCCTGATCCTGGGAGCCCCTTCAGCAAAGTTGTTGTCTGTCTGTGCTGGATCCCTAATGGGCCTATCTTTTCTTGCATAAATGTTGCCTTTTGCCCTTAGTTAGTTTTTACTTTCTTTCATGGCAATGGAAAACTTAAGTTTTTTAATAAAAAAAAAAAAAAGTAGAAAAATCTAAGTGAAGTAGTTTTGCCTAGCAGGCAGTGGAACTGAATGCCATTTATAATTTTCAGTGGTGATTAAAGAATAGCATATTTGAGTTCAGCTTTAACAGTAGCATTATTATAAATAGTAGAAACTGACCTCATATTACAGTATGAGAACATAAAGATGTATGAAGAGGGGTTCTGTTTTATGAGCTCTAAATTTATCTGGATCTTTCCATGTATACTTACATGGTCTTCTCCCCAGTAGGTTTTTATTCTTCTGAGCTATAATTAGAAGGCCTTTTTCCATTCTGAAAATAATCGGATCAAATGCATTTTAAAGTCCAGGATCTGAAAGACTGAGGAATCCTTTCTCTTTGCTGGTTCTAATTTCAACTCCTTTCCATTTACTAGATCTCAGCCATATATCTAGAATTCGTCTTTTCTAACACCTTTAATCTAGATTTAGAAATCTATTAAAAATAAAATCTTTTGTTTTTTTAAAGTGCCCTGATTTTGTTGATGGCAAAGATTTCGTTTTATCCACTTGCACATTTCTTTGACTTTATGTCCCCAACCAAACTTACTCTTCACATTGTACTGTTGCAGTAATAATAGCTAACATATATTGAATATTTGCTGTATGTGTAAGCTAAGGACTTTGATTCTTATAGAATTCTGTGAAGTAATTTTACACCCCTGAAATCCTGTGAGGTATTCCATTTTACAGAAAAGGAAGCTGCTTAAAGAAGATAACTTGTCCAAGATCACACAGCTAAAAATTGCAGAGCTGGAGTTTCAGACTTAGCACTACATTATTAGGCTGCTAAAGCAAAAAGGGGGACCTCAGAAATTAGTCATTTTGAAGTATTTTCTTAAGAGTACCTGTAAGATACACTTTGCTTGAAATAAGTAGGTTAAAAAGATTTGGGAAGACACTTTATTATTGGAGAGTTCCTGACAAGTGATTCATTCATTCCTTGGAAGGATTTTTACAATTGTATTTGAATCTTAGGTTGATCCTTTTTCTCTTATTCTAAAATCTAGAATTTTACTTTAATCCCAGAGAATTTTGTTATGTGCCTATTAATTAGCATGTTTTTTAAATCCCTTTTTTTCTTTCTGTAAATTTACTTAGTGATTATTTTCTTTGGTTTTTTTTTTTTTTTTTTTTTTTTTTTTTTTTGCGGCTGGCAGTATGGGGATCTAAACTTTTAACCCTTAACCTTGGTGTTACAACACCACATTCTAACCAAGTGAGCTAACCAGCCAACCCCTGAGGTTTTCTTTGTCAAAATTTTAATGGTAATGATGTATTTTCATTATCAAATTTTAACTATATTTAGTGACTATTAATAAGCAGGTACAAACGAAGCCCTTTATAATAAAAAATACATGTTCAAAACACTTAAAATGTTAAAACATTAAATTGCTATTCTGATATGAATCTAAGTCAAATAGAGCATTTTCTCAGTCGGGTCTGGGAGATGCAGAATCAACAAAATCTGGTTTCTGCCTCAGGGAATATGAAATCTGGGGAAACCAGGGCAAAAATAAAGGTTTCAGTCATAAAAGCTTTCATTAACTGCCATTCCACATCAGCTGCATGTCATCCAGGAAGCCTTCCCAGCCACCCCCAGCCCTTGTCAGGAGGTAGGTGCTCCCTGAGTTACACTTGCATTGTGTGCTGCCCTCAGGCAGGGAGCTGGGAGCTTCTCAGAGGCAGGTCCTTCTCATTTGTCACTGTCTCTCTCATCTCATAGGAGATGCTCCCAGAATGTTGCAGGCTGTGTGATGGTGAGAGCACAGGCTTTGGTGTCAGATTTGAATTCTAGTCCAAGTCTGGTGATTCCTAGTTGTGGAGCCTGAACAAGTTAAGTTACTAAACCTCTCTGCTTCAGCTTCCTGGGCTCCTCACTTCAGGCTGCTCTTAGCTGTTTTTTAACAGGAAAACGGAGATTGCAACAATGTCTATCTTAAAGGTGGGCAGAATTTGGATCAGCAGATCACCCTTTGTGTAGCCAGGTGGAAGATGACAAGAGGCATGTAAGCTGTTGTAGCTGTTAGTGAATTCTGATTTTGACATTTCTTACACTTGCCCATAGTAAAAAGAGCCTGGGCTTAGAGTCAGTCTGACCTGCCTGTGAGTCCTTGATTGGCCGCTTAGAAGCTATCAGCCTTGGGCAAATTATTTTCTAAGTTTCCTCATGTCTATAGTGGGAGAAGTGATACTTGCAGGGTAGTGGTGAATGGAAAGTAGTGTATGTGAAGTGTTCACATTTCAGAGCATTCACCCATCGTCCCATCCTACTTCGACCTTTTACATACTCTGTATATTAAAACTAAATCATTTTTCTACTTTAAATAATAGGTTATTTTAATAAGCTGCATAGTAAATGACAGTGGCATTTGATTTTTAAAATGTCAACTTGATATCATCATGGTACTTACCATTTGTATGCCATCCTGTTTGAATGTCGGACTTGGTTTGTTTTTCTTTTCTCCAGATGGTATATTACTTATGGTCATGAACTCATTTGGAAGAACAGGGAGCCTCTAGTGAAAATCTGGCATGAGATGAGGACTAATGGCCCCAAAAAAGGAGGTGGCCCTAAGTAAAACGGGGGGTGTACAATACTGGTACATCTGGTCCATGCTGCCCGAGAGCCCAGGAGCACATCCGTCCTGAAGTGACTATGTCTGTGCTTCTGCCGGGAAGACACCCAGCATCTCGCCTTCCCAGTGTTTTAAACTATATCCCCCAGTACATGTCTTATTAGAAAGTGAATTATGACAAAGTTCTGAAATAAAGGTTTGTATCTCTAGTTTGTAAACGGAGTTTGTGTTCTCTCATTAAGAGCACTGCTGTCCTTTGGCCTTCTAGCATGTCTGCTTAGCATTTACTCTTACCTACTGCTTTCCTTGGTTGATTGACAGTTAAAAGTTAAGAGTATCTTCTCTCTGGCATGGTCTGAAATAACAGCTGCAATAATTTTCTCAATTTCCCAAGAAAGGTAATGTTTTCTGGCAGCAAGTGGCATATACTAAAACTATTTTTAAATTTTGCTTTCTATGTTAAATTGTAGCTAAATTAAGAGGTAGAAAGAAGTGACTTGAATAAATTCAGACTTGACTCTGAGCCAAATTGAATCTTATGTTTGAAAATGTACATTCTAATTAAAGCATCTGACTGAAATAGCGACAGTGGTTGTCATCACAGCCTTACTGTAGCAGAATCCGTGTTGCCCTTTCAATTACAAATTAGGTCTAGGAAATGCAATTTGAGAATTAGTTTTTCTTGAAAGGATTTACAGAAGAGTTTTTAGTCTTTTGGTGGCCTCAAAATATTGTACCAAATCTTGAGCCTTTGCACCGGGGAGGAGTGAAGGCCAGGATGTCAGCCTTGTCCAGGTCCTTTGCCTCAGGTCACGCACTGCGGACAACCTGAGTGGCAGGCTTTATGAGGAGTGGGAGTCGTGCCTAGCTCACAGGGTGGCTGAGAACTGATTGTGCCCATGTGCCCAGCACATTAGAACTTGTCCAGTATTTGGCAGTTCTTCATATCCTTTTTGCACCAAGGTGGACCTGACTCTTCTGTGAAGTACCAGTTATTCTTACCAGGCAAAGGAGTCCATTCTGATCAGTATCCCTACCAGGAGAGGGAATTTTCTTGATCCCACCCTCATTTTGCCAGTAAGGAAACAGGGCCAGTGGGGGGCACTGGCCAAGGTCACACAGCTTTGCTCTGACATTTCTATTTAGATACCAATAGCCCTCTGACAGTGAATGAGGCAAGAAGTGTTTTCCAGAGATGTGGACTTTCCAGAATGTGGACATTCCATATAGAGTCTGGAATTAAACATGTCTTGCCATGGGCAGACCAGGGAAAGAAACAGTGAAGACATATCTCTTTTGTCCCTGCTTTGTGACAGTTAGGGAAGGAGTGTTTAGAAGTCCTTGAAGCACTTCCCGGTTCATAAAATCCCTAGGTGCTCGAGCCTTTGGATAGCCACGTACTGTTTTCCCTGCCAGTCGCCTTGGGAGGTCAGAGCCTAGCCCTGGCTGCACAAGCCTTGCTGTCCACAGCTTTGCAAGTGGCCTCACTCTCCTAATTGCCCACTAGGGTATTTTACTTTCCCCATCTTGGCTTCACTGACACTTGATCACTGCCTCCCAGGCCACGTTCTCCCTGGCCTGGGCCTCTCAGGCTGTGCCGCCTCCTCCATTGGCTTAAGTGTGGAATCCTCAGAAATGTACTCTTGACTGCTGTCTCACCTCACCCCCTACACAATTCTTGAATGGGTGTACTTCCTGTGGCTTCAGTTATCACTTAGTATGCTTTCTGAGCTCTAGACCCACTGAGTATCTCCCTACTCGAATTCAGTGAATGTGTCTACTCTGACACATTTATGGTTCCAGGTGCTGGTACCCTACTGTGCAGGTGCTTCCAATACCACTCCTGGCTTAGAGCAATGTCACCAACCACTGAAGCCAGGAACCTAGGAGCCATTGTACATTTCCCTTTCACCTCTTATTTCTAGAATCCAACTGCTTCTCTACACTTCCACTGCCTGTGCCCTAATGTAGGCCCTCATCACTCCAGTCCCTGGACTGTTGAGACTTCTTCCAGCTGGTCTCTAAAGTGTCCTTGTCCTTCTCCAGATGGCTGCCATAATGCTAAAAACAGTTCAGTCATTTCCTGTTGTCACCTATGACAAACTCCTAAACTCAGTGTGGCTACCAGGGTCCTTCACGGTCTGGTCTCTTACCTCTGGCTGGGCCCTTAGCCTCTGTCCTGCATTCTCAGATGGCCCCACCTCCCTCCCTCTTCCACCCCTCTTACACTGTCCTGGCTTTATACAGTTCTAGTACACTTATTTCCAAGTCTGTCACCTGCCACACTAAGCCTCCTGAAGACACCCAGCATTATTCCTAGTGCATAGGAAGTGCTCTTTAACTGCTGTCTGATGAGTGATGAAATGAAGAGACCTGCTGTTTTGTTTCTGCAAGACAGTATATTAGTCACCAAGTTTCATCTGTCAGGGGCTGACCAGGGCCCTCGTGCGCACAGTTCAGACAAAGGTGGCTTGCTCTGTGCCTGGAGAGCTGGTGTGCAACCTTCCGGGTCTTCACAGTACACACAGCTCCTCTCTTGCTGCCTATTTGGCCATGGCCCAGCCTGCTCAGCTGAACTGTCACTTCAGGGCAGCTGCTATGTCACTTTGCTAGGACTTCAAGGTAAGACAGGCAACGTTTTGGGAGATGAATCTGTATTGTGACTGGCCAGGGCTGTACTGCAGTCCTTTCTGAGATGCAGACTGGATGCCTTCCAAGTATAGTCTTGCCAAGGAGCTCTGGGTAATTAATGCTGTTTCAATAGTGTTATTAGTCACTGATCTGCAATGGTTACTGAGGGCATGGGTGAAATATTCAGAAAGCCTTTTGAGGTTGGTCAGGGAGTTGTTTTTGATACCCTGTCCTGCATTAAACAGACTGACTTCTAGCCTGGAAAGTTACCCAAACTTAGCTCTGCATTAAAACCATAATGCACAGGAGGAAAAGGAACCTTGTAGCATAGTGGCAAAGATTTTGTGGAAGCTTTGTAAAGTAAAACCTTATGGCCATACTTTATAATTAGGGATTTAAAAAAAAAAAAAACTGGCTGGTTAGCTCAGAGTGCAGCCTTATAACACCAAGGTCATGGGTTCAGCTCCCCAGACTGGCCAGCTGCCAAAAAATAAAATTAGGGATTTTAGAACCTAGGAAATGGTCAATTGGAGGCTAATGCCAATTCTTAATGAAAACTGGATTAGTTGTCACAAATTTAGACTGGCATCATAAAGGCAAATAGTCGGTGACTCATAGGCTGATTCAAACACGTGTTCTCTGGGCCAGCCCGTGGCTCACTCGGGAGAGTGTGGTGCTGATAATACCAAGGCCACAGGTTCGGATCCTTACATAGGGATGGCCGGTTAGCTCACTTGGGCGAGCGTGGTGCTGACACCACCAGGTCAAGGGTTAAGATCCCCTTACCGGTCATCTTTAAAAAAAAACAACAACAAAAAATCAAACACATGTTCTCTGGGAAGCATGGCCCCAAGTCTCCACTATGATCCCCACATTGCTGCACCTCCCCTATGGATGCCTGCTGAGTCCCCGCGGTGCAGCCCAGCACCAGTGCAGCAGCCGCCAGGACCAAACATCCTCCCCGCCGGCTGACTAACCCTGACTGCTGTCTGAGGGCGATCAGCGAGCAATTGTCGCTTTCCAGCCATCCGGCCCTCGGCCTCTGCGATTTATTAAGATACCATTTAAGGAACTTTGCATTCAATTATGAAACATTTTTCAAGTTGGACACTTGTACATGACTGCAGGCGGCTCCAGGTTCCCCTGGCGACTGTGTAGTCTTCCCCGGTCCCTCCCTGCTGTTTGCCAGCCGGCGCCCCGCTCCAGCATTGCGCACCGAGGTCGGGTTACGCCGGGCTTCATCGAGTCCCCCCACCTCCCGGGATGCCCACCCCCGGGCCGGGGGGCGGCGCTGCGGCGGCGCGGGGCGGGCGGGGCGCGGGCGGCGCGGGCAGCGCGGCGGCGGGCGCCGGGGCCGGCATGGCGTGGCCCTGCATCAGCCGCCTGTGCTGCCTGGCGCGGCGCTGGAATCAGCTGGACCGCTCCGACGTGGCGGTGCCGCTGACCCTGCACAGCTACTCGGACCTCGAGAGTGAGGAGCCGGGCCCGGGCGGCGCCGCCTCGCGCAGGGGCGCGACCTCCTCGGGCGCCCGGGACCCGGGTCGGGACGTGCCGCTCACTCAGTACCAGCGAGACTTCGGCGTGTGGACCGCACCTGCCGGGCCCCGAGATGCGCCGCAGGGGCGCGGGCGAGGGGCGGCCGGCCGCAGGGGTAAGCTCTCCGCGCCCTCTGCGCCCGGCGCCCAGGGGGTCTACGTGCTCCCCATCGGCGACGCGGACGCGGCTGTAGCAGCGACCACCTCGTACAGGTACGGGCTGGGGCCGCGGGGGAGGAAGCAGAGGCCCCGAGCCAGGAGGTGAGGGCGGGTGGGAGAGAGCTGCAGGCGGCCTCAGAGGTCACGCCCTGGTCCCCTGGCGCTGGGGCGTCGCCTTCGTTGCTCCCCTCCTGACGAGGCGCTGGCCCCTCACTCCCAGCCTGCGCCTTCCTCGGGCAGCCTTGTGGGAAAGGCCTGCCCCCCACGGAGTTGAAAGCGGCTCCTCTTTAACTTCCGACGGGGGGGGGGGGCCCAGCCGGACTCCCCGAGCTCCCTCTGGTCAGTGCCCTCTGAGGGGGCTTTGCTGGTGAGGCCCGCGCTCATGGTTCCGAGTGGGTGGTCCCCTCAGGATACCACTGAGTGACAGGGCTGTTGACTTGGCTTCACTGTGAGGACAGGTCTGCAGGCCCTCCGCACCCCTACCCCAACTCTGCTCCTGGACAACTGAGGGCTTTCTTCCTCTTTTCTCTTATTACAAAAGTAATTCATACTGTAGAAAAATAGAAAATTACAGAAATTAAACAAATAATATAAATATCCCCCTAATCGCTCCCCGAACTGGTTGTTTTTTACCCTTAACGGACATATGCATATACATTTATATATTCATACACGGTTACATTCTCACTGCACACATTGTTTTCACCTGTTGTGTATGTCTGTCCATGTCACTAGAAGTTCTGCTACAACATGAATTGTAATAAATGTGCAGTATTTTATCCTATGGATATACATCTGTATCTCCAAATATTATTTATCTACTCCCTTATCATTGCATATTTAGGGTGTTTCTAATTTGGGGCTATTAAAAACACTACTGTTCCTTTGATTCAGCTCTTTCACTTGCAGGTATCCTTGAAGGTGGGGTGGGAGCTCAGGAGTATAAGGTACACGGAAACATGGTACAGCAGGAGAGGGGAGCAACCCCATTGTCCTGCTGATGGAGGGGACTGGTTCATTATAGCACTGCATAGCATGAGATACTGTGAGGCCCTGCTGTACTGACAACGGAAGATCTTATATACACGTCAAAAAAGCAAGGCGCAGAACAGCATGTATGCTACTATTTGTGATTTTAAAGGGGTATTAATATACACACATATGCTCATAAGCACAGGATACCTCTGCTGGAGGTATGAGAAAATGGTACCTTTGGGGAAAGGAACTTGTGGAGGAATGGATGTTGCCCAGGGTGGAAGACTTTTCACTCTATTCTTTTGAATCAATGTGTTTTTTTGTGTGTGTGGGTTTTTTTTTTTTTATTAACATGTTCATGTATTACCTATTTTTTTGTTAAGAAAAAAAGAGCTTTTGTGACAAACATCCTTGTAGCTACAACCTTTGCTTACATCATAATTTATTTGGGATAAATTCCTACCTGCAGAATGAAAAGGCTAAAAGGTGTGAACTTTTCCTCCCAATTATATTATTATTATTATTATTATTATTATTATTATTATTTTTTTTTTTTTTTGTCTTTTTCGTGACTGGCACTCAGCCAGTGAGTGCACCGGCCATTCCTATATAGGATCCGAATCCGCGGCGGGAGCGTCGCTGACGCTCCCAGCACCGCACTCTCCCAAGTGCGCCACGGGCTCAGCCCCAATTATATTATTTTTTAAAGCCAACTGTATCGAGGCATAATTTTCATATAGTAAAATTCATCCATTGTAAGTGTTCAGCTGGATGAGTTTTGACAAGTGTATCCACCTGGGTAACACCACCATTATCAAGACAACATAGAACATTCCCTCTCCCCAGAAGGCTCCTTTACAGGTCTGCACTTTTTAAGGAACTTGAGGGCAGATGGAGGTTGTGGGGTGGGTCTTGTATTCATTGACACGTGCTCAAGCTGAGCTGCTAAAACTTGAGTGGGACTGTTGGTGGCAGGACAGACATGAAACACAGAGCTCAGGCCCTAGCTGGGGCTGTGGACTGGCCTGACTGCCATCCGATGGGGACTTGAACCAGCTGGAAGGCCTGAATAATGAGAGGCCTGGAAGGCCAGAAGTCCTGGGTGTGCAGCGTTCCAATGGCTGATGTCCCAGGTGCCAGAACCAGGACAAGGGGTGGAGCTTGCCGGGAGATAGCTTCAGCTGTGATAAGGAAACACTTTCTCAGAACTGTCCCACTGTGGAGCGATCTGCCTTGTGTGGTGCTGAGCTCCAGCTCACAGGGGCTGTTCTGGCAAAGGCTGAGCTGTTAGAAGTGGTCCCTCAGCCATGTAGCACGTGGGGAGTTTGAATGTCCTGCTGGGTCCTCCCCACTCTGGTGACAGTGAAGGTACTAGTGATTACTTTCCTGCTTTAGCACATGCCAGACACTAGGCTCAGCACTTCCTGTGGACTAGCTCCCCAAGGCCTCTGTTCAGTGACTGCTGTCCCCACTCTACAGATGAGGAAGCTAAGTGGCTGGCAAAGGTCACAAAGCTCCGAATGGCAGAGAAGGGGGTGGAATTCGAGTCTGTCTTGCCTCAGAGACCAAATCTGTAGCCCCCACAGATTGTCATCCCCTAAGATGCTGCCTCACTTCCTGGTGTGTATGCCCGGGCAGGTCACTAGGCCTCACTGACCTTTCCCTCATCTGTAAAGCAGGGATAGCAAGAGCTTGGCTGCCCAGACCCCTACTCCCTTCCCCCACAACCCCTGCCCAACTTGGGCAGAAACACAGGATCACCGTTGAACTTGACTCCCTGAGTGCTGCACCAGTTGGCCTCTGGGACCTCCCACCTGCTAGCTCTAGGAACTGACGTGAACAACCTCATCCTGTCTTCTGTCTTGCAGGATGTACTTCATCTAATCAAAATGTTTAAAGAAATCCAGAAGGCAAAGAAAACGAACAGATCCAGGGACCCCAAAGATATTAGAGTAGATGCGTGGCCACTCCTGACCCAGGGCCCTTGAGTGAGTGCCCAGAGATCCCTAGGCCTCAACCTCTCCACCCCAGCAGGTCCTGCCTCGCCTGGCTTCTGGCCTCTATGTGAGAACTGACCTGCCTTGCTTGCCTGACCAGAAGGGCACAGCAGGTCCTGCCCACGGCCAGCCTGGGTGCCTCCAGCTGATGGGCTCCTCCCGATGCCTTCCCTCCAGGATTCTCTTTGAGCTGCTCAGCGCCTTGGGCCCAGGTTCTAGCTCCACCCACTTGTGGAAGACAAGTCCCTAGCTCCTTGGTCATTTCCCTCCTTCCTTCCTGGGTAGGTCAGTTAAAGGGCTACTATTAAAGCCCTACAAGACTTGACTCCCACGTTTCCAAATGCCCAACGAGAAGGCTCATAATAACCCTGCACATGGATCAGTAGCACCTTCACTTTTTAGCAGAAGAAACTGAGGCTCAGAGAAGTTAAGGAACTTGCCTGAAGGCACATTGGGCTCAGAATCCAGGCCTCCTGATCCTCAGTTTAGGGCTCTCTGCATTGCCCCAGGCAGCCCCTGCCCCTTGGTGAGAGGGATTGCAGCCCTTAGGGTCCGGCTGAGGCCCACAAGACACGCATGATACTGGAACATGCTTGCAACACTGCACGGGGTGCACAGTGGACACAGCTAGCCTGTGTTTTTTATTAGTCTTCTTAGCCTGAGCCATTAGTCAGCCTCCTTCCTCTCTTGCACAATCACCAGGTCATGCTGATGCCATCTTTGGTGTCCCTCCTTATGCCCGCGCTAGCCCCCTCTCTGACCTGGGCTCCTCTTCCAGCAGCCACTGGGATTGCTCTAGCCCATGGCTCTGGTCGCTTCCTGCTCTGGGACCCCCTGCAGCCACCTCAGGATAGAGGGTCAGACTGCCAGATCCAGGGCTCAGCTCAGGCATGAGAGGTAGTTTAGGGACAGAAGGGCACGCCCAGGGGAGGACCTGCCTCCCCAGGAGAAACAGAGCAGCAGATGGTTCAGACAGCTGGTCTTCAGAACCTCGTGGCTTCAGAAGCAAGAATGACCTGACAGGGCCCTGGCTCAGCTCTCCTCCCAGCACCCCTGAGCATCCCCGAGTGCTGAGTACGGACAGATACGGCTGCTCCCTGCCACGCGGCACCACGTGGCCTGCCCAGGGCCCCAGCTGTGCTGCTGCCAAGGAGAAAAGGCAGCTTTGTTGACCTCAGGGACTGAAGCCCAGCCAGAGCAGTGTCCAGCTGGGCTGCCATGGGACCAGGCAAAAGCAAGCTGGTGCATGTGTGTGTTGGCCCTGTCCAGCTGGACGCTTTCCCATAGAGCATCACCTCTGCCAGGTGCTCTTGTGGACATAGGACCTCTACCTGCCTGAGCTCACTGTCTAGCAGGGGAGCTGGCAGAATTTAAAGAAGTCTCTTTTGTTCAGAGAATGGAAGAATTGAGTCTTTTCATCAGGAGAAAGCTATTCCAAGGACATGGAGCTAGGCCACGCCAGCTATGTCACTTCCCTCCTGGGAGCAATGTCCCCCATGCGGACTACCCTACCTCTCTGCATGCTCACCAGAGCTCACAAATCTGCTCCCTCAATACGCAGGCTGTGCAAAAGCCAGGCTGTCCTGTAGTTTTCTGAGATGGTCACTCAATTCATTCTCTTTTGTATGAGTTACTAAGAGAAATGAAAAACTAAACGGAATACTGAGTCTTCATGTTTTCTTCTCAGTCACAGCCAGGTATGGAGGGCCTTTGCTGTGCTGGGTGCTGTCCAGACTGGCACCTCCTCTGGATATAAGTGGCCACCAGTGAGCTGGACTGGAGGCAACCAAACTTCATTGGGCCTCTGGGGCCCCTCAAAGTGGCCTGGCTTCTGGATGGGCAACTGTGGGAGAATTTCGGGGGGGCTTGGAGACAATGTAGGGAGCACTGGGGCTTGTCTGTCTCCAAGGCCCAGCATGTACCAGGAGCTGGCAGCTTTTGGATGAATGAGACCAGGTGCTGATGAGCCCTGCTCTGAGTCCGTTGCTCACCTGCACTGTGAGAATATTTCCGCTCCTACTTTGTTAGGTGATAGGGCGAGCCCAGTTGCCCTGGCGGAGCACTCAGAGGTGAGGGGCAAGGCAGCCCCAGGCCTGGTTTCTCCCGAGCTGGGCCTGTCCATCTGGAGAGAGAACTTGCTCTGCCAGTTCTTCTCAAGGGATATAAAGGACCACCTGGAGCTGAAGCAGTATCTCTGCAGTGGGCAGGGCTGTGACATTACAAGAAGCACAGGGCACAGAGCAGTGTCCTTTAAGGGGTCAGGGGAAGGGATGGCTGAAACAGTGCCAGGTTGTAACTGTGTTCTGTATTTCAGACAGGAATTCCAGGCTTGGACTGGAGTGAAGCCCTCAAGATCCACAAAGGCAAAACCAGCCAGAGTCATCACAACCCACACCTCTGAGTGGGACAGCAGCCCTGGGGCCAGCTTCCAGGTTAGCCTGCAGTGGGTGTTGCAGGGCCAGGGGGTGTGGTTACAGAAAGGCCTTTTTTCCAGGGTGGGGGTTAGGAATCAGATTTTGATGGTGTAAAATGGCATTATGGCCAGGGACAGCAGCACCCAACCAATCCTCCCGAACAAACAGAAAACCAAGTACTTTTTTGTCATTAGCCAGGCGGGTGCCCCTCTAGAGTTGGCTTCTCTGGTGAGCAGGGTGTCTCTGCCTCCTAAATCTCAACCTTACCGTTGACCACTGAGCACTAGTGACCAGCCCTTCCTAATACTCAAGCACTTGTGTGAGAGGGAAGGGAGGTGGGGACTGTTCAGCTTCCTGATTCCACCTAAAGGCAGCTTCAGGGAGCAGAACGGACAGTCCATGTGACACTGCTCACTGGGGTAAGTTTCCCCATCGGCCCCTCAGGTTAGTAGTCTCAACTCCTGGAGGATGAAAAGGATGGGGGGGGCATTTTTTTCCCAGGAGCTGGAGGTTGGGGGCAGGGGGTGGGGAGCTGAGGAAAAGGCCCACTGACGTGTGGCCACATTTCATTTACCAGGTCCCCGAGGTGAGGCAGAAGTTCACTCCGAACCCCTCAGCCATCTTTCAGGCATCGGCTACCCGGATTCTGAACGTGTGACTGTCTGTGCTGTGGAAATTGTGGCTGCTGAGAGGAGCACTGAATAGGCTCAGGACCACCACCGCCAGGGCCTGGGCGTGGGCGCAGCAGGGCCCTCTGCCGTCAGAAGGGCACAGCCACCTCAAAGCTGCCACTGGGGCTGCAGGCCTGGCGTGGAGCAGAGGCACAGGGACTCGGCACCACCCAGCTCAGCTCGGCCTCAGCCATCCTCTTCTTCCTCTAGAAGTTGTGGAAGGCCTCACGTGTTTTCAAGTGCCATTTGGCCTTCCTTCAGTTTTTATATCTGAAGAACTTGAGGCTCAATTCAGTTGTGAACTGAATAGGTCCATGGGGCTGAGGAGTATGGACATTGTCAGCTCCTTGAGTGAACCAATAATGTCCATTTGGGTGGTTTTCCCAGGATGCATGATAATTTATTCATTTTATAGTCGATGATACTCCAAAGTGATGTCCTTGGAACTTCTGCAAGTGGCCCCACGTTTAAATTGTAGAAATCCTAGGTTATTACCTGCACGTGACTCCTGGTGATGCTGAGTACCCAGGAAGAAGTTTCCAAAAGAAATGGAATATCAACCATAGGGCTTCAGTTTCAAAGACAGTTTCTTTATAGCCAAGGTGATCCTAATGCATTAACAAAACATTTCTTGGGATGGGTGAAGTATTGAATGAAGAATAACACTGACCCTTGTGGGAGGTTTCTAAAGACTGAACCCCACATTTTATTACTAATTTCAGTTTTTCCCCCTAACATGGGTGAATAGAAGGGCATTACCATATACACTGGCTAAGAATTTTGAGCATCTTAGGGAAAGTGGCATTTGCCTCATTCCTTGAAAGACCTTAAAATGTCTACACCAACCCTTACCCTCTCACATGTACAGTGACTGGGAGCTCACCGCCTGTTGAGGAGGGAGCTCATTGTCTTTGGAAAGCTTTCTCCTTTCTCTGTTAAGTTCTGGTCAGCATGGCTGTGTGGAGCAAACCTGGTCCTTTCTTTGCACAGCAGCCCTCTGAACATTTGCAGGGGTTTGCGTCCCTTCGTAAAGATTAGAGGCACAAGCATGGAGTTTTTTGTAAGGAAACCTAAGGATTTCCCCTTGATCTTTCTTCCTCTCCAGCCACAAGTGGCTCATATTCTGAGGAGCATCTAAGCCACAGGCGGTGGCACTCAGGTTTCAGAGCCACTGCGGACACAGGTGGGGCTGTGCTTCCAACTCAGGCTGCCCTGGCAGCGTCCCTCAGCGGTGCTGGCTCTGGCAGGCACAGCCCTCCCCCTCATGCCAGCAAAGGCAAGGCTCTGATGAATCACTAAAGGGAAGGACCAAAACCATATGCTTACACAAACGGTTCTATTATTTCATTGGTTTGCATGTGAGGTGTTTCTAAGAGACTGCCTGCTGGGCATTCTGTGGGAAATGAACAGATGAACTGTACAATCTCAGATTTTACTCAAATGCAAAAATGTACTGTTTCAATTTCTTAATATCTTTCTTAAATTATAAACATGAAAGCCTTCTCACACTTTTCCTTTTATCCTGTCTCTCGGTAATAAGGACTTTGATGTAGCATGCCTGTGCTAGCATGCTTTGGAGGCTTGTCAACCCTAAGCACTTCTCATTGTGGGCTGTAGTCTACACTGGTGTTATATGTAGCATTTCACAGAACGCATCGACCTTCCCTCTTTCACTTTACCCATCTCTCCAACCCTCACCCAGGAGCCTAGGATAAATGGCCTGCCTTTGAAGCTTGTCTTGGGCTCAGATACCATCAGTGTGAGCAATTTGAACTTCCGTTTTTTCATCTGTAGAGTGAGAACACTACCACCAACACCTTGCTGGTTTGCTAAGAGCATTTGTGTTTATGTGCAGAGTGCTTAGTACAGTAAATAGCCAACAAAGCACAGCTGTTAGAATTATTTTTTCCTGCCTAAACACCCCCTTCCCACCTCCCCAAGGAGCCAGCTCTGTTCCCATCTGTTGCCACTAACATTCTCCAACTTGCTGCCTGCCCTGTACTCACCGCCAGTCACCACCCCCTGCCCTCCGTCACACTGCATGGCTGGCAGTGCTCTTCCCTCCCCAGAGCCTGCCTGGGAAGCCCATTCATTCTTTTGCCATGAGGGACTGATCAGCTCTGCTGCTTCTGCCAGGACACACCTGACCTGCGCCTTCCTGGCAATGTGTTGCTGTGGTAACAGTTGAAGTCCCCACACCCTCCCTACCCCCTGCCTTCAGACAGGCCTGGCTTCTGGAAGGCAAACTGCATGGCCTGGGAACCTTTCTGCAGTGTACAATAGACAGCTTTTCACAAAAACCCTAACTCAACAGCCTTCCTTGTTAGGCTTCACTAATGATTACATCTGGGTTCAGAAGAAACTCGCACCCACTCACTCTAGGTCTGAGTTAGCCTAACATCATCTCAGGTAGTGACCCAAGAAGCAGCTAAGACCACAGTCTCAGCCATGTGGTCCCATCCCTTAGCTATCTTACACATGTGTATAATACACACAGATGAAGACAGGACATGCACTGGAATATTAACAGTGATTATCTTTGAGAATGGGGTCATGGGTAATTTTTACTTTTTTACATATTGGCAAAATTTCTAGAAAATAAGCATTTTTGTATTAATTCTGTAAAAGTTTTTGAAAATAAAAAGCAGTTCAATCTGCTAGCTACTTTCAGCCAAAAGCAAGTGTTTTACATTAATTATTCCAGAACCACAGTTACCACTGCAGTAGTTGCCTCAATGGGCTGGGGGGTGCACTGAGGCCCTTTAAACAAGTTGGGGGGCTCACAGCCATTCAGGCCAAGATCCCACCTCTCTCGTGCTCCATGCTGCAGAACCCCGGGACATTAGACCAAACTCTAAAAAGCAGCTTCAGAGAAAAGGTACCCCAGGGAGACAGAAGAACTTCCCCTTTGAACAGGGTCAAGACAAGGCCCGGAAGCTGACTCTGTTGGCCCCATTCACACAGGGCTCCTTCAGTCACTAACATGAAGCCCCCATTTAAGGCACTGCCTATGACATTGCTCTTTGCTCTGTGGCCCCTGTCAAACCCTGGCTCAGATAATTAACATTCAGGAAGATGAGCCTAAGCATGCCCCAATCCTCACTCCTCCAGACTATTCAACTCTCTCGATTTTGACCCTAAGTGAGGACTGGTCCCCAGAGAGCTACATACTTAGACTGTATCACAATGCCTCCCTATAGAAATTCCTGCCTTTACAGAACCAAAGCTTTCAAAGCCTTTTAGCTCTTATGTTTCTGCACTATTTGTTATTTTTTAGCCATGATAACAGATGGTCACAGCATAAGGACTGTCATAGGAAGAACTTCTTTCCTCCTCAGCACAGACCAGTTTTATCTTGCCAGATAAACCAGTATGTTTCTCTGTTAGATAACAGGAGCTGTTTCCCTCTTTGCCTTGGCTTTGAGGAAACTCCGAGCTCATTTGTGCAGTTTTCCTTTGTCCCAAGCTGTCAGAAATAATTATGTCCAGGGTCAACATGTACCTTCCAACATTTTTTATAAGGTTTTATGTAACTGTAATCCTTCATCTTGCATAGTTGCAAATTCTTTTTGGAAAGAAGTAGAAGAATACATTTAAACACACAAATAAAAATCTATACCTTTGCCCTCTTCTAGTGCTTTCTGACCTGATGCAAAAAGAACCCTCAGTGCTTCCAACTCAGAAAAACCCATCACAAATACTAAAAGATTTATTGTGGCATTTCTGTTACAATTATGTTACATATTATGATACAAATACATTTGAAACATTAACACACACACAGACTGTTAAATCATTTAATATTTCTTTTGCAAAGATCATTGTTAGGCTTTCCTACCTGTAATAAATGAATTTGTTTTCATTTGGATCAAATCATTCATCTGTAGATCTCACTCATAGTCCACTTGCTGAACGAGTCTATACACTTGCTTATCAACCTTACTTATATGTAGGTCATATAGAGTATTTGAGCCTTGGGTACTAAACTATTTCATTAAGCCAGAGCATACGCTATGCCTGACAGAACAGATTCCTTCTGCATTTGCAACCCTCAAATGCTGAATTAAAAAGACAGATTTTATCCAGTCACCTCCCTGCCCTGCCTTATTTTCCCGACTCAAGCATTTATGAGACCCATAAAAACATGAATTATGTTGCTTGGATAAGTTTGACTCAATTTTCAAATTTTTTTGAGCAGAGTAAAAGCAGGTTTCAAACTGAGAATAAGTCTTTCCTTGGCCTTCCACACCGGCCAGGTAGGAAGACTGGGTAGAGTACTGTCAGTGGAACTGGACGTCACGCGGTGGCCCTGCCAGCCTCCCTCCTTCTGCCTGCTCCTCCCTCCCACTGAGGGGCTTTGTTTGGGCACAATCTATTCTCACTGCTTCTGAGCACTGGCTTCCCTGTCTCTGGGTTGGGCAGTTATTTTTCCAACTTTAAGGCACTCATAGGTGTTTCTTTTAAAGACTTTTCTTCTTGAGGGGAAAAGCTCAACAGAGAAGAGCAGGATATTAAATCCATGGGTAGGACCAACAATCCCAGCACAGCCTGTCCAGGGGGCTGCGCCCGACTGGCCACCACCATGGATTCAGCAGCAGAAGCTCCTGCAGACCATGCAGCAGCTACCTGCTCGGCACACGGGTGTACAGCTGGTACGATTCTGCCAAGTGCCTGGGGTTTGTGGATGTTGTCTCTTACTAACATATTAAGTTTCCTGGGCCACAGTGAAACCTCCTCCTATGCTGAGATCTGTCCATCCCTGGACATTGCTTTGACACTGGTTGTAGTAATGCTCCTGTGCTCCGTGAAGAGAGAATCCTGCTCCGTCTGCAGCCTTGCAGGCCTTTGTGGTTTCACATGCATTACCTCTGCCTGCAGCTGACCCCTGGGCTAAGAGCACAGAGGCCAGGCAGGAGCAGAGAACCACTCGCTGAGTGCTGCCGCCCAATCCCTTGTCAGGGTGGCTGCTGGAGCTGCCTGGAACCCCAGCCCACGGGGCAGGTGGGATTGCTAGCCTGCCAGACTCATTTTCCATTTCCTGGGGAATCAGGCCCAAAGTGCCCCCCGAGTATACCCAGAAGAGAGAAGGTCCTGGCCCAACTCTGAGACCCCTTCATGGAGGCTTTATACAGAGTGGAGAAATGGCAGCTGACAAAGCATGCGTCCACCCTCAGCTTCACTCCAGAAACAGACTTCTGTCCTGAAAGGATTTCATCTGGAACTGAACACTCTGGCATTACACTGGTTTAGGCAGAGGCAATGGTTCAGCAGCCACGATACTCTGAGGCCCACAGAAAACCACCTCCTTCCCCAAACACGAGAGTCACCGCGGTTCCCATGCTCCGGATGCGCCTTCAAATCCCGCTTTTCTAGGGGCAGCTGCATTCTGTTCACTGATCCTCGTTCAGTACCCCCATGTGCTTGTTTGTGAGGAAGTCCAGGAAGGGAATGTTGCAAATGGCCTGATGAATATTACTCACAGAAATTTCTTTGGGAATCCTGGTCCAAAAAACAAAGGGTATTAGGTGTAATTCTCTTAAGTATATCTAATAATTTATTTACCCAAGGGACTATCCCCTGCACAGGCCTTATGGAAGGGGACAATGATGAGTGACAAGGCCTGGCTTAGGGCGACTGTGGGTTAGGGAGAGCAAGGTGCATACTCTCTATCTTCCCATTAATTCCTTGCAATTTTGGCAAGACATCTGGTCTACCCTCAGTCACAGACCTATTCAGGGATCAAATATGACTTCCCAGTCACAGGCATGAGAAAGATTTCAAGTTGGTTGAATGATTAAGAAAAAAGACTGAGAACTGAGGAAAGAGAAAAGCAGTAAAGTGGACAGAAGAACAGAATGATATGTTTGTAATTCAGTCATAGCAGACTGAAAACTGAGTCAAAGCACCACAGAACTCTGGCACCATACTTCCTGTCTCTGGAAAGATAGGAGATGGAGTCATGCCAGGCCAAGTGTGATGTTAAACGTTCTCATCCAAAGCACCCAAGTCGCATCATCTCCAGAATTCGGGCCACGGAGGTGAGCAGGGCCATGGAAGGCACTCGGCTCATCCTGGATCTCAAGCAGGAGAGTAAGTGGCATGACTGGAACTCACTGTCCCCTTCCTTTTTTCTAAAGACTTCTACGTTATCTGATGTAGTATATTCCTGTGAAATCTGACCTAATCTCTGACTTAGGCCTCTTCATGTCCTCAGGTACTTTTTTACAATTTTATAAATTTACGACAGCCTTTAGCATAATGGGATAAAATAACATTCGTTTCCTTTGAAGGAAAAGCAGGATGTGGCCTGACTACCATTTTATCTATCATTCTTTCAGGGCTGGGAAAAGAGTGAAATTCAGTGTCCCAATCAAAGATAATCAGAGCCAGCCAAGAGTGGTGGTGAGCCCATGGGCTTCAGAGCCACTGAGACCCGAGTCTGAATCCAGGTTCCATCACACACTTGCTGGGAAAGCCAGGAAAGATTATCCTTCAAAGGCTAGCTTCTGATTTCTAAAAAGAGAATAAAAGTTTTGCAATAAAAAATAGACTAGGTAATATATGTAATGCTTGCTATGTCTGACACGTAATGGACACTGTTTTTATCTTTAATTGTTATAAAGTGTAATGAAGCAGAGTCCTAGGTGTCTCTGACTGGGAAGACATAGACCTCTGGACAAGGCTGAGCTTTCACAACCAGGAGGTTCTCTCAAGATGACAGAGCAGACCCTTGAGTTTGTCTGGCTCTGAGGATGTCCCAAGCACTGACAACTCCATCGACTACCGGATTGCCCTTCATGGGCAATTAAACTGTTAGAAAACACCTACACCACCAACTTCAGAGACAACAGTACCTGTTGTGAGATGCTGTCTGGTATCCAATTGCCAAAGCCTGTCTCATGATATCACTCACGAGCTGTTCTGTAGCCTACAATGGAAGATGCTGTTATTCTCAAAAATGGTAGGAAAGGGTGCGTCTTCCCCATGATCTACTCCAAACTTTTGAAACAACTGCAACTAGGGATTAAAAAGTCCTTAAGGAAAAATGAAAGGTCTGAATACTAAACCACAAAAGATAGAGGACATGACTCTGAGAAATTATGAACTGGGGTAATTTTCATTAATCAGACAGTGTTTTAAGGAAAACAGGTGAGGGTCGCTGCTGAGGTATCCTCGTTACTAGAGGAGATCCACCAGGAAGGAACTGGTGAGCTAGGATCAGGCTGGGTAAAGGAGCTGTGGCTTTTTCATCCCCTTGCCCAGGGATGGGACAGCTGCAGCTGCTTCTCTGTTCTGACAGGCAGAGAAAACCCCAGGCTTAGTCCTTCCCATCTCCTAATGCAATGAGAGCACTGACTCTCACCCCAGAATACTTCTTAAAAACCACTTGAAATGGCACCAAAAAATCTGTTTAGAGTAACATTAGCACAAAAACTCTTATAGATGCTTCAAGACTCTGAGTTTAGTTCATTTAAAAATCAGAAGGAAAAAAACCACTTAAAGCTTAAGATGAGAAATTTTAAAATCTGTCATCCCTATTCCTTTTCTATCCATGTCCCTTGCTCAAAACAGCCTGGGATCCGCCCGTCCCGCCTGGCTGGCCCCTCAGTGCTGCAGGCCAGGGCAGCAGCTCGTGGCCCCTCTGCTGCTAGCAGGCACCCACCTTTAGGATCATGTCCTCTACCACCGATGCATACACGTTCCTGTGCAGCACCACAGGCTGCAGGGAGATCCCAATCTGCAAAAGCAGAAGAAAGCCATTAGTTCCTACTTCTACATTAAAAACAGCCTCTCTTGGGGCCAGCCAATGGCTCACTTGGGAGAGTGTGGTGTTGGTAACACCAAGGCCACGGGTTTGGATCCTATATAGGGATGGCCGGTTAGCTCACTTGGGAGAGCGTGGTGCTGACAACACCAAGGGTTAAGAACCCCTTACCGGTCATCTTTCAAAAAAAAAAAATAAATAAAAATAAAAATAAAAACAAAAACGGCCTCTCTCCAAACAAGCATACTTCCCTGACACCCAAAGAGATGCCTGGTCGGAAGAAAGGCTCTACAAGCATTCTGGACAAAACTCATAGGAAGAAATACAGAACAACTGGAAGAATATGTTGTCCTATTTTTTCATGTTTCTGACTGACTGTTTATAATGCTATTATTCTGGGGTTTTTTTAAACCAAAATCTGCATGGGAGAACATGGTTGGGACTGGACATGAATTCTGATAGTGAGATCGGCACTTAGGAAGGTCTGGAATCTGTCTGCAAGAGGTGGAGAAGCTGTACTGAGAAATTGCATCCTGCCCCATTTTCCATTTCATCCTGTGAGTGAAATCAAACACTGTCTATCACTTTGGCTCTTGAGCAGCTAGCAGATGTTAAAGAGCTGTGGCTTTACATCAGGGGTGGATAATTCTCTCCTGTACAACGTGGGTGGAGCGCACCACATCTACACCACAGGCAGGGCATGTGGGAGTTATAAAAACGTCAGGGAAAGATTACCTGCTGAAGTAGAACTTGGAAATGTCATGACTTGCCTTGTGAAGGAAAGGGTCTTCTCCTTAGAAAAGGAGATGAAAATTAACAAGCTGTCTATTTCTAGCCAGCTTTGCTTCAAGTCCTGCTCAACAGGCAACCTTTCCACATGCAATTAATTTTCTTGCCCGAGGGCTTTGATGTGAGAAGGTGGGAGCCCAGAGAGCACATCAGAGTCTATCAGGCAGAAAGGTCTGGAGTTTGAGTGTGTGAGACTGAACACCTGAGAATCTCACACCTGGTCTGTGACCTGTCACCGCCATAGGCCATAGCCCCCTACCTTCTGTGTGATGTCACCAATAAATGCAGACCCTGGTGTTGGTGGCAGGTAGACTTTTAGTTCTTCTTGTTTCTCTTCCTGCTCTTTTTTGATGTTTATCTTTAATGGCTCTGAGAGGTTGAGGACGTCCACCTCCTCCTCATTCTCTGGCTCTCTCTTCTGAAACTGCTGCAGCTCCTCCAGTTTTCGGCAGAGGTTGTCAGCAGAGGAGAATGACGACAAGCACTCTAAATGAGAGGCAATCAGTCTTACAACAGCCGTGGGGACAACAGGAGAGGACTTCCAATCCCGAGTAGTCCAATGGTCTGAGGAAGGGGGTAAGTATCAAGGGAGCTGACCTTCTTTCCCACTCTAGAATTCCATGGGTCTAGAATGGTGAGAACTAGTAAATCTTGAGGTAGAAAAGCACAAAGATGGGCATCTTGTATTATGTTATATGATGTTACTGCCATATAAGACAAAACAGTGCATAATTCTGACTTCTGCCACCAAAAACCAGGCAATCTCCCTACCCCCTCAGTATTAATGTCTACACTGATTTCTCTTTATCTTTTAACTCTGGAAAATTTGGAAATGCATAGTGAAGAAAATAAAAATCCCACATATTCTCACTGCTCAGAGAGAAGTACTGTTAACATTTAATGTATATGGTGCACCCAGTCTTTAATAAGGTGATTTATGCAAAGCCTAACAAAGAGTGTTTAGGACTTAAAGCCAGTTCTAGCACACCCCTTCCACTTCACGGATGAGCATGTGAGGTCCAGACCAGGTATGTGACGGGCTTACAGGCAGCCAGCAAGACAGTGGCAGAGCATCTAGCTCCTGGCCCTTTCACTTTTACTGACTGGACTCTAACAAATTAATCAGGCACATTAACAGAAAACCGAGTATATGTAAAGTACTATGGTTTGGATATAGCAGCAGTGAAGCACGGGGATAATCAATATAGTCTCTGCTCTCTGAAGGGCTCAGATATGCAAGTCAGGCAATCCCTCATGGTACTGATGTTCAGTACTGCAGGAGATCAGAGAAAGGAGAGGTCATCCTGCATCAGGCCTCTCAGGAAGCTTCACGGAGAAAATGGGACTTACGCCAAGTCTTAAAAAGACCCCACCTCTGTGTGCCAGGTTCCCTCAGACTGGGAGGTGAAGGTTCTGTTTTTCCACATAAATGGGGCTGGGGGGAGAAAATAACCCTTCTTATTCTTTAAGGTGAAACTCAAAATGCTTCTTTTCTCCAAATACCTTTTATGTCCTGTCTCCTAACCCTGCCACCACCCAGCAGCTCTCTGTTTCATTATCATTAAACACTCAGTTCATTTCATCTGCACATTATTAGCTGTTCACACATGCCTCTAACACCAGGTAGCATACTTTCTAGCTTGGTTTGGTGACAGCGTAACAGATAAGACAAAGGCCCCATCTTCATGGAAACAGGACAGACTTGTCTATAGGGAGTACCTAAGGTCACAAAGGAATAGGAAATCACTTCCATCTGGAGGAAAGGATATGGATTAGGAGTCTTCAAAGAAGAAACAATGCTGGGGAGGGACTCCTAAACAAACTGTGTGCCTGCTGGATGGCATGGGCCAGCACACTCCTGGCTGGGGTACGACACTTGCAATACTTGGGTATGTACAGTTCTGTAAGGATGGTACAGTCCTGGGAGGACATGGCATGAGGTAAACAAAGGCTCTTGCTCTCCACAGCAACTCTTCAAGTCCTCAGGTCCTTGACCTCTGCTGAAGGAAAGCACTGCAGACTGCTGGGGCTGAGGTGGTCAGGGCCACAGAAGGCTTACCTGGCTCACTGTCGATCTGGGTCAGCACATCCTCAATGGAGTCCCCATCATTTCTCAGGCTCTCAGGATCTGGTGGGGTGTAGCCATGGCAGCGACACCAGTGAGCAATGTGCTTGGTTTTGAGGGGAGTCAGGTGGTGAAATCTTGGATTCTTCTCCAGTATTTCTTGTAAGACCTTGCGCATCGTCATTGCTCTTTGCCACTTAAAAAAAACCAAAAAAACTTTTTTGAACCATAATCAAATACTTGAACTTAAAAGCTGCGTATTAAAACAAATCGTGCAGCTGTAAATCACCATGATAACTTGTTAGAAACATTTTTTTCCTAAGAAAAAAAATCTGTGTTACTCCCAGTTTAAAAAAAAAGAAAAAAAGTAATAGAACTTCCACTGCCTCTCATAGAGAAACTCCTAGGTTTGGCCTTTAAATCTCTTCACCCAATATCAACCTGTGATCTCCTACTTCCCTTCTTCCTCATCTTCCCCCAAACCAGCCGCTTTTGTTCCTAACATGCCTTTGCACATGCTACTTCCTGTTCTCCTATCCCCACTATATCTAATACAGCAGGTGCCACACTGTAAGCACTCAATAAATACTTGGATTCATTTTAATTTTAATATTTTGAAATTCATAAAAAATATTGAGAAAACATGAGGGATGTTTCTATCAATGCAGGGAAAAAAAGGCTTTTCAAAGGCCAGTTACAGGTCTTTGAAAAATGAGTCTATTTTAACTGAGGAAGATATTCCACCCCCAAATATTTTAACAAAATATGCTGCAAATGTTCTCACTACTCCATAGGACAAGGTTTATGGAGGTGGCCAGACTGCACAGGTGCTTCAGTTCTTTTCTCCCCACAGGCTCTCAGTGCACATCAAACAGGCAGACATGGGATTACCTCAGCGGCTCTCCTTTTTCCAATGTTCCAGCCATAATACTGCTCCACAGACTTTGCAGAAAAACAACTGGCATCTTCACCTAGAACGCACATACTCAGCAAACTCTGAATGGAGTGGTTATGATTCAAACCCAACCTTATTTGCTGGAGGCATGTCCGATTCCGACAGTTTCTCCAGCCCTCTCTATTGCATACACGCTCCTTACAGGCAAGTCCAGATAAGCATAATACAGAAGGGCTTCTCCTTAAAAGAGAAGGCCTCTCGTTGGTGTACACTCAAAACAACACTCGTCCTGGGGAAATTGACTTCTTTGGCAGAGAGAAGTAATCTACTGCTATGAAGCTATTATAAGTGGAAATGACACTCCACTAGGAGCCCTGGCCTTGCCATGAACTCTCTAAGTGGCCTTGAGCAACCTAAAGCACTTCTCTGGGCTTCAGTTTTTCTCATCTGTAAACAAGAAAGTTGGGAAAGATGGTTTCTGAACTGCCTTCTAGCTCTAATAGTCTATATTTGTATCTAAATTTAAAAAAGAGAGAGAAATTTTTGAGTCTTTTTCTGCTGTGCTGGGAAACTATCATGGAAAGTTTACTTTGAGCTCTTTCAAAATGATCACCTGAACTTCCACTGAGGAAAAAAAGAGATCATTTCTTTGATATTAAAGTTGGAAAAAATAAGCAGGGTGGTGTGTAAGGGCCTACCGTTTACATTTGCCCATGACTGCAAGGGACATGATAGCTGTGTCTGTGTCACGCCTTCCCTCTAAACGTTCATAGAGATCTCGCCCATGAGGATACACCTAGGTATCCACAGCTTGTCTGCCCCTCAGCAAGGGCTGTTGATTCTGTCAGAACGACTGGGGCCGAGAGCAAACAATTCCATCTTGCTAACAATGGGCAGTAACACAGCATTCACTTTTGGAAGTCCTGAAAATCGTGCACTTCCACAGAGTGAGTGATACTGAGTTTTAGAGGAAAGATTAATGGTCTTGGAGTCAAACAGAACTGGCTTTGTATCCTGCCTCACCACCACACATATCTTTTTGTTTTTTGGCAGCTGGCCAGTACGGGGATCCAAACCCCTGACCTTGGTGTTGTCAGCCCCACGCTCTCCCAAGTGAGCTAACCGGCCAGCCCACCCATAGCTATCTTGAGCAAGTTACTTAACCTTGCTTATTCTCAGCTTTCCCATCTGTAAAATGAAGACGGAACCACCTATCACATGAGAGGATGTGATTATGTAAGAGAGTAAAGGCAACAAGCCTGCACATGGTCCAGCGCACTGTAGGCAAATGCTACTTTCTTTCCTTACAAATAAACATTAATAGCTAAAAACCAATGCAGAGTTTTAATTATATACACCAACAACTTGTGATTTACATACAAAAATAAATATAAAAAATTCCTTCTACAGATCAAGCACAGTGAAAACAGTAAAAGTCTATCTGGATGACCAAGATATTGTGAATTCTAAAACACCTGCAAATGAGCTATTTCTCTAGCTAAAGCCTCATAAAATAATAACCGCCACATCAGTATTAACATATTAACATTATTAAATCACTAAGTGATTTAAATTACCTCAATATCCCTAGTTCACAGCTTAAAAAAAATGCTTCAGTAAAATTGTCTTACTTTTTGCAGTGATTAATGGAATCCTCTTTACTACTGCTGTTAAGAGTTGCTGGATAGTCTCTAAATGGTCTATCCTGAGAAGGATAAAAGAAAATTAGGGCAATAAATTAAATACATGTAGCAACTTCTACACACACACACACACACACACACACACACACACACACACACTCTCTCTCGCACGCGCGCGCTCCTTGACTTACAACGGGGTTACATCTGGATAAACCCATTGTGAGCTGAAAGTATTGCAAGTCAAAAGTGTGATTTGGCTTACTATATTTTCAATTTAAGATGGGTTTATCTGGACATAACCCTACCATAAGTCAAGGAGTGCAGTAAATGTGTACTGCTTTCACACCATTGTGAAGTCAAAAAATCCTAAGTCAAGGACTGTCTGTACACGTGTATTTACGTATACATTCCTCCTTTCCAAGGGAATATTAATTTAAAACCATTGTATAGGCATGTCTTTCTTTTCATAGACAGCCTTCTTTTTAAAGAAAGCATGTTCTACACTTAAAAAGAAAATGCTAAGACTAAATAAACAGGTGAGACCCCAGGAATGGCAAATTACGCAAATGTCATTTTATTTTATCTATAGTTTAAAATTAAATAGCAACATAATCTTTTTGCTCTGTCACTGCTGCTAGAGCAGAAAAGTTCTATCATACAAATGCCTATCTTAGGGTTATTACAGTTCATGCTTCCATCTATCATGTTAAAGTGGCTGAGTTTCTACTGTCTCCAGAAGTTTGAGCTACTTCAAAGTATGTGGTCAGCTGTGGGTTCCCGATTTAGAAATTAGAAAACCTCAGGAAGCATTTTTAGGAGAAGCAATGAGTGTGTATGGTCCACAAAGAGGCAGCTGTGTGAAGGTAGGCAGGTATGTGGATACCCAAGTCACAAAATGGTTACACCCCAGAGTGATTGCATCATAGCATTTTCACCCCCAAGGACTCAGTGGAGAAAGTATATGCTGGCAAGCTCAACTCAAGGGAAGTCTGTCATCCCATCGGAGCTTCTAAGGCTACAAATCAAGTGCCACCCTGAGTCCTGTCACTGTATAAAATGACGGCTCTTCAGCTGTGCGTAAAGGTTGTTCACTGCATGGGGACAATGTACACACACAACTCTATACACTCTCAGCTGTCACAGGCATGGTTTTGAAAAAGCAGCATCGTAAAAACACCCAAAGCAGAATTCCTTTAGAAAAGACTGGAATAATTACTTAATGACATAGTTCCCCAGTTCAGAACTTTCTTCTGTTTTCACCACTGTCTGACCCTCCTGAGAGAGGCAGCTTGGCCCGGCTGTTTCTGGTTCAGTCTTCACTGCAAGGGAAGAGCAACAAAGAGAGCTGTCAGGGGCCAGTGGTGGAGGGACACGTGCAGTCAGAAACAAAGCTCTTCCTGTGAAGCTCAGTGAGGAAACTGCCGCTCCAGCTGCTGCAAGAACCCAGCCAAGAGGCTGAGATGGCTCCTGTCATCACACGGCCTCAGACAAGGGAAGAACTGTTAGCTTGGGTCTCAGGGGGAGCAACTCCAGGCTCATGACAAGGTAGGGGCAGTAAAATGGCTTTTTAGATATTTCTCAAAGGGCCATCCTCTCTGCTATGTGAGATCCCTTGCACACTACCCCCTCCCAGCCCCCACTGAACAATGCCACTTTAAAATACAATGCTGGCTTTTTCTAATATTATGACCTTTTTGATATCATCTCTCCAGCTAAGTTGATCAACTTTCAACATTATCTTAGTGTTCTGAAATGCAAGGCAGAAAGCAAAAACTAGATCCACCGTGTTTGGAAATTTCCAAGCTGATAACAACAGGCTTTTAATATTACTAAATCAATTGATGGAAGATGGTCATTTCTCAGGTGCATGTGCCTTCCTTTCCTTTGACTGTCTCCGTCTATCAAAAAACCATGACCACACACTGACTGATTCTGCACCAGCTTCCCTGCCTCCACTCTTCTCCTGACAACTCATCTTGTACATCAGCCCCAAATCATTTTCCTGAAAGACCTTACTGTCATTCCCTGTTCAATAGTCTTCCCGTGTACCCGCCACTCAAATCAAACCGTATGTTTTTGACAGTTCCCCCTGACAAAGATATCCACCCTTTGCCCATTATGAACTTCAAATAACTGGAATCACACAATGCATACTCTTGTGTGTCAGCATCATTTTAGCTATTAAATGACAATGTAATGAGCACTCCTTTATGTCTTTTGGTAGACATATGCGCTCATTTCCAAAAAATGGATTTGCTGGAACATAGGGCAGAGGTTAACTGTGTTAGAAACTGCCAAACTGGTTTCCAAAGTGATTACATCAGTGTATAGTCCCACCAGCAGTGTGTGCAAATTCCATTCACATTCTTGTCAGCACTTGGTACTGTTAGTCCTTTCGGTTTGGTGATGCTGGTAAATCACTATGGTTTTAATCTGCATTTCCTTGATGACTAATGAGGCTGAACATTTTCCATAGCCTTATGAACTATTCTGATATCCTCTTCTGTGAAGTGCCTGTTCATGGTTTTCGCCCATTAAAAAAAATTAGTGTCAGTGTTATTCATATTAATTTTTAGGAGGTCTGTGTATTCTGGATATGTCTCCTTTGTTAGATATACATATTGCAAATGTGTGGGTCTGTGACTTGACTTCTTGCTCTTTTAATGTCCTCTGATGAAGTGAGGTTCCCGATGTTAATAAAGTCCAATTTATCACTTTTTTTCTTTTATGGTTAGTTTTCTTGTGTGTCCTGTATAAAACATCTTTTCTCAAGGTCATGAAGATACTCCTCATATTTTTTTTCTAGAAGCTTTTTTACTTTTTACATTTAGGTCTATGATCCAACCCAAATTAGCTTTTGTTGAAGGTATAAGGTAGGGGCCAAGATTCACTGTTTTCCCAAATGGGTATATCCAACGTACTCAGTGCTCTTTACTGAAAAGACCATCCTTTCCCTACTGGATTTGTCATAAATCAGGTTAGCATATATGGGTAGGTCTATTTCTGAGCTCTCTTTGCATTAGCCTATTCTGGAGCCAGTACCACATTATCTCAATTACTGTAGCTTTATAGTACAGTGATGTGCCACATATGATGTCTTGGTCAATGACATGCCTTATATATGACAGTCATCCCATGAGATTATAATGGACCTGAAAAATTCCTGTCTCCTAGAGACATCATAGCCCTTGTGTTAGAACTGCCTACACTACTCAGTACAATAGCATGCTGTACAGGTTTGTAGCCTAGGAGCAAAAGGCTATACCATTTAACCTAGGTGTGTGGTAGGCTATACCATCTAGGTTTGTGTGAGTACATTCTATAATGCTAACACAAACGATGAACTTGCCTAATGACACATGTCTCAGAACATATCCCTGTTGTTTTGCATGACTGTATATATATATCTGGTAGCCTAAGCCTTCCAGCTTTTTTGTTGTTTAAGACTGTCTCAACTCTTTTAGGCCTTTGCATTTCCATATACGTTTTAGACTTAGCCTGTCAATTTCTACACACACACACACACACACACACACACACACACACACACACACACACACACACACACACACACACACACACCACCCCTCTGCAGGTATTGTAACTGGAACTATATTGAATCTATGTCATTTTTGCTGTAGAACTGATAACACATCGAGTCTTTCAATAAATTAGTATTGGTATATCTTTCTATTTATTTAGGTGTTTTTAATTTCTCTCAGAAATGTTTAGTATATTGTTAGTATGTAAGATTTATCCATCTTTCCTTAGGTTTATTAACTGACATTTGGTAGTTTTAGTACAACTATACATGTTTTCTTTAAATTTCATTTTCTAATTGTTGTGGCTAGTATATAGAAATTCAAATAATTTTTCTATGTATATTGACTTGTATTGAGTGACCTTGCTAATTTCACAGTCAGCAATGCATATTCCTCCAATTCCTAGTAACTCCAAGACTAAGAAACAGAAGGAAGTCCTCGGAAAAAGCTCATATACTCCAGTTCTATAGGTTCAAGTATACTCACTTTAATCTGGTATTCAAGCAATTATGGAATTACATAATCATAGCCTTTTCAGGTTGGGACAGCTCTTCTACAAGAGAAGTAAGATTCCTACATCATAGCCCCAAACTAGAAACAACCCTAATGTCCATCAACAGGAGAAATGATAAACAAATTATGGTATATTCCCACGATGTAAAATGCTTCTCAGCAACAACATGGATGAATCTTGAAAACATTATGTTGAATGAATAAAACTAGACATAAAAAAAGGTATGTGTTTCTATTTATATAAAGTTCAAAAACAGAAACAATTAATCTATGGTAATAGAAATTGGAATAGTGGTTGCCTGCAGGGGTTGGGAATTGAATGGAAGGCCATGGGGTGATGGAAATTTCTATATCTTGAATGGGGTACTGGTTACATGGGTACATTTATCAGCTCATCAAATGGTATGCTCAGTACCTTTGCATTTACTGTACAACATTTTAGTTCAATTAAAATCAAAACAGAGATGCAACAGTCCAAGATTAACTGAATCACAATCTGTGTGAGGCAGGTCTATGACAGGTTCTTCCTACTGAGAAGTACTGGTCTGGACTGACACCGATTTTTAGATCAGACAGTGGCAAACTTTCCTATAAAGGGCTAATCAGTAAACATTTTAGGCTTTGTGGGTCATATAATCTCTGTAGGAACTACTGAACTCTGTGGTTGAGGGAGAAAGCCTGGGGAGATAATATGTAAACAAACAGACATTCCTATGAGCCAATAAAGCTTTACTCACAAAAACAGGCAGCGGGCAGCAGGCTGTAGTCTGCCAAACCCTGCTTTAGATGGTCATTTAGTAAGTTACAAATCCACTTCTTCCCAAGACTATTGTAAGAGATCTTGGCATGCCTGAAGAGCAGCCTGACTTGGTATCAAACAGATGTATTTCAAATTCCAATTTCACTGCTTTCTAGTTTTCTATCTAGACTTAATACCTCCAAACTTGTTTCTTCATCCACAAAATGGGCATAATAGCTACGGCAAAGTACTAGAATAAGAATCAGTGATATACATTCTTATTCTAGTACCTGGAATGGCGCTGGTACATCGTAGGCTCTTAACACATGGTAACTATTATTATCATTGGAGATATTATAGATGTCAAATGTGTGCTCTAATTCACTGCCATATCTGGATCTATTCTTGTGGTCAGGAGTGTCCCCCACTGCCAGCTTGCTAAAGTCTGGCTCCTACCTAAAGCTCTTTGACCTTAGCTATTCTCCCCAAATGAGTCCCTCTAATTGGTCTACTTCCCCAAACAAGCCTTCTGAGTCTGTCTCTACTGGCATACCCCTTGCCCTTTCCTCAGCTAAAAAAGCTCCACTCTTTTAAGTCCAGGTTATAATCCGTGCCCCATACAAAGTCCTGCCCCCTTGATTCCACACCCCCTAACAACCCTGATCAGACATCCTAGACTGCAATACTTTAGCAATCATTTCCACTTATTTTGCATTTATCAATCACTGCTTGCTGTCCACTCCAACTCTCTTCAACCTGATTATGAATTCCTGAACGGCAGAAATGATGCTTTATGTGTCTCTGTATTTCCCACAATGTCAAGTCTACTATATGAGCATTCAGTACATATTTGCCAACTGACTGATCCACACATACTAAAAATTCACAGGACTCAGATTAGAGTAATGTCCTGTGCACAACTCTGGGCAAAAATAGTGTGAGATCCTACATACCTTTTGCAACAGCTGCTGGAGCAGAGCTGGGGACAACTGGAGTTGGGGCAGCTATAGGCAGAATGGTAGGTGATTTGTTGGCAGAAAATGACTGAACCACTGAAGGGCAAGAAAGGAGGTGGGGGGATATAACAAATACAGAAATTATTTTTAATGAGGATGATCTAACTCCCAGGTGATAGCCCCATATTAGACTAACAGCACAAAGACGAATTCAGGACAACAGAAATGGTATGGTCCTTTTTTAATTCAGTGATCTTAGAGGCTGGACTGTTTGTTGTTAGTGCCACGTTAAGTGAGCTATATCCTCAACTGTGGAAATGGGGGCTTGTCACTAGACTAAGAAAATAAAAATCCAATTAACCTAAACCCTCATAAATGCTTAAAATGTTCCTCCTCCTTGACTCAACCTTAGAAATGGGCAACTACTTAGAAGCCAATGGCTCAGTTCAGTTTTACTTTCAGTCCCAGAGTTGGTGCCCTAGAGTTCATGGTGCCAGGGAGTTCCATGATAGCTAAAGGGCAGGCTGTACACGGGAAGAGCAGTTGCCTACTGATAGAAATTAAACTTCCCCCTCAACGTAGACCTGGAGACAACCACCATATGTCAGGCCCATGGGTGAAGGACTTACCTTTATTCACAGGCATCAGTATGGTCTGCATACCTCCTGATGTGTTTACACTGAGTGGTTTGAGCTGGCTGGGAATCGTCAGGACAGCCTGCTGGGGATTGGACTGACTGGAGTGAATCTTTAACAACCCTAAAATAAATCAGAAGATAAGGCCAAACTGAAGATCAGATGCCTCCTTAAAGCTTCCTGCCCTCTTTGCCACTCATATTTCCTCACAGGAGAAAGTTCCTAGGAAATTTACCCTGTCGGTAAATCAAGGGCTGTGAGCACGAGGCAGTGGGCGCTGCAGATTTCACAATGAAATACCGATGGAACAATGATGACTTATTTTTAAAGTGTCCTTGCCCCACAATCAGAAAGTAATACAGAAATTTTTTACAAAAACAGGACTAACAGAAAGCAGAAAAAGTCACCCCACACCCTACTGCAGATAGTTGGTATTAACGTTTTGAGATAGTTTTTTTCCATGTTTGTTTTCTATGACAATTTGTTTTTTACATAGCTGTGATGTGTACTAGATAAAATTGTGTATTTTAAGGTAGAAAATTGTCACTTTCCTACCTAAAAACCTATCCTGGGCCTGACTGCCCCAAGAATATTTCCAAAATTAGCTTCAAAGTGTTCAGGATCGATTTTAATCTGGTCCCAATTTATCTCCATCTCTTTCACACCATCCCTACATATCTAATACTTCAATCTGTCTAAGCACTATTCCTATCTCTGTGCAGCCCTTAGTTTTCAAACATCAGAAGTTCTCTCTCATTTTATTTTAAAGGTAATTTCCATACTCCTATTTCCATTACAAAACTACTCTAGGCATTCTGCAGGCCAGCAAAAAAATCACAAAGGGCCTTTATTGTGAAAGAGCACACAAGAGGGCCCACCCCGTGGCTCCCTCGGGAGAGTGCGGTGCTCCCGCCGTGGGTTCGGATCCTATATAGGGATGGCCGGTGCGCTCACTGGCTGAGCGCGGTGCGGACGACACCAAGCCAAGGGTTGCAATCCCCTTACTGGTCACAAAAAAAAAAAAAAAAAAAAAAAAAAGAGCACACAAGATGCAAATAATATAAACATATGTTATAACATAACTACTACTTAAAAAACAGCATCAGAGGCTAAAGATACTTTAAGGCACTGGAAAGAATTTGGTTTGAGCTAAGGAAAGGCATCACCTTAAAGACTTCATAGAACAAGGCCTTAAACAAGAAAATCTTTCTTGGGCTATTCCCAAGAAAGAGTTAAATCAGTCAAGTATTAAGTCAAGTACAATAATGACCTGGTGTTAATAGTTTTACAATTCTTATTTTTATCAAAATATTATATGCTGATCAGTTGAGAAGTAAAAAAGTACTAAAAGGCTCGTAACTAAAACCAGCCACCCTTTGCTTTACCTCCCTGTCCTCATCTAGTTCCCTAGTAGCTCACTTTTAACCCTTTTGCTTTTTTCTTTTAATATTTACCTCAGTATTTATTTATTTATTTATTTTTGGTTAACAGAACAGCAGTTTTGGTCTTTTACTTTTTTTATACCACTATGCGATGAATTCACAGGGCACGGGTTGCAGCAGCTCAGCTCCTTGCCACTGGTTCGTTCTCACAGTGTGCTCTCTGGGTGGAGCACACTGGCGCTTCAGGTGAACCCAGGTTCCTCTCTCTTCCTTCTCCTCCTCCTCATTGTTTTCCTTCACGTGTTTCAGGGAGCTGTCTCAGCTCTTACAGTGCTTCATATGCTCAATGTGCACGTTAATTCTCTCAGCAAGAACATCGCTCTTATTAACGTCTTTCTTTACAACAGTGCCAACAGCACGCTGGGCAACACTGTAGACTCTTCCAGTTTTGTCATGGCAACATCTGTGGGGAGTTCCTTTTTGAACGGTACCCATTCCCTTGATGTCTACAATATCACCTTTCTTGCAGATTCACATGTATGTGGTCAAAGGAACAACTCCGTGTTTTCAAAAAGCCCTCGAGAACATGTATTGGGTGCCTCTTCTCTTTCCCCTTGTGTTCGTCATTTTGGTGAATTGCCCCAGTGACTCATCCTCCTCAAGTCTGTCCCCCAACAGGGCCATGGCATCGCAGTCTGGCTCTCAGCCCCTGGGCCAGGCCTGACCCGGCGCAAGCTGCTCCCGGTCTACTACCTCAGTAGTCTTAAAAGAATGTATATATTGCAGGCCTTCATTCATCAATTTTTCATGTTACCTACTGACTTACTATTAGGGTAGATAAGCCTCTTTTAAGGCACTTACACTTTCTCTTCCCTATGCTCCAGTATACCCTGTTGATCCAAAGAAGTATACCAAGGGCTGACTAGTTAGCTCAGGTGGTTAGAGTGCAGTGTTACAACACCAAGGTTAAGGGTTCAGATCTTCATACCGGCCAGCTGCCAAAAAACCCAAAAACGAAAAACAAAGAAGTATACCATGATTACATTTTATTTTCTGGAGTTAACAACTTCCTCCTCTTTCATTTGCTTAGTTTTCTTTCAACATCTTACTAAGTCTTGCCACCTCCTTCAAGAACTCTGTAAAGCATCCCTTAATGCAAATCTCCCCAGTCAAATCTCCTACACAATTTACAGTCCCATTTTTAATAAGAGATATCCTTCTGCGAACTCTCTGATCTGCTCCAATTTGGACTGCTGCTTTCTAGGCCTGCCACAAACTTCTCATCTTGGGAATGTTCTTTTACTGTTACCCTGGGAATTCCCTTTACATTCCTTTTATGTTGAATCTTCTGTTTTCTTCTTCTTTCTTGGTTTATACCTCTTCACTCTGGTAAAACACATTTTAGTAATGTTGTTGGACAGAAGATTCAGACAAACAGAAATGCTTTTGGATAGAAAATACATTTGAAACTTTGTCAGAAAATATTTCTACCCTTACTCAGTAATGATCTAGACAGAAAGTAATTTTACCCTAGAATTTTGAAAAGCAGTATGCTGGCTTCTAACATCGCTATTGAGAAGCTCAAAGATAATGCAATTTCAGGAATGTTTTCTTTTTCTCCCTGCAACTTTTATGATCTTCTCTTTATCTGGGGTGTCTGGGTTTGGGCCATCTCTCATTCATTCAACTGGACACTGCACCTTTCAAACCTGGAAGTTCACGACCTTCATTTCTGGGAAAAATTCTTGTTTGATTTCCTGGATCATTTCCTTCCTGTTATTTTCTGTTTTCTTTCTGAAACTCCTTTTAGGCTGGATGTAGTTTCCTGACACATCATCAAATTTTCTTTCTTACTTCTTGGTCCATTCCCTGCTTCTATCTTGGGCTCCACAGTTTACTCTTAATGCTGCACCAAAGGTCTTTTTACAAAGGTAAAGCAGAGGATGGCACTCCTTAGCTTAAAACCGTTCAGTGGCTTCCCCTGGAGTAAGAGCTGGGAGTTCCTACCATGACCTGCAAAGGCCCTACATGCTCTGACCTCTTCTCCTAGTACACATTCCCTGGTTCACTCTGTTTTAATCCCAAAGGTAACCCTGTTTAAAATAGCTTATAATAAATTTAATTAAAAAATTGCTGGTTGCCAGTAGGAAATAGTTTGACCCTTTTATGAAAATGTTATACAGAAAGTTTCATCAGCAGCATCTCAGGAACCTAGAACTTAAAGCTGAGAGACTTCATTTACTGTATGCTAAGAACTTGATCAGAAAATGGGAGAGGGGAGGGCACTGATAATAATAATTCCTTCTATTTCCACAATTTCTACTCCAGTACCTAACGAAGAGTGTGAAATAAAATATTCAATTAGTGGAGTTAATAAGCACTCCTTAAAATAGAACACGGTCAATTTTAACTGGGAGGTGGGAATCAAGGGAAAAACATAGCAGACTTAATCTTCTGCTCTCTATCCAAAAAGCGAACAAGATTTGGTTTGAAGCCATGTATGAAATGTAGTAATAATAGTGAACGACAACATCATTTGCCATAGTCTCTTATGCAAAGGTAGTAAAGTGTGTGTGTGTGTATGTGTGTGTGTGTATGTGTATCTTAGTGACACTCAGTTTTGTTCTGTAGACCACGGCCAGCTGGTAAACTAGTTATCAATCTGTAACAAGATAATATAGAGATTAAGGGTGTTCAGAATTTAAGAGTTTGACATTGCTGTGACATTTTTATTATATTTTACGGAAGTATCAATTTATACATAATTGCAGAAAAACGAAAACAAAACTGGTACCAGTCCCCTGGCATCTGGGACATCATAATGTATAATCAAATACATGAATACTTCTGTGCCCAAACACATGAAGATTCACATTAAGTAGCAAAAATAGACTGACAATGGAGTTCTGATTTTGCCCTATTAGTTATGAATAATAAAATCTTCAGCTTTCACAGCTTTTTGGATTTTAGATTTTCACATAAGGGATAATGGACTAATGACAAAAATGATGACACTGATGATGATGATAACAGCAGTGATTATTTATATAATGGCCACTATTCGCCAGACAGTATCCTAAGCATTTATATATTAACTTTTTTAAGCCTCTCAACTTTATGAAGTAGGCATTATAATCAACCTCATTTTAGAGCTGAAAAATTAAAGCAAGGTTACTTCAAGTAAGGCAATCTGGCCTCCGGATTCATGCTCTATGTTACCTAAAGAAGTAAAAAGAATACTTTTCTGGGGCTGTTTAAAGTGTGGGAATAAGGATAGCATACATCTTAACCAGACCTCAAGCATATTACCCTAACACTACCCAATATAAAAACTAATGTTAAAAAAAAATTATGACTTGGAATCATCAAGGCTAATATATACTTTCTATGTTTTGGTTATGAAAGCAAAGAAATGTATGACCTGTTTTACTATAAGTTCCATTCAAAATTGATCATTAAAAAAAAGAAATAAGTACTTTAAAGAGAAAGCAAAGTCTCAACTCTCCACAAATTACATTATGAATACAGCTAAAATACCCAAGTGGCTAAGGTTTTATTGTATCACTTAAAAATTATTATTCAATCTATAAATTTATAAATTAACAATTTTTAAATGATAAATTTAAAGTCTTAGACTTAGGGCTGACCGCGTGGCACACTCGGGAGAGTGCGGGGCTGGGAGCGCAGACGCGCTCCCGTCGCGCAGGTTCGGATCCTACATAGGGATGGCCAGTGTGCTCACTGGCTGAGCACGGTGCGAGTGACACCAAGCCAAGGGTTGCGATCCCCTTATCGGTCACAAAAAGGACCAAAAAAAAAAAAAAAAAAAAAAAAGTCTTAGACTTAAAAATGTATATGTAAATTTTAAATATAATTTACTTAAAAAGCAGCTATATGGACATATTTCAAAATGTTCGTGGAAAAACAGAATTAAAATACAAATCTTTCCATGAACTTTTTGAAGTATCCTCGTATATTAATTAAATATATAAGTACATATTAGTATATATACTAACCTGGTTACTGGGTTAGTTACTTTTACTAATTTATTATACAAAATAATGCTTAAAACCTTCCAAAAATATTCTAGCTCAAAAGGAGAAATAGAGAGAGAAGTAATACCATGACACAACTGACCTGATACCGTGGCTTTCCCAGAGACGGGGTTTGGTGTGGATACCAAGGACGTGGCACTGACAACAGCAGGGGCAGCAGCCTTGCAGGTTCCCATGGTGGCTTGGCTCACACACACTTGCTGCTGCCCAGAAGTTTTCATTACAGAACTGACAGCTGATGATGAACCAGGAGATGTTCCTTCAGACTGATCACCCACAGAGTCAGAAATAAGGAAATTAAGAAGGAAGCAGTGTAACTTCTTTAGAACAAACACCGTCACATAGCATACTCAATAAATATCTATTACTTGCTATTACCTATCTAATAAATGTCATGCCATTTAAAAAAGAGTGCTTATCTGATTCAGTGGTTTCTGTACATTTGGATTTCACAGACCAGGAAAATTGAAAAATTTTAAAACGAGGGAATATCATAGGGGATTACTACATTAAAAAAATTAACACCTATTATATCACTTTACAAAAGGGTATTTCAACACCAAAAAAGTAGGAAAACATATTCTCAGAAAATGGAATAAAATGACCTTTATTAAAAACTCACTACAATCTTTTAAAGTGTCACTTCATTCAACAAACATCTACTACATGGCAGGCATAGTGTTAAATGCTAGGGCTCAGAGATAAAAGCCATCAAAAGGTGAAGAAGGTCACCAAAGTGTGAGGAATGCACTGGCAGGTACAAGGGCACCAATACAATTGGGAGGAAAGTTAATGCTTCTGCCCAGAGATGAAAAGGGAGGGTGCTAGAAAAAGCTTCAGGTAAAACATACAGTACTTTAGGGGAACTGTCAAGATTTGAAACAGAGAAAGGGAGAGAAGAAAGAGTATTTCTTGTCAAGGAGAGTATGTGGAAAGTCAGAGGCTGACAGAACATGGTATTCAAGGAGCTGCAAAGTAGAGTGGTACAACTAGTAAAGAGGCATGTGAGGAGAAGTAGTAGTTGCAGGAGATGAAGCTGGAGAAGTAAGGAAAGACAGATCATAAAAGTCCTTGAAGTTCCAAGATAATTCAGAGGGAAATGGTTTTTTCAACAAATGTCGCTAGACCAATTGGATATTTACATACAAAAGATTGATGTTTGGCCCCTACCTCATACCATACACAAAAATTAAATCAAAATGGGTCAAAGACCTAAGTGTAGGAGCTAAAACTATAGAATTCTTAGAAAGCACAAGCTTAAATTTTGTGACCTTGAATTAGGCAATGGTTTCTTAGATGTGACACTAAAAGAACAATGAAAGAAAAATAGGTAAATCAGGAGTTCGTCAAAATGTAAAATTTTTGTGGTTCAAAAGATACCACCAAGAAAGAACAGACAGCTCAGAGTGGGAGAAAATTTTTGCAAATCTGGTAAGATTTATATCTAGGATATATAAAGTGTTGCTACAATTCAATAATAAAAAGATAAATAATCCAACTAAAAAATGGGCAAAGGATGAAGACATTGCTCCAAAGATATACAAATGGCCGATACGTACCTGAAAAGATACCCAATATCATTAGCTATTAGAGAATTGCAAATCAAAACCACAAGATAGCAGTTCACACTCACTAAGATGGCTACATTATTATGCTAATGATAATTTAAAAAAACCAAAAAAAACAAAACAAAAAAAGACAAGAATAAGCACCAGCGAGGATGCAGAAACATTGGAACATTGCTGGTGGGAATCTAAAATGGTGCAGCCACTTGGGAAAACAGTTTGGCAGCTCCTCAAAATGTTAAACATATCTTTGTTTACCTATGATCCAGCAATTCCATTCCTAGGTATACAGCCAAGAAAAATGAAAACATGTTATACAAAAACTTGTACGTTAATGTTCACGGCAGCATTATTCATAATAGTTAAAAAGCAGAAAACCCCAAGGTCCATCAACTGATGAATGGACAATCAATACGTAGTATATATCCATAAAACTGAATATTACTCAGGCATAAAAAGGAATGGAGTACTGGTGCTCACTACAACATGGATGAATACTGAAAACCTCACACTAAGCAAAAGAAACCAAACACCAAAGGCCATATGTTGTGTGACTACATTTATATGAAATGTCCAGAACAGGCAAATCCATAGAAACAGGAAAGAGATCAGTGGTTGCCCAAGGCTGGGGGAAAGGGGAAATTTGGAGGTGACCGCCAATGGGTATGGGGCTTGTTTTTGGGATAATGATAATGTTCTGGGATTAGATGATAATAATAGTTGCACAGTTCTGTGACTATAATAAAAATATTGACTTCTACACTATAAAATGGTGAATTTTATGGTATGTGAATTATATTTCAACTAACAAAAAAAAGACATTTCAATTTAAAGAAGGTCCACTGGTGTGCCTGATGGATATATCTTCTTTATGTTTATAATATCATGTTGCATTATGATTTTCTATTGTCATGCTGATTCTCACCTGTTGTGCAGGACCATTTGCTGAGAGGGCCACAGCTGGGGAAGTGGCAGTTGTGATGACCCCTCCTGCTACTCTCAGCATTGTAGTTCCAGGTTTGGAGAGTTGTGAGGTGGCTGGCACAGACTTCAAGGTGCTATCGGATATTTTCATTAGAGATGCCTGTCCCCCAGGGGCTGCCTGCAGAAACAAAATGATAGAAGTAATAGTGCTGTCATAGTTAATAGGCACAATTTATTCCTTATCTATATGTAAGACACACCCCAAGAATTGGAGAACATCTAAGAAAGTCTTGCTAATCAAAACTATATAAAGTGACCTTCTTTTTTTTTTTTTTTTTCCGTGACCGGCGCTCAGCCAGGGAGTGCACCGCTCATCCTTATATAGGATCCGAACCCGCGGCGGCGGGAGCGTCGCCGCGCTGCTAGCGCAGCACGCTACCGAGTGCGCCACGGGCTCAGCCCTAAAGTGACCTTCTGACAAGTTCTAAATTTTAGGACCTGCTACCTACAAATAAATTTTCCTTAACATCTAATATAGAACAAATAAATGAATGCATTTACAGCAGTGTCTTCAAAGATACCAGGCCATTTGTCTTCAAAATAATTGAGTCCAAAGTGCTCTTAAATGTACATGTAATTTTTAAACATGAAAATCAAACCCAGACAGGTCCAGACTTAAATGGGTAAGTTAACGGTGCTCTAGACTAGATAAAGACTTAGCATTTTAGTACTGGAGAATTATTCACAATTTTTAGTCTCAGTGGTCTAAACCAAGGCTTAACAAACTTTTTTTGGTAAATCTGATGATTAAGGATTTTTGGCTATGCAGGCCATTGGATCTCTGTGGCATCACCTCAGCTCTACTATTATAGCATGAAATGGATGTGTCTGTGTTCCAATAGTTATTTACAAAAACAGAAAGCCTTGGGCATAGTTTGCTGACCCCTGGTCTAAATAACTGTTTACTACCCAACATGAATGCACTCCACAAGTAGATACCATTCATTTATCAGTTTCTGAGAGCTTACTATGTGCCAGGAGCCAGGAATGGCAGAAAGCACTTGTATGTATCTTATGTCATCCATATGTCATTTTATTCATTAACTATAAACATAGGGTAGATTTTAGTCCTGTCTTAGATAAGAGGAGATTAAACTCAGTGACTTTACCAGGGTCACATAGCAATTAACTGGAGAAGTCATAATTAGAATCCAGAAGTAACAGCTATGGCACAATTTGCAATGGAATTTTATGCAAATTAAAACCCCAATGAGATATCACTTCAAACTCACAAAAATGGCTAAAATTGGGCCGGCCCGTGGCTCACTCGGGAGAGTGCGGTGCTGATAACACCAAGGCCACGGGTTCGGATCTCATATAGGGATGGCCGGTTTGCTCACTGGGTGAGCGTGGTGCTGACAACACCAAGTCAAGGGTTAAGATCCCCTTACTGGTCATCTTTAAAAAAAAAAAAAAAAAAAAAAAAAGGCTAAAATTAAAAAGAATGATGATCTTCCCCATTAGTGAGGATGTGAGAGTCCAATGACACAATCACTTTACCAAACCATTTGTCAATTTCTTATAAACATATACTGTATTTAGCCTATGACCTAACTATTCCTCTGCACACAAAGATCTGAATAAGAATGTTTATAGCCCTTTTATTTATACACTGAAAAAATGAAAATTATCCAAACGTCCATCAACAGGAGAATAAAGTCATACAACAAAATACTCAAGAATAAAAAAGAATGAATTATCAATACACATATGGACAACTCTCAAAAACAGTACGTTGAATAGAAGCTAGACATAATAAGAGTACATACTATGTAATTCCTTTGATATAAAGTTCAAGAACAACCAAAAGCTATTCTATGGTGAAAAAAATAGAAAAATGATGATAGGGAAAAAATGGAAAGGGAAATGAGGGTAATGGTTTAGAGTGACAGAAATATTCTGCATCTTGATTGGGATATAGTTGCATGAATATACGTATGTCAAAACTCACTGAGCAGTAGACTTATGATCTGTGTATTATTTTATATAAATTATACCTTAATAATAAAAGAATGCAGGGCTAAAGGAAAAAATATTTAAAGCTTGAATTTTCTTTTTAAAAATTTTTATTGAATCTTAATTGATTATACATATTTTGGGGGTTCAACGTTGACATATGTTGATCAAATCAATATTACTAGCATATATATTGTTATAAATCGTACTTATGCTTTATGCCCCTTGTCCAATCTCTCCCCTCCCTGTTCCCCCTCTAATTACCCTAGATTCCTTCTCTCCTTCTGAAAGAGTTATAGTTACTCTGTCGATGTGTTGCCTGGATGATCTGTCCAATACTGAGAGGTGTGTTCAGGTCCCCAATATTATCGTAGAGCAGATGCTGCTTCTGTCACTCTGGAATGGGCTTTGAGGAGAGAAACAACTTCTTTTCTTTGGTCTCTGCTGGTGACTCTCGTGTCAATGCACTCCAGTGGCTGGCGGACCATCTGCATGGTGGTTGTGATGTCTAGCCGCTTTTGCAGCAACCACGGTTGTTGCGATGGCTGTGGTGGGCCACCCACAGGGACGTGATGTTTTTGGCACGCTCCTTGGCACTGGAGGTGTGCCTGGTTGTATGGAGGGGTCCAGTTCCCCGGATCCATGCCTCAGGACCTTGGGCAGGTCCTGAGGCGATGGAGGTGTGCCTGGTTGTGGGAGGGGAGGGGGTCCAGTCTGCGGCTCCATACTTCAGGACCTCAGGCAGGCCCCAAGGAGCTGGCGGTGTGCCTGGTTGTTGGGGGGTGGGGGTCCAGTCCCTGGCTCCATACCTCAGGTCCCTGGGTGGGCCCTAAGGCGCTGGCAGTGTGCCTGGGCCAGAGCTAATTTTTTGTCCTTTGCTTACCTCTAAAAATGGGGAACTTCCTGTGGCGACCAGCACTTGAGCTGTGTGGTTGAACTAAATTGCTGCTTTGCTGCTGTTTCCCTAGGGAAGGCTTTTTGTAGAGCTCAAGTTTTAATGGTTGACTTTATAGGTATTTCCAGCTCTCCAGAGACCCAGTGCACCTTGGTTGTGTAGAAACTCTGATCTGGGCCTGAGTCTTTTCATCAAACTGCACCCCGTGCAATTCTGCATTCCTGACCAGTCTCCTCTAAGTGATCCTTCGCTGATTGGGGGGCCAGTCAGCTGTCCTTGCTGTGCCCCAGTGTTCTCCAGGTGGGCCCATCTCCCCCACTGCTTGTGCTCCAAACACTTCCCATAGGATGGGACGGGCTCTGGTCCCTTGCGATGACTCACTGGCCTCTGAGTGGCTCCTTCTTTCAGTTGTTGTGGCTCCTCGCTCCTATGTGGGTCCATGGGCAACCTATTAGTGGTCTTGCTGGCCTGGGGGCTGCCTCCAAGCAACTTCAACTGAAGGGCACAGCTGCGGCTTTTGCCAGCTCCTGCTCTGTGCATTCAGCAGCTCCACCCTTAAACAGTTGGAGCGGTTTTTTCATTCTCTCGTTGTGGCTTCTCCCATCTTCATGCACTCCGTAGGTCTCTCCTCCTCTTCCCTTGAGGTCCAGTGGCCCTAGCTTGGCTGTTATTGCTTTTTTATAGTCGTAAATTAGTTGATTTGTGGGAGAGTGTGACACTGGGGACTGTCTATTACACCATCTTGACTGGAAACCTCCCAAAGCTTGAATTTTCTGGAGCATGCTTTTGGGTTGCAGCCATATGTTTAATATGAAAGTACTCTCGTGATGGTTAATTTTATGTCAACTTGAGTGCGCTAAGGGATGCCCAGATAGCTGGTACAATGTTACTTCAGGGTATTTCCAGAACAGGCTAGCATTTGAATTGGTAGACTGAGTAAAAAAGATCCACCCTCACCAGTGTGGGCAGGTATCATCCAATCTGTAAGGGCCCAAATAGAACAAAAAGGCAGATGAAGAGCAATTTTTCTCTCCCTCTCTTCTCAAGCTGGGATGTCTATCTTCTCCTGCCTTAGACTTTGGAGCTCCTGTTCTTGGGCCTTCAGACTCTAGGACTTATACCAGAAACCTTATCCCCATCCCTGGCAGTTCTCAGGCCTCCAACCTCAGACTGAATCACACCACCAGCATTCCTGGTTCTCCAGCTTGCAGACAGCTTGTCAAGGGACTTCATGGTCTCCATAATCACATGAGCCAATTCCTGTTAAGTCTCATCTTGTATATCTCTATATATCCTATTGGTTCTGTTTCTCTTGAGAACCCTGACTAATAAAACTGTCATTTATATAAAGATCTAAATAATCCATAATTTATTTTGATTTCTTTTTGATCTAAGAATTTAGGAGAGTATTTTAATATCAAGGTTTTTTTGGTTATTGCTGATTTGAGTTTTTTATTAAGAGAATGAGGCATATTCAATATGCTACTTTTGGAATATGTTAAGATTCTCTTTGTGGCCAAGTACATAATCAATTTGTTAATGCTCCATAGGCATAAAAGCAAAATGTGTATTCTGTGTTTGAAAGATACATAATTAAGCCTATTAATAGTGTTATTCTAATTTAAGTCCTTTGTAACAGGATGTATTCATTTGATCATCTAAATTCTGAGACAACTTAAAATCTTCAGCTATGACTGTAGTTTTATTCAAATCTCTTCATATTCTTAATAGTACCTGCACTTTATGTATGTTGCTGCCATACGGTTCAATGCATAAATATTTATGTCATTTCATCTTAATGTGGAACTTAATTTTGATCACTATATTTTTCTGTTCCAGTTTGAGAATGGCAGACTAGGCATATGCTGCAATATTCCTCCCAGCACCAAATCCAGAAAAATGATAGAAAAGACAAAAATATATAAATGCATTCTGTTGGTTGAGCTCAAAAACTAGTTGAGACACCCAATGACGGACAAGCAACTATGAAAACAAACAAGAGGCTACAGAAGACAGCCCTAACAAATGATAAAAGCCCTACATAGGACACACTGGGAGAATCTGCCACAGAAATGTGGAAACACTAAATCTGAAGACGGTAGAAGTGAAAGGCAAGAGACAGCCCCGTGGCAACCAAAAGGGGGACTAGTTGGTTACCATGACAAGAGCAGCCAGTTCTGTTTTGTTTCCAGTGCTCCCCATGCCCTGGCTCTGCCTCTTCCTTCTTCCTGTGTGTGATGTTGGCTTAAATTAAATGAAGAAAATTTGACACACACATATATAGTTGTAAAAGGGAAAACGATTTTAATAGCCCTTTCAAGTAGTGTTGTTATTCTTCCTTGATGACAGACCAGCTTAACAAGTGGAAGTTTCTTCAAGTTTAGGGGTATTATATAATCTGAAACCATATCAATTATGCTCTTCTACTACATTAAAATCCACTGGTCAGAGACTTCTGCTTCCACACAAGATGCAGACAGCCATAAAGCATGTTGCTCCTACTCTCACAAGAAAAGGCTGAATAAACTATAACATCATGTATATATTTCTGAATCATACTGTAGGGAGCTGAACTCTCAAGGTAACCAGACCTGAACTCTAAAGACAGCCAGTTCCTCCGAGGAGGGAGGGATGACAGTAATTGTCCCACCTCTGGCAGAACAGGGAGGAAATCACTCTAGTGGCTGCAACACAAGCAGGTAAGGAATGTGTTAAGATTTAAAAGAACTGCCTAAATTGAAGTGTGGAGCTTCATATCTGTTTGAAATAGCTAAGAACATCTCGCCAAAAGGAAATTAGTATTAAAGAACACCAAATACCAGTAATTTGAAAAGATAAAATTGATAAACTTCTGGCTAGATTGATAAAGAAAAAAAAAAAAAAGACACATAATCAAGACCAACATAAAGACTGAAAAAGGGAACATCACTAAAAATACTACAGATATTAAAGGGGTAATAAGGGAATATTATGAACAACTTTATGCCAGTAACTCAACTACTCAGTTAAATGGAGAAACTCCTTTAAAGATAGAAACCACCATGCTTCCCTCAAGAAGAAATAAATAACCTGAACAGCCTTGTAACTATTAAATAAATTGAAATTGCGGTTAAAAACCTCAGGAAACTCCAGGCCGATATGATTTTACTGCTGTATTCTACTAAATAGTTAAGGAAGAAATAATAACAATTTTATACAAACCCTTCCAAAAAAGAGGGAAAAGATTCCAATTCATTTCATGAGGCCAGAATTACCTTGATACCAAAACAGGCAGAAAACCAAAAACACACAAACAAAAAAATCAAAAACCAAACCAGAAAGAAATTACAAAGAAAATACTGACCAATATACTTTGCAAACATTCTGAACAAAATTTTATTAAATTAAATCCAACAAGGGCCGGCCCGTGGCTCACTCGGGAGAGTGCGGTGTTGAGAATACCAAGGCCCCGGGTTCGGATCCCATATAGGGATGGCCGGTTAGCTCGCTGGCTGAGCGTGGTGCTGACAACACCAAATCAAGGGTTAAGATCCCCTCACCAGTCATCTTTAAAAAAAAAAAAAAAAAAAAAAAAAATCCAACAATAATATTAACAAGGGGTAATACATGACAACCAAGTAGGGCTTATTCCAAGAATGCAGTGTTGGTTTAACAAATCAATGTAATCTTCCTTATTGACAAACTAAAAAAAAAACAAACCAATAAAACCCCCCATACAGTCATCTCAACAGACACAGAAAAAGCATGACAAAAATCTAATAATCATTCCATGTTTTGAGGAATGCTGGTCTCCACACAGTCACAGAAAATATACTGTTTGTTGATGAATGATGTCATACTATATATATCCTTCTGTACCTTTGTTTCATTTGGTAAGTTTTGGAGATCTAGCTATAGTATCTTCCTATAGATGATTATCATATCCCTCACCCAGTTAAAATACCCTGTCATTATTTTTTGGCATATACTAAAGAATGCTGCAGAAACATGCTCCAAACCCAGTACAGCACTCACTGTATGGATATTGTGGCTGGAATTGCCTGTTAAACACTATTTAGGGTCTCTTATATGAAATCCCTACAGAGAAATTTTACAGTGAAGTGCCAAGAAAATCTTTGTTTCTTCTAAGGAAATACTCTGTATTTTTTTTTCTCTTACAAATACCATGGTTTTTATAACTGACCATGCTTCTCATTTCGCTTTTGCTGTCAATTTTATATCTCATTATATTAACTGCACAGGATCTTACTGTCTGTATATCTGAATAACCCCTGACTTTGTTTTCTCATTCCACTTATACAAGAGTCCTTCAAAAAGTTCATGGAAAGACTCGTATTATCTTTTTTTTCATGGCTGGCCTGGCCTGAACAGGGATCCAAACCTTTGACCTTGGTGTTATCAGCACCACAGTCTCCCAAGTGAGCTAAAACCAGCCAGCCCAAGATTTGTATTATCTTTTAATTCTATTTTTCCACAAACTTTCTGAAGCACCCTTGTATTTTCCCAAACCTCAGGATTTATTCTTACTTCTCTATAGTATTTTATTGTTGATTTTCTTATGCAACCTTAATGTCTTTAAGGTTGGAAAGAGAGAAGCAGTAAACATGTAAATAAATGCCACAATCACCACGTATGTGGGGTGTGTGTGTGCGTATTTACCTGTGTAAACAAAGTGGTTTTCTGTCCAGAGATAACTTTTAATGTTTGTTGTCCTTGTGCAGAAGATGTGCTGACTCCCAGCGTTCCTTGGACCACCGACCCTGTAGTCAGCTGTTTCCCAGATGTCTGGGGTGACGGTTGGCCAACTAAAAATGTGCCCTAAGTTAGAAAAAAATATAAGGAACTAACCAGTAATTTGTTAATTCAAATGAACTGCTCTGATCCTATACATTGCAAGTCCTCATGTTATAAACTATAATACTCTCCCCTTCAATTGTGCAACTCAGTCAAAATAACTGAAGAGAACAGATCTGCTCTAAGTGTCACTGGCAATAGTCATCCCCACTTCTCAAAATTTTGCACAGTGGTACAGAGCAGGCTGGTGGAAACTCAGGTTTTGCAATCCAGTCCTCAAAGCTGGATTTAATCACTCAGACTAAAAACTATCCACCCTTAATAAGCATGTCTGGAACCAAAATTCTACTACCTTCCTTAGAGGAGAGCCGAGACTTCAGTGACAAGGGGAAAAAAGGCAGAAACTGTTCCTAATCAAATCTAACCTAACTCCAAATACCACAACTTGATACTCTGTCTTTGGTTACTCCCTTCTAAGAGCAATTTTTTTTTTTTTTTAAAAAGATGACCAGTAAGGGGATCTTAACCCTTGACTTGGTGTTGTCAGCACCATGCTCTCCCCAGTGAGATAACTGGCCATCCCTATATAGGGATCCGAACCTGTGGCCTTGGTGTTATCAGCACCACACTCTCCCAAGTGAGCCACGGGCCTGCCCCTTAAGAGCAAATTTTAAACTGTACATTAATACTGTTTATTATCTCATGGATTTGGGATATAATTAGCATAGTAGAAATCTTTCTTTGAGGCAGAAAGATCTGGGTTTAAACCCAAACTCTACCATTAGTTTAGCAGGGAGATCTTCAATAAGTTACTTAAGTATTTCTGAATCTCCATTTCCTTGTCTCATAGCAAAACAAACCCAAAATAATACAGATTTATAACACGGCTAAAATGTTAGTATTGACCCTTGATCCCAGAGGTGTAAAGGCAAATCAGTTATAATTAAAGGCAATTATCAAATCACTAAATGAATTTAAAGATCAGTCACAAATGACCAGACCTGGGGAGTTTGCTTGAGGATGTAAGATGTGTAAGTCAGGTGCTGGGATATCCCTCCAGGGCCAGTGGTGCTTTGAGATCCTCCTGTTCCACTGCCGCCACCTCCTCCACTGCCTCCACCACTGCCACTGCAGCCTCCACCACCTCCTCCTCCTGCACCACCACCACCGCTACTGCCAGCAGCTGAGCCGGACTGGAGGTCTGAAAATACAATGAATGACAGCAACATCACAACAAGTATCAAGCACAGGTTTAACAACAACAACAAAACAAATGAGCCTGGAGAGAAGCTTCCCTTGCAGCACCATGCCTTCTCCTTTCCTGTTCTCCTCCTCCTCTTCTGTAATCTACCTACTCTGCGACAAGAGTGAGGGGAGCTTCCTAGAGTCTGAAGATAAGGTTTGAAATCTACTTACTATCAACTGAATGGCAGCTGACTGTATTTCAGCTCTGAGTACGATGAAGAACTTATCTTTGACGAGTGTTTTGACTTAGTTGTAGGTGATCAAGAGAGCCTGATACTGACATTTTCTAGCCAAGTATTTTAATCAACACAGAATTTACTCAGGTGCTTCCAAACTTTCTGGCATCTGATTCAACATCAGTGGAATTGCTAAAATTTACAATTTGTGTAATTTTACAGTACTCTCTATTTTCTGTCTCCCCTGTCCTGGGAAAAATTTAAGACTTTCCTCACACTTACAATGACTTCAGGGTCCCACTTTCTTTTTTAGCATTTCAAAGCATATGGACTCTTTTTACTTCCCTTTGGTGAGATAATGTACACAACTACCTATATTACAAATATTCACTCAATTAATATTAGAGTTCAACTTCTTTCCCCACCTTAATTCTAGTGATTATTATTGGAACAGATTTCCTCCCAATGGTTTACTTTGACCCTGAGACTATCACAAAAATCAAAGTATCTCTCTGGATGACTTCTGGAATATGTACATTGTCCTGTTTTTTGACATACCACTGCTTAGGTATGAGGAAAAAATACCAGGCTGAGAAAGCAAAAATGACTCATCACAGTAAACAAAATGACAATTAGCTTACACACTGCATTTTGGCAAGGGTGGTTAATTTCTAATGAACCTGACTGCTGTACCATTCTACTTCTGATTCACAGGGAAACAGTTCCATTTACCCTTTCCTTTCAACACCACCCAAACTGTTTCTCTCTAAATAAAGCAAAAGTTTATGTAACTCTAGATGAAGTACCTAATCTCCTCGGGGCTTTAAGATGTACTCACTAAGGTTGAGACTGTACTTCTCCTTCCATCTCCACGCCTAGCAAATTTAAGAAGTACATCGAAATAATGGCAAGCAGAGACACTTGGTTTCAATTCTCTTCCTATCCCTTTTAAAATGAAAATAGACTTCCAGCTACTGGAAGTAGAGGGACCTTCCCTCAGGTATCACCAGACAACGTTCAGATACTGCTGAAAGGAAGAACTCTTCATTTACAGGTCATGAGGACAGCGGTCTCCCAACACAGCCTCAATATCCATAACTCTCTAGTGGCATTCGTCCCTGACCCCAAACTCTGAATACAGGAGCCCAAAATAATAGTGTCACCTCCTAAGACTATTATTTCAACTCAGTTCTAGTTGAATTATCTGTATGTTTTGAATCCATTTGGGCAATTGATACCACCAGAGTTACAGAAATGCTCTAAACCAGGTAAGAGCTGCCCCTCAGGAGGACGAGATGAACATACCCAGGGACCCAAGAACCAAATGATTTAATAACTTAACCAAATGATTTAACTAACTAGCGCTGTTGGTAGCTCGCAGGATGGCTCCTTGAGGGATCAAAAGCAGTTTTCCTTTTCCTGAAGGATTCTTGCTGTTGGTGGTAAGGTAGAGTTTAGTGCCAGGAGGCAAATTTGCCAAGTTGGCCAAATTAGTGGCTGGTAGCTGCAACGTGGCCATTACTAAAAGGGTAAAGGGAAAAAACAGAAGGAAAAACAGTAAGATAAACTGGAACTAAAGGCAACACTCTCTAAAATTAAAATATGAACTGATAAAGTACCTATTTAAAAACACAAACAGTAAACTTACAGCTTATTTCCTAGATGCACAACGCTTTAACAGCTGATACTCTTATATATCTTGCTAATTAAAAAGTAATTTACAAACCATAAGAGCCTGCCACAAACTAATTTATATCTGTATGTAAATATGTCCTGGTTTTGCCTAGAACAGTTCTAGTTTACACCTCTGTCCACTGTAATTATTAACAGTGACTCTTTTTACTCTCATTCACTCCTTCCTCCCAAACTCTTTTACCCTGCCCCCCAGGAATCCCTACTGATCATGACAGCCTCTGAAACCTCACCCTTTTTGTCGTGGATTAAACTAGTCAGTCCTAGCTAAGAGGATTGCTCTTTATCTTACCATCAGAGGGCCAGGACTGGGAGAAGAGCCTTTCTGTCCTTCAGTTTGGTTTTCAGACCACCCCTCACTCCTGAAAAAACCCCTGGCTCCTTTGAGGCATCTGCCTCGCTACACTACCTTATCCATCTGTTTTCTGCTGTCATTTACTGAACTCCCAGTCATCTCCACTCATCTGCTAAAGACTGACTCCTGATTCAAAGTCTTGCTCTCTATGCTAATGACTGTCATTCTCAGTGACACTGTAGATAACTTTTTTAATTCTCTGGCTTCCCAGCTGCTTGATCTTCTAAACTCCAAAGATCATTTCTTCCAATCCATCTCAAATACTCATTTTTAATGCCACAACATGAACTTTGTAATCACCAGCAACTGCACTTCTTCTGAAATCTTTATTTTGGATATCCGTTACTTTCTATCCTTCCAATTCACTGCAACAATTCTCTAGCCTCAGCAAGACCTTCAAAAATAAGTAAACATCTAATGTCTTAGGTATTTTCTTTTCATGACCTCACAGAAACAACACATCAGGGCCTAAAATATATTCAAGGTATTCAAACTTCTGTGTGGTAGAGAATGCATTTATCAGGTATCTCCAAATGTTGCTGGCAAATGACCATACCAAGATTTTAAGTCTGAAATACAACCCAAAGTGGGGATAAGGACAGATGAGAATTATTCATTAGACCTGAAAGCAGTATCAAGAAATACCCTCTATTTTTACTATTTTTGCATATATATATATATATATATATATGTGTGTGTGTATAAAATTTAAAGCAAACTACTTATAGACCTCTATGTAAAACATTCCATTAAAAACAATAACAAATGTTTTTGCACTTCTTATAGCATCAGTCTACTAGGCGTTCCTGGGCAGAATCAAATACTTTCAATAAAACTGCTTGTGAGGGGAGTTTTGGACACAAGATCCCCAATTAGTATATTACCTGAACCCTGGGATCCACTCTTCTGAGGGCCAGCAGCAGTGACCTGAGCCTTGGTTAAGGCCTGCACTGGCTGAGCAACAATGGTTCCTCCACCTCCACTCACAATTGCTTTGGCAACTCCTTGGGTCACAACTTGTTTTGGACCAACTGCTTTGGCAACAGAAGAGCTGGCCTTGGCTACAAGGATTTGGCCACCACTGATTGCTACAGCCTGTTTCATTGCTGACGGTAAAGTAGACCCAACTGGCACCCCAACAACCTGTTCAAAATAGAGGAGAGTGCAACAGTGTTTCTTTCAGTTCCTTCAAGAGCTCTTAGCACAAGTACGAAGAACAAAGGCAAAGAACAAAGAAAAAGCCTAGATATGATACATGGAGTCTAGCGGGGTCATCTAGGAATGCAGTATTCCTTACATTTTGAATATTATAATAATAAAGTGTTAAAGACTGTTGTCTTAACGTTGAGTAATTTTTATAACTTTCTTTGACCATAAAGTAATATGTGTTTTTTATAGAAAATTTGGGAAATAAAGAAGAAAAAAATTCTACTTATCCAGAAATAATCTCAACATTTTTAATGCATTTGCTTTCAGTTTTTTCTAATGTACATTTTAAAACACAGAATTGGGATCACGCTGTACATATAGTTTTGTAACTTTATTTAACACAATATTATAAGCATTTTCCAATGTTATTTTTCAAAAACATTTTTAGATGACCAAGTAGCAATATATTAGAGTAAGGAAGCTGGCTGGTTAGCTCAGCTGGTTAGAGCACAATGTTATAACACCAAGGTCAAGGGTTCAGATCCCCATATTGGCCAGCTACCCACCCCCCAAAAAGGATAGTACAGATGCTCATCAACTCACGATGAGGTTAAGTACTAATAAACCCATTGTAAATTGAAAATGTAATAAGTCAAGGAAAAAAACACATAGAATAGGTATACCACAATCTATGTAAACATTTCACTACTACTGGATATTTAGATAATTTTAAATGGCCAATAGGTATATGAAAAAAATGCTCAACATCACTGATCATAGGGGAAATGCAAATCAAAACCACTCTGAGATATCACTTCACCCCAATCAGACTGGCTATTATAAAGAAGACTGAAATAACAAATGCTGGCGAGGATGTGGAGAGAGAGGAACCCTCCTGCACTGTTGGTGGGACTGTAAATTAGTACAGCCATTATGGAGAATGGTATGGAGGTTCCTTAAACAACTACAGATAGAACTTCCAAATGATCCAGCAATCCCACTCCCAGGGATATATCCAGAGGACTGGAAAACATCAGGTTGAAGGCATACCTGCACTCCCATGTTTACTGCAGCTCTATTTATAATAACTAGGCTATGGAACCAACCTAAATGTCCATCAATGGATGACTGGATAAGGAAATTGTGTTATATATACACAATGGAATACTACTCAGCCATAAAAAAGAATGAAATTCTATCATTTGTAACAACATGGATGAGCCTGGAGAAAAACATCCTAAGTGAAACAACCCAGGTACAGAAAGAAAAAAATACTGCATGTTCTCACTCATAACTGGGAGCTGAATCCATAAATCAACAAATGAACAATAAAGAGAGACAGAAAGAAAGAAACAACAATCACAGTAATACGTTGAACTTTTAGAAAACTAGAGGTGGAAAAGGGGAGGGGAGGGGAGAGAGAGGGGGGATAATGAGGAATTGGTCAGTGGACACAAAGAATGACTGAGTGCTGTAATGATGAAAAGCTAACTACACTGATCTAACCACCACACATTCTACAGAATTATTGAAAATCAACATTGTACCCCACATGTATGTTTAACAAAAAACCCAAATAAACAAATAAATTAAAAAAACAAAAACAAATAAGTAAGTAAATCCATAATACCACCACTGGAAATAAACTTCACATTATAAAAAACACAATAAAAATTTTCATATATGAACTATACACTCCACTAGATACTTTCATTTATTTTATTTTTAAATTTTATTTATTTATTTATATTTATTTTTTACTGAATCATGATTGTACATATTTTTGGGATTCAATGCTGACATATGTTAATCAAATCAATATTACTAATATGTATATTGTTACAAATTATTCTTTATGCCCCTTGTCCAATCTCTCCCTATCCCCCTTCTCCCTCTACCTTCCCACCACAGAAAACCCTAGATTTCTTCTCTCCCTCTGAAAGAGTAATGGTTACTCTGTTGATTTGTTGCCTAGATGATCTGTCCAATGCTGAGAGGTGTGTTCAGGTCCCCCAATATTATTGCAGAGCAGATGCTTCTTCTGTCACTCTAGACTGGGCTTTGTGGAGAGACATCCTATTCTTTTCTCTGGTCTCTGCTGGTGACTCTCCTTGTATCAATGCACTCCAGTGGCTGGTGGACCATCTGTGTGGTGTTGTTGTGTGGCAGTTGTGATGTCTAGCTACTTTCGCGGCAGCAGTGGTTACTGTGGTGGCTGTGGTGGGCCACCCACACATGGAGGTGACATTTTTGGCACGTTCCTTGGCACTGGCAGTGTGCCTGGATGTGGGCAGGGGGTCCAGTCCCTGGCTCCATGGCCTGGGCCCCCGGACCTACACTCCACTAGATACTTTTAAATAGACCCTCTTCAGTAACCTCTCCTATATTATCCCCATCTGACACAATCATTTACTCTTTTTATCTAACTCCTAACAGTTTACATCATTTATTATTTCATATACCACGGCAACATCTCTTCCAACCAATTTTTTAAAAAAGTTATCTTTTTGTATATCTCTTCCTAATGTTTCCTCTCCTTGAAGGGAAACACTCAGTTAAAAAGGAAAAAGTTTAAGCGAGAAAAATATTTAACTGGATTTTTTTTAAAAAAGACCCCAGTACCCAAATAATGAAAGTTAAAAATATCTGGTTCTGAAAGTAAAGCGAACTCTTTCAAGTAAGAAAATACTATGGAGCTCTTTTAAAATGAAGTAAACAGGATGATAAGTTAGAAGAAACTATTTAATTTATGGCAAACTGGGGTAGCATTTCCCACTCCCTAGCTCTTTATATCATAAAAATAACCTCTCACCTGAAACTAAATGAAAAAACTTTAATAAGATTATATAAAATGCAAGCAATCTGCCTTCTAAAGGCAAAAAACAAAGTAGGAAGTACTTTTCTTTCACTCATCAGATTGGCAAAAGAAAAAAAAAAAAGGTTAAAAAGTCTTATAACACCAAGAATTGGCTAGAGATCTTAAGGAAATAGAAACTTTGGTTAACTGTTAGTGGAAAGGTAAATTTATATAACCATCCCAGAGAGGCACTAGCATACCTACTAAAATTAAAAATTTTGGGCCGGCCCCATGGCGCACTCGGGAGAGTGTAGCGCTTGGGAGCGCAGTGGTGCTCCCGCCGCGGGTTTGGATCCTATATAGGAGTGGCCGGTGCGCTCACTGGCTGAGCGCAGTGCAGACGACACCACACCAAGGGTTGCGATCCCCTTACCGGTCACAGAAAGACAAAAAAAAAAAAAAAAAATTCTCACAGCCCATGTAGTAGGAATTCTACTTTTAAGAATATATCTGCTATGGGTTGAATATCTGTCCCCTCTAAAGCTCATGTTCGAAGCCCGATCCCCAATGTGGCAGTGTGAAAGGCAGGGCTTTTAGACTGGATCATGAGAACCACGCTCTCATGAATGAATTAATCCATTCATGGAGTAATGGGTTAATGGTTTAATGAGTTATTGCGGGTGTGGACTGGTAGCTTTATAAGGAGAGCAAGAAAGTGCTCTTCTCCCTCCTTGCTATCCTGCATCACCACAAACTCCACGGAGTTCCCCCCAAGAAGGCCCTCACCAGATGTGCCCCCCGGACTTGAACTTCTCAGTCTCCAAAACTGTAGGAAATAAATTTTGTTTTCTTATAAATTACCCAGTTTCAAGTACTGTGTTATAAACAACTGAAAACTGACTAATACAATATCCTGAAGAAATTTTAGATATGTGCTCAAGGGAACATATACAAAAATGTCCAAAGTAGCATCATTTGTAGTTACAAATAATCGTTAGCAACCGTAATGCCTAAGGCATATAACACTCAATGTCTACAGATAGAGAAATGGATAAGCTGTGGTATAAGACAATGTAATATTATATACATTAGTAAAAATGAATGAACTAGAGCTATATATATATTAGCATAAACAGACTTTGAAAGAATATACACCCATATTGAGTGAAAAGGGAGTTGCAGAAAAACATAAGTATAAATACCTTTTATGTAAATGTTCAAAACACAAACAATATTACATGTTTTCTATGGCTATATATTTACATAATAAAAGTATGGATTGAAAGACTAGGCTTCAAATTCATGATAGTGTTGCTTCTGAGAACAAAGGAGACTTCAACTTTATTGGTCATGTTTTATTTTGAGAAAAAAAACCCTGAAGTAAATATGAATATATCATTTCAGGGTGGAGGGTATGTGGTTATTAATTATATTATTCTCTGTATTTCACTGAAATTTTAGAATGTTTCTAAATTAAACAACAGGATTATTTAGGAGGTAAAACAAAATTAAGCCATACGCAACTGATGAATAGGATGTTTTAATTAACTAGTTACTAAATCATACATGGGTTTCTTTTCAAAAACTGTGAATATAGTAAAAAACATTTGCCATGTGCTTGGACAACATGGCTGACATAAAGCAAATGGACTCCTAATCAACTATTATAAATTGGTATAACAAAGAGGAAAGTGTATAGGTTTCTGTAAGCAGACAAATGTGGTTTCCCAGTTTAGTTCTACCAGTTGGTAGCTGGATAAGTTATTTAACCTCTTTGAGCTTTAGCATTCACCTCCTCATGTATAAAATACAGATAAAATTTACCTCATAAAACCATGAAGCAAAATGAGAATAAGTTTATAAAATGCCTAGCTAACATAATAGCTGCTGCTGCTAAACACAACACTCATTATATTAACTGAAGAATGGGAATCCAAGAGGCTAATGTGAAGACCAGAAAAGAAGGGCCAAAGGACAAGCATTTGTTGCTGTCGTCAGCATCTGGCCAGAGCAGAGACCTTGATCTTAAACCCTAGATTCAGTTAGTCAAATAGAAACTAATCTTGAGTGAAATTACATAGCATCTGGGATCTGCTTTAAAATATTCCTGAAAGAGGAGTAAGATGAACAAAATGCTGGTGATTGTTGAAACTGGGTAACGGGCGCATGAGATTCATTATGCTATTCTACTTTTATGTATGTTTAAAGGAGGAGGGAAGGAAAGAAAGAAGAAACAAGAATAATAATTAAAAAAAACCAATGAAAAAAAAGCAAGTTAACCTAGAACAGAGATAAGAAATTCCCCCAGTTCTCCTAGCTTGGTGGAAATACCCCTTATTGTCTACATCTACATCTCTTCATTCTAACTATTTGAGCCTCATTCCGTGGGGGATGTGGAGAGTTTCTGCAGCCACAGACCTGGGCGAGGTCATCCCGCCAGAGATGTGGAAATACAGAAAAACTTCTTACTAATCAAGAACTTTTTTCTGCACTTATGAAAAAAAAAAAGTTTGCTAATGTAGAAAAACATTTTTGAGATGTGGGAGAAACTGCTAGTTGAATCCCAGTATCTATTCTTTCCTTCTGTCTTACAGCAGTTTTTAGCTGGGGGCACAGCAGCACGGAATAACAACTGTGTTTCCCAGCCCTCTTGCACCTCAGTGTGGCCTCCTGATTTCTGGCTAATGGGATGTGAGCAGAAGGATAAGTACAGCTTTGGGCTATGCCTCCTCTCAGCTTTCCCCCGACTCCTTTCTTGCTGGCAACAAGTGTAAAAATGGAGGTGAGAAATGAAGCACTTATCTTAGTTTACAAGCTGAAAACCAAATTTTGAGAATGGCTGATTCTTGATAATTGTGGAACCACCAAAACAGAACTGCCTACTGGTCCTTTAAGTGTAAGAGAAATAATCTTATGTAAGCCTCCGGTGTTTGGATTTCTCTGTTATTTAGTAGTTAAACTTTTTTCATAACTAAGATAGGAATCTTCACATTTCCTAAATGTCAAATTTAATAATCTATTTAATGAGCTAAATTACACTTAATCTATTTTCATGTTCTTAAACTAACAAAGAAAGCAAAGATCTTAAAGAAAACGATACACACTTACTGGACTTATTTCAATTTATTTCCCCAAATTTCATGCATCTGACTTGCTTTTCTCCTCTTGTGCCAACTGCTTCAAAGTTTCCAGGGTATGACACAGCCTCTCCAGGAGCCTAATAAAACCTGGTACCCCAAGTCAGCCACAGGAGGGTAGTCTTCACTAACTGAGTTTATCCACTATGTGCATACCACTTGCAAGATGAATGCCCTCTCCCCGCTCTGTTCTGGAAAACTGAAGAGAATGAGGAAGTTTGCATTCTACTAGGAAGAATGAAGAACTCTACGCATAGTTCATTATGGATACCACAAGGGAGGAAAGGCTCTTAAGGACATTATAACCGCCCCCCCGTTCATTTTTCTTTTTTTTACCAACACAACATTTCAGCCTAGAATCTGAACTCATCTCCCAACTCTTCCCATCCCACAACTTCTCCCTTAATTGAGAATTTCCTTCTAGCTTTACAAAGCAGACACCCTTTGTTCTGTATGTTATAAATACTTCTGCTTAATACATGCTCTGATTCAATGTTTTATTTCTGCTCTCCCTGTGTCCTGTACATATCATTGGCAAGTCAGAATTTACTTTAGCAACCTGAAGGGGAAGATTCTGTATAAGTGATTTTCCCTCCAGACACTCAAAAATACAGCCATTTACAATTAAGTGCACAATGATACTATTACCATGGTACTCGAGCATGTATACGAATGACGTTCACATTAGCTACTATTTATTGAGCACCTCCTCTGTGCTAGGTCCTTTCTATACAATTATCTCTAATTCTCCTACAACCCTGAAAGACAGGAGGTATTTATTCCCTTTACTAGATGAAAAAAAGAGGGTTCAGAGAGATTAAGTAACCTGCTCAGGCCACACAATTAATCAATGGCTGAGATCTGTCTGAGATTTGCAGCAAGCTCTGATTCTAAAGCTCTTGCTCTTTGTACTATACTGCACTGTTTCCTTCCCATATGAACCGATTTATTCCTCTGTTGTCCCTTTTCATGTCAATGGGAGAACTTCTCCCCACTTTCATGAGAAAAGATAATGTTTCTATTGTGCCGAAGATATATGGAAGGTAAAACAGTACCACTGTTTCCACCCTCCTGTTTTCTGGCACAGTTTCTACGAAAGCACTTCAACAATAATCAGGGACAGTCTGTACCTGCAGACAACTCCTTATCTCGAGTCTAAAGCATGTAGTAAACTTCCTGAATAAGCAGCAATGTCTCTTCTCATGTTCTGCTGCTTCTTTGCGGTTGCCCTTCAACCTTATTCAGGGCATTCTAGCACAAACCCATCTATTTTATTAGTCCTATATCACCGTTACGTAGGTGGCAATGTGACAAGACAGTACAGTTTTGTGGCATTACTGGTTTGGCAAAATGCAAAGCGGCAAAAAGTGGAGACTAACTTATCCCAGAGCTTCTGAGCATAAACAGCAACGATGGACTGAGTCAAAACCTAAATCAGTAAAACCATATATCCCTTGTGATGCATAACAGATTCTGAGAAACATATGGGACAAGTCTAAATAGGAAGTTAAGATGACAATAACAGTTCACTAAAGGATTCTAAAAAAGAATGTTTACCCCATAGCCCAAAATAACAGGCAGAGCATAGGAAGCAGCTGGGGATGCCTGTCTCAGTGATTCTGGCCATGGAAGCCCCAAGTCAAATATGACGTTATAGCTCCACGGTTCCTAAATTTGCCTAAGCACATGAATCAGCAGGGCAGCTTTCTAAAAATTCAGATTCCCGGAGCCCCCAAGAAGATTCTGACTCAGTAAGTTTGAGACAGGGGCCTAGATATCTATATTTTTTTAATCAGTAGATGATTTTTATAATCAGTTAAGTTTGAGAAAGTAGTTAATGGACTCTTAGAGATTTTAGAACCACCTATAATGCTATAAATTTTTATCTTAATCCTTATCTAGTTATATAAACTAACTAAAATGTCTAAAACTTTTTTCTATTTTATTTTAAAATTTATTAATTAATATTATTTTTTTACATTCTAAGATGTTGTACAGCAGTTGGAGGGAGAGGGGGAGAAGGGTAGGAGGAGTGAAATAGGACGGGAGAAGGAGGAAGGAAGGGGACATGGTCAAGGCCTGTGGCACCTCCCTTATTCCAGCAGGGGAGACCAGGGGGCTTCTAGTGGCAGCTCGGCCGTTGCTGGGCTAGATGCGGATGTCAGGGGGCCTTTTTTCTATTTTAAGGTATTCCTCTCAAAACAATTCACCTGCCCTGTACGAGACGGCTTTCAAGTTGAAAAACAAACACCCACATAACATTCTTAACAGCTCTAGAGTATACCTGCCAAAAAACTGAGATAATTTAACTCTGGATATTCTAAAACCATGCTTAGGTTAGAGATAATGGCTCACCGATTTCCATTAGTTCTGGAATAGGGAGTCTGGAGTTAGCAGACCTGGGTTCAAACCCTATCACTTACTAGCTGTATACTCTTGAGGAAGCTGCTTAACCTCTCAAAGCCAGTTTCTTCATTTGTAAAATGGGGATGAAAATACTCACCTTGTACAGTTGCACGAGGATGATAATGTATAACTACGAGCATGGCAAACACAAGTACTCAATAGATACTACTTCTAATTTATGTAGGAAAACATGGATCTATGTGCAATTTCACAGTTCTCCCAATATAATAATTCCCACATACCTCCAAATTATAAGGAAAATAAACTCTCTAAAGAGCCACATAACCTGGATATCAGAGGTGTAAACTGTAGCATTCTCCTCTCACAAATAAGGAAGTAAAACAGGAGACCCCTTTTAGATTTGAATCAAGTAGAAAGCTCTGTCCACAGGTAAGTCACCTTCACTGTCAGAGAGATAACAAAGTGTCCCCCTTTGCGTCTTGGACTATTCCTGGATCCTCTGTAAAACACACCTCTGCTCCCGTCAGTGATTACTACAGAAGGGGAAGGGTTTAATATAAACTGACTTGCTTTTCCAACTGGGCTTTCATATACAGGTTTTTATGGGATCGGTACCCTGTCACACTGAATCTTTTCAGCATTTGTCAATTATTCAGGCAAACAATGTGCATTTACATGTTGATCTCCCCATCCCTACCCAACACAAACCTTGGAGGGCTGAATCTTTGGTGACTGAGCAGTCCCTTCTCCAGCAGTTATGACCTGTTTTTGAGGGGACACAGCTATCATGTGACCCCCTTTCACAGTCACATACTGAGGGAGTGGTGACTGGGTGGCCGCTCCTGTTGTGGGCATGTGAGGGGATTCACCAGGTTCCTGTTTGATGATCACCTTGAAACAAACATGATAATGACACTGTATAAGCATCCTATGGAAAAAAGCTGATAATATCTGAATCTATTCTGTTCACAGGAATTAAAGAGTTAAGTTTGGTCTGTAAAGAATGATTCCACCAGAAGGATAAAAACACTGCTTAAATATAGTCCATAACAGCTATTAAAGGGACCAAAAGTAGGATCAGGACTTGATCGTGTGCTTCTGAAAACTCAACCTAGTCACTTGTTTTAGAGACTGTGGCAAAATGGAGAAGCAATCACACCGTTTGTGCTTTCTGAATTCCCATCCTGCTGAACTCCAGGGGCTGCCTTGTAGACATTACTAAATAATTGGAACCATGTCTTAGAACTAGGGTCTGGTCTTAGAGTTGTGATATACTGAACAGTAACATGCTGTAGGGGTACTGTCAATCAACTCCAACATGCCACAAAAAGAATTATGTAACAAGACCATATTAACTTGCAGGATAATGCCTTAACAAATACTCACTTTTGTGAAAGCTCCAAGTCCTCCAGTTATAGGTTTGGGGCTTTGAACCTTTGGGTGACTCCCAATTGGGCAAAGAGGTGGCATAGATGCAAACAAAGAATCCTCCTGCTGTGTGTGTAAAAATAGATACTGTACAATCAGGATAAGATGAGTGCTTTCAGATATTCTAGTTACTTTTATGTAATACAAACTTGTGACATTCTCAACACTCTCTTGTAACATAAACTACCAGAAGACAAAACAACAAAAGCCTAAAACTCTTTGGGGTCTTTCAAGCCTCTACTGCATTTTAAAATTTTGCTTCTTTTATATCCCTAGAGTCTAGGCGCTAAATAAATAAATAAATGAAAGAAACAGGCAGTTGCAATGTTTCAGTACATATGCTTTTAATAGTACTCACAACTTGACTTGTAAAATTTACTCAGTAAATGCCCGGAATACAAAGAAAAAATTTTCAGTAATGATTTAAAAAACAAAACAAAAACAACTTGAACAATTAGCATACACACAGCAAAAGTCAACTCTCAAATATACTGTATTTTGTCTTTAATTCTCAAAAATAAAATGCAAATCTCAGAGGCAATTTGACATAATTACATTTCAGGGGCAAGAAATAAAGTTAAGGACACTTCCTGACTATGTAATGAAAAGATCAACTAACATTAAAAACTAGACTGGCAGTGTACAGACATTCAAGGGAATTATTACAATTCATATAACATAGTGCTCACACGCTGCACAGAACTTAGAGAAAAACCTTGCCTTGGACCAAAAAACCATTCAATATCATCACTATTAAGTACAAAAATCATAAGAAATGCTGTGCTAGGCACTAGTCATGTAAGAGATGATCTCTGCATTCTCAGGGGTTCTGAGACAGCAGTTTACACCTCAGACTTTAGACTTAGGGAGCCATGACAAGTAAGCTGAATACCTAACCAAACAGCACAAGGGTGCCTTTGCTAAATGGTGAGCAGATATTTAGCACTTTGATCTGAACAAGTCAGATCATACTCGGAGTTCCAAATTTCAAAGGAGTACTTATCCTGAGGAAGGGAGGAAAAAAACTTTGTGGAGAGAAAAGAATTATTTTCAAATAACTAAAAGGCTAACACGTGAAAAACATAATATATTTACTTCATGGTGGTGCAAATATAGGAAAAGAGGAAAATGTTGTCACATGAATATTTTTATAATGAAACATTTTTAGCAAAGTTATCCAAATAAATAAAGCCAACTCCTTATCACAGTAACTTTTCAAATAGATACTGAGTGCTCATTGCTAGAAGTGTTGAGACACATTTTTTTTACTTAAAAAAAATTTTTTTTTAAATTTCTTATTTTTTGGCAACTGGTCAATATGAGGATCTGAACCCTTGACCTTGGTATTGTAACACAGTGCTCTAACCAACTGAGCTAACTGGCCAGCCCTCGAGATGCATTTTCTATACTAGAAAAAGATCAAGGTGAGGTAGTAAAGTCTGGAGTAAATGATCTTCAAGATATTGATCAGCTTGAAGATTCTACTTTTTGAAATTTGCATTATCAACTGACTCATTCTTGATGAGGCTGAACATACTGTCTTTAGAAACTAGCAAAGGGCAGTAATGCAACAAGAGCGTTACCTTGACAGAAGACGTTACAAAACTACTTCCATGAATTTTAGGAATAGGGGAACCTGTTCCTTGGGAGACCTGAGAAGCCGTAGACAGCTTGTTTGTAGGACTTCCTGATAAGCAAGGCAAATTTAAAAATAAAGTATAAACAAAGTAAAATTTACAAAATGTAATTTTAAAGCATTCTCCACATCATCCCTTCTTACCCACTATTTCTTTTTCATTTTTAAGGGTTGAAAACTCACAATCCTGAAATTATGGAAAAAACACTTAAGGACTCATTCCTATAAAGCTGATGACATGCTCAACCTAAAAAGCAATACAAAACTAGTAAGAGCATGTAGAATAATAAGTAAAATAAGTACATATTATATACTCTACTCCTTATATAAGAGATAATATAACAAAATGGTATCAGTTGTTTAACAAAAGTGCCAGAATGTACGCATGCAAGTGAATGCTAGCTCTTTCAAAGTAGTTTCACTAGAAGGTTATCCCTATTCCCAAATGCTGCCAACATTAAACATTTTATACCGCACTTGTGCAACTGCCTTTAGGGTCTGATAAAAATAAGTCACACAAAACCACAAAAATAAATTAACTTTTAAAAAGTCACAAAGTAAGTCAACAGTAAGTCAAGCCTAAAATGGTATTTAATCACCTGCTCCATTTACCAAACTTGCCTCCAAAGACTTTTGCCTGATTCCTAAAACTAAACACATTCAAAGGACACCTATTTGGCATCCTCCAGTATGTTCAAAAGGCTGTTAGGTAAGCCCTGAAAGCATATTTTTTTAAAGTAGTTCTACTATTATAATCATTGTTAAAGTGCTTAGCTTTAAAAAAAAAAAAAAAAAAAAAAAAAAACTACTATAAAATAATGTTAATGAAAGCACTACAAAAAAGCTTACAAGCAAGCACTATGTACCTGTATAGAATTATGACAACAAACATGGTGAATTCAAAGACTTCATATTCTCCCTATCAGGGTTCTCTTTATGTAAGTGCAGTTTTCAATCTCCCTTCCACAAGCAAAATATGACTTACTTGCAGAAAAGTAAATATCATTTTTTTGGTTGACTGGTGAGAAACGTGTGTGGCTCACAAAGCTTCTATTGTACTAAAAGCCGTATTTGGAAAAGTTAGTAACCACATTGCCTGTAGGCCCCAAATGAGTAAGTCTTCCAAATGAAAATAAAGTCAACTTTTTAAAAATAAAATTAATTATGGGTCACTTTTAATTTTTAGACTTTAAAAAGAAAACTTAATTCCTAAAAATGAAACTTTTACAAAGAATAAACCTTCCCTCAGAGAAACAGTATTAGGCTTTCTTTTATATATTTCCTCTTGTTTATGGACAAAGATTTCATTCTCCCATGACATGCCAGTATTTTGTCTTTATTAAAAGATCAAATATTTTGGATTGCATAAATATTGATCAAATACCCACCTGTACTTGGAGTGGTAGCTCCAACAACCTGCCCAGGTTTGTCCATGATAACATATGGATTACTAATAACAGAGCTGGCAGTGCCTTGCTTCACATGGACTGGAGTGGAAGTTGGGGTTCGAGGCAATGGTGATGGACTTGGTGTTGATATTGGGGAACCTTTATTAATTAAAAAGAGAAAAGAGAAACAAAATACATACTTCAGTTTGAAGACAAAGAAAGAGGAGTAGCGCCACCAGGACAAAGGTGACAGTTTAGGAAAAGAGACTGGGACTGTATGCTTTGGGCACTGAGTAGCAGCAGAAGCATAGCTGACACCATGGAGTAGTTAGTGTGTTTCACTCTCTGTATCCTTACCCATGGACCAGCAGCATCAGCCTCACTGGGGAACTTGTTAGAAACAGATTTTGAGGTTATACCCCAAACCTACTGAATAGAAATCTAAATTTTAACAAAATGCCTGGTATGCACATTAAAGTTCAAAAACCAATGCTTTTTACAACAATATGGAACTGCTGAATATTGACGTGATAAATCTCTTAATATCATAGGCAGGTGGTTATAATACTGGTTACACTTGAAGACATTGAAATTAGAGAAAAAAATTTGTTCAAGTGAATAGCTAGATTTAGGAACCTGACACTTTTTTTGGCAGCAGTGGCTGGCTGGTACAGGGATCAAACCTTGGTGTTATCAGCACCACGCTCTAACCTACTGAACTAACCAGCTAGCAGGCCTGATGTCTTGATGTGCAATTAATTTCAAATAGGAAAATGTGTAATTTACCTACCCAAGAAAAAAGTCTGTCAATACTATGTCATAGCCACAATCCAGAAAGATTCACGTCCCCACAGAACACTCTCAAAGGTTATCAATGTACGTTTAAACATTCTCAGCTTTCTTTTATTAATCAAATATGTTCATCCATGAATTTCTCTAAGCTTTAAACTAATTTATATGTTCAGCCTATTCACAAGTTCCGAAATGTTTCTAACTGATAGGTAAAATTATACATTCTTTCTCTTTCATCAGTTTCAAAGATTTAAATCATATTTCTACTTAGTTGTCTATTTTTAGCACCAAAGACTCCTTCCCCCAACCTCTCCACCCGATTTAGGTGCATATTGTACAGAAACTACTCCTACTGCCTGGATATTTTCAATTGCTCTTTCATGTCTTTTCTGACTTGAAAGAGCCAAACCATAAGGTGCATTCCTAATAAAAGTGTATCTAACATAAATATGAAACTGTCACAAGGCAATAGACAATCCAACTTTAGTGAAAAGGAAGCCTCTGAATTACCTACTGATAATACGAACGAATTTTCTAGTGTGGTTTGAGAGAGAATAAAAGGTATTTCAATTCCAAACTAATTCCAACCCTTAAAAGTAAACTCCAAGCCAAAATCTTTTCTGTAACTAGTCACTCAGATCGCCAAACTCAATTGCTACCTGAGTTTCAGCCATAAATCCTAGCAAACCTTTTACCTGTTCTGTTTCTAGAAGGCACAAATTTGACCACTTTGAGTTTTATTTCTTTCCCCCATTCAAAAACTGTTTTCATATGAATTCTTAGAAGAACTTAAGGAAGAAAAAGCCACAGTACTCTGTTCTGTTATTTCAATAATTCTAACATCCAGTCATCTTCGCACACATCATCTTCAATCCATCTTCTGCATACCTGAGACAATCTTGCAGCTCATAGTTATGGGCTGGAAGGATTTTCCAGGTGACTCAGGATTAGGAACCTGACTTTGTGGCATGATTTTGCAGCTTGATGCTATTGGCTGGAAAGCTGAATTGCCATGAGAACAAAAGGTAACTTTCTGGGATGTTGTCATTTTGGTGGGTGTTCTTTCCAATGAAGATGGCAAAGAATAAAATGCAGTGTGTTTCTCAGCTTCAGTGCTAGCTGGGAATCCTGCTTGAAACGAAACAGGCAAATGACAAGTCATCCATCACTCTGAAATAATAAAACCTTACCACTGTGGGAAAAGAATGAA